>NW_027206487.1:0-340000 GCF_024711535.1 Dipodomys merriami
TTCTTGATCTTGGAAATGAGCCGGGAAGAGCCGGACCGCGCTTGCGAGTGGGGAGCGGGGCCTGGAGGGGAAGGAAGCCGGGCCTGGCCGGGGCCCGCGGCCCCCGCGCCGCCTGGTGGCGGGTGGAGGAGGCGCCGACCGCAGAGCTGGTGGCGGGTGAAGGAGGCGCCGACCGCAGAGCTGGTGGCGGGTGGAGGAGGCGCCGACCGCAGAGCTGGTGGCTGGACGCGCTGGTCTCCGGCGCCATCTGCTGGCCGGCCGAGGAAACGCGCCGACATAGAGCTGGCGCGTCAGGGGAGACGCGTGGTCTCGGCGCGCCCTCTGGTGGCGAGCAGAGGGGACGCCCCGACCCCCCAGCTGGTGGCAGGCAGGGGCCGTGCAGACATGTCAGCCCCACGTCAGAGAGAGGAAACGCACCCACCGCATAGCTGGTGGGGAGATGCGCCGCTGTCAGCGCCACCTGGTGGCAGATAGAGGAAACGCACCGGCCTCATAGCTGGTGGTGGGCGGGGGAGATGCGCCGCTGTCAGCGCCACCTGGGGGCCAGTAGAGGAAACGCCAATCTCACAGCGGGCGGCGGGCGGCGGGCGGCGGGGGCCTGGGCGCTGGTCTCGGGGCCGCCGGGCCTGGGCGCTGGTCTCGGGGCCGCCGGGCCTGGGCGCTGGTCCGCAGGGCTCCGGCCTGGGCGCTGGTCCGCAGGGCTCCGGCCTGGGCGCTGGTCCGCAGGGCTCCGGCCTGGGCGCTGGTCTCGGGGCTCCGGCCTGGGCGCTGGTCCGCAGGGCTCCGGCCTGGGCCGCCCCGCGCTGCCCGCCCCCAGCCGCGCTCCTCTCCGCCAGCCTGTCGGCCTCGCTCCGGTACTACTTCGAGCTGCTGCACAAGCAGAACCACGAGGGCACCGACCACGTGGAGGTCGCGGTGAGTCCCCGCCCGCGCCCGCAGCCCCGGTGCGGGTCCCGCCCGTGACCCCGTGACCCCCGCGACCCCGCGACCCTCTCTCTCCTCCTGCAGTGGAGACGCCACGAACCCGGGGCCCAGTTCGCCATCATCGACTCCGCCGCGCTGTCCCTCTTCACCAGTGAGTGCGGCGCGCCCCCTGACCCCGCCCGCCCCCTGACCCCACGCGCCCCCTGACCCCGCGCGCCCCCTGACCCCGCGCGCCCCCCGCCTGCCCCCTGACCCCGTGCCTCCGCCCCCCCCCCCCCCCCCCCCGCAGACGAGAGCGTGCTGAAGATGGACGAGGTGGGCCACATCCCGCAGACGGCCGCCAGCCACGCGAGCCCCGCGCCCGGGGACGAGCCGCCCCCGGCCGACATGCTGCGGCCCGACCCGCGGGACGCGCTGCACCGAGGTCGGTGGGGGGCGGGGTCACGCGGGGTCATCCCTGCCCGCCCCTGCCCGGGGTGACTCCCCCGCCCGGGTTCCCGGGGTGACCCCTGCGCCCCGCCCCGCCCGGGTTCCCGGGGTGACCCCTGCGCCCCGCCCCGCCCGGGTTCCCGGGGTGACCCCTGCGCCCCGCCCTGCCCGGGTTCCCCGGGGTGACCCCTGCGCCCCGCCCCGCCCGGGTTCCCGGGGTGACCCCTGCGCCCCGCCCCGCCCGGGTTCCCGGGGTGACCCCTGCGCCCCGCTCAGCCCCCCCCCTTTGCTGACCGGCCCAGCGGGCGGGAGCCGGCTGCGAGCCGAGGCTGGCCCGGGCCTCCCCGCCCCGCCCCTTCCGTCCTCCAGCCCCGCCCCTTCCGCCCCCAGTGCCCCTGGTCCCCAAGTCCCGGCTGCGCCACGTGCTGCCCGACTGTCCCTACAAGCCCAGCTACCTGGTGGACGGGCTGCCGCTGCGGCGCTACCAGGGCCTCCGCTTCGTGAGTGCGGGGGGGGGGGGGGGAGGGCGGGGGGGAGACCATGGAGGGGGGGCGGGGGAGGAGACGGGGGGGAGACCATGGAGGGGAGGCCGGGGGAGGAGACGGGGGGGGGGGAGACCATGGAGGGGAGGAGACCATGGAGGGGAGGCCGGGGGAGGACACGGGGGGAGACCGTGTGGGGGGGAGGCCATGGCTCAGGGGAGGCCGTGGGGGGAGGCCGTGGGGGGAGGCCGTGGGGGGGAGGCCGTGGCTCGGGGGAGGCCGTGGGGGGAGGCCATGGCTCGGGGGAGGCCGTGGGGGGAGGCCGTGGCTCGGGGGAGGCCGTGGGGGGGAGGCCGTGGCTCGGGGGAGGCCGTGGGGGGGAGGCCGTGGCTCGGGGGAGGCCATGGCTCGGGGGAGGCCATGGCTCGGGGGAGGCCGTGGGGGAAGGCCGTGGCGACGCTGGGAGGGTGGACGGCTTGGTGGCAGCCTGGGCAGCAGCAGGTGAGACGGAATCATTCTAGAAAGAGTCAGGGCGGGGCCGCTCCTCCCCAGGTGCACCTGTCCTTCGTGTACCCCAACGACTACACCCGCCTGAGCCACATGGAGACCCGCAACCCCTGCTTCTACCAGGAGAGCGCGCACCGCCCGGGCAGGTGGGAAACACACACACACCCCACACCCCTCTGTCCCCCCACACCCCTCTGTCCCTCCCCACCCCCCTCTGTCCCCCCACGCACTCACCCTGCGGCTCACCTGCCCCCAGGGTCAGCTTCCAGGAGTACATCAAGGTGGACCAGCAGGAGGAGCACAGGCGCCGGCAGCCAGGTGTGCTGGGAGGGGAGGGAGGGGCTGGGAGGGGAGGGAGGGGCTGGGAGGGGAGGGAGGGGCTGGGAGGGGCTGGGAGGGGAGGGAGGGGCTGGAGGGGAGGGAGGGGCTGGGAGGGGCTGGGCAGGCGGCTCCGTGGTAGAGTGCTCATGTAGCATGCACAAGGTCCCGGGTTCAACTCAGCACCACATACACAGAAGAAGCCAGAAACGGCGCTGTGGCTCAAATGGTAGAGGGCCAGCCTTGAGCAAAGCAGCTCAGGGACAGTGCCCAGGCCCTGAGTTCAAGCCCCACCACTGGGGAAAAAACAAAACAAAACACTGCTATTGGGATGGGGATTCCACATCACAGGTCTGTGTGTCTGTCCATCCGTCCATCCCTTTCTCCCCATGATTTGAACCCAGGCCCTCTTGCTCTAGTCACGTGTCCACTGCTGGGCCCGCCCGGCCGCAGCCTCCTGCCCTGCCCGGGCCTCACGCTGAGAGCTGAGGCTCCCTGCCTGCTGTGCTGACCTGAGCCATGCTTACCACCCACAGGCCTGGAGAAGAATCTTCTAGAAGAATCCCTGTATGAAGAGGTGGCAGATGACGCCCCTGCCTTGGGAGCCGGGCACCCCGGGACACCGGCGGGAGAGGCCCGACCCGCCTCCCTTCCCACGCACCTGCGCAAGCTGCTGGCCTGGTCCACCCCGGGGCCCAACGCCACGCGGCCCTTCCCCGCCAGGACCCGGGCCCCCCCGAGCCCTCCGCCAGGCAGGACCTCCGCCGAGCAGGCGCAGTGGCTAAGCCAAGTGGAGTCCTTCATTGCCCGGCAGAGAAGGGGTGACCAGAGGGAGCTCCCCAAAAGCCACGTGGCTGAGGAGGCGGCAGTGGTGGAGGGAGAGGAGGAGGAGGAGGAGGACGGAGAAGAGGAGGAGGAGGAGGAGGAGGAGGAGGACGGGGATGGCGGCCCGGAGTACTCGCCCGCCTTCGACCCCGTGGTGAACTGGGAGCGCACGTTCAGCGCCCGCAGCCCTGACTTCCAGGCGCTGCGCACGGACTGGATCGACCTGAGCTGCAACACCTCCGGCAACCTGCAGCTGGCCGAGTCCGAGGCCCTGGGCGTGGCCAGGCTCTTCCTGCGGAAGCTCAGCCACAGGAGCCGAGGGTAAGAGAAAGGGCGCCCCGGGGCAGAGGTCAGCCGGGCAGAGGTCAGCCAGGCGCAGGCCCTGCTCCACCACCCACCAGCCCCGCGGGCCCCCACCCCCAGGAAAGACAGCCGCAAGGACAGTCAGACCTCGTATAACATGGGTTAGAAGGGGCACGGTGTGAGACACAGCTACAGTGCGTTGTTCACGTAGTACTACACTCATGCATCCACCCATCCATCCATCCACTCCATCCACCCATCATTCCATCCATCCACCCATCCATCCACTCATCCATCCATCATCCACCCATGCATCTAGTCCATCCATCATCTGTCCACCACACCCACCCACCCATCTACCATCCGTTCATCATCCATCCACCTATGCACCTGTCTGTCCTTCCATCTACCCATCCACAGTCAGCCAGCCAGCCATTACACCCACCCATTCACTCATCCATCCATCCATCCACCCACACACCTATCCGTCCATCATCCATCCACCCATGCACCTGTCTGTCCATCCATCCACCCATCCACAGTCAGCCATCCAACCACCACACCCACCCACCCATCCATCATCCATCCACCCATCCACAGTCAGCCATCCATCATCCATCTACCATCCATTCATCATCCATCCACCTATGCACCTGTCCGTCCATACAGTCACCCACCCATTCATGCACCCATCCATCCACTCATCCATCCACCTGTCCACCCATCCACAGTCGGCCATCCATCCATCCATCACTCCCACCCACCCATCCATCATCCATCCATCCATCCACCCATTCATGCACCCATCCAGTCAGCCAGCCAGCCATCACACACACCCATCCACTCATCCATCCATGCATGCACCTGTCCATCCATCCATCCACCCATTCATGCACTCATCCATCTACCCATGCACCTGTCCATCCATCATCCACCCATCCATCCCACCCACCCACCCATCCCACCCACCCATCCACTCATCCATCCACTCATCTATCATCCATCCATCCATGTACCTGTCCATCCATCATCTATCCACCCATGCACCTGTCCATCCATCATCCATCCATCCATGCACGCACCTGTCCGTCCATCCATCCACCCATTCATGCACTCATCCATCCGCCCATGCACCTGTCCATCCATCATCCATCTATCACACCCACCCATCCACTCACCTGTCTGTCCATCACCCATCCATCATCCATCCACCCCTCCACCCACCCATCCATCCATCATCCATCCACCCACCCATCCACTCATCCATACATCCACCCATTCCTGCACCCATCCATCTACCCACCCATACATACACTCACCTGTCCATCCACTCATCCATCCATGTACTCACCTGTCCATCTGTCCATCCACCCATTCATGCACTCATCTGTCCATCCATCCATCCATCCTCCCATGCACCTGCCCATCCAGCATCCATCCCATCACACCCACCCATTCATCATCCATCCACCCATGCACCTGTCCATCATCCATCCATCCATCCACAGTCAGCCATCCACCCATCCACCACACCCACCCATCCACTCATCCATCCATCCATCTACCCATCCATCCACCTGTCCACCCATTCACAGCCAGCCATCCACAGCCAGCCAGCCATCCATGCACCCATCCATCCACCCACCTATCTACTCATCCATCCATCCCTCCACCATCCATCTATCAAACCCACCCACCCATCCATCATCCATCCACCTATGCATCTGTCCGTCCATTTATCCATCCATCCACCCACTGATACACCCACCCACCTGTCCATCCATCATCCATCCACCCATTCATCTACCTACCCATCCATCAGTCCACAACCATCCATCCACCACACCCACCCACTCATCCATCCACCCACCCACCCACCCACTCATCCATCCAGGCATGCACCTGTCCATCCATCCACCCATCCACAGTCAGCCATCCACCCACCCATCCATCTATCATCCATTCATCATCCATCCACCTGTGCACCTGTCTGTCCATCCACTCACCCACCCATTCATGCACCCATCCATCCACCACACACACCCATCCACAGTCAGCCATCCATCCATGCACCACACCCACCAGTCACTCACCCATCCACAGTCGGCCATCCATCCATGCACCACACCCACCAGTCACTCACCCATCCACAGTCGGCCATCCATCCATGCACCACACCCACCAGTCACTCACCCATCCACAGTCGGCCATCCATCCATGCACCACACCCACCAGTCACTCACCCATCCACAGTCGGCCATCCATCCATCACTCCCACCCACCCATCCATCATCCATCCACCCCTCCACCCACCCATCCATCATCCATTCACCCACCCATCCACTCATCCATACATCCACCCATTCCTGCATCGACCCACCCACCCACCCACCCATACACTCACCTGTCCGTCCATCCATCCACCCGTCCACAGTCAGCCATCCATCCATCACATCCACCATCCACTCATCCATCCATGCACTCACCTGTCTGTCCATCCATCCACCCATTCATGCACTCATCCATCCATCCTCCCATGCACCTGCCCATCCAGCATCCATCCATCCATCACACCCACCCATTCATCATCCATCCACAGTCGGCCATCCACCCATCCACCACACCCACCCATCCACTCATCTATCCATCCATCTACCCATCCATCCACCTGTCCACCCATCCAGTCAGCCATCCATCCATGCACCCATCCATCCACCCACCCATCTACTCATCCATCCATCCCTCCACCATCCATCCATCCATCAAACCCACTCACCCATCCATCATCCATCCACCTATGCACCTGTCCGTCCATCCATCCATCCACCCACCTGTCCACCCATCCAGTCCACTCATCCATCTACCACACCCACCCATCCACTCATCCATCCAGTCAGCCATCCACCCACCCACAGTCAGCCATCCACCCACCCACAGTCAGCCATCCACAGTCAGCCAGCCATCCATCACACCCACCCATCCACTCATCCATCCATCCACCCATGCACCTGTCCATCATCCATCACACCCACCCACCCATCCACTCATCCATCCACCTATGCATCTGTCCTTCTGTCCATCCATACACCCATTGATATACCCATCCACCTGTCCATCCATCCATCCATCCACCTGTCCACCCATCCACAGCCATCCATCACATCCACCCACCCACCCATCCATGCATCCATCTACCATACATTCATGCACCCACCCATCCACCCATCCACAGCCATGCACCACACCCACCCACCTACTTATCCATCCATCCACCACACCCACTCATCCATCCATGCACCACACCCACCCATCCACCCACCCACAGTCAGTCAGTCAGCCATCCATCCATCCACACCCATCCATCCACTCATCTACCCATCTACCCATCCACCCATCCATCATCCATACACCCATTCATGTACCCATCCACAGTCAGCCATCCACACCCATCCATCCACTCATCTACCCATCTACCCATCCACCCATCCATCATCCATACACCCATTCATGTACCCATCCACAGTCAGCCATCCAGCCACCCACTCATCACACCCACCCATCCACTCATCCATCCATCCATCCATCACACCCACCCATCCACTCATCCATCCATCCACCACCCATGCACCTGTCCATCATCCATCACACCCACCTATCCATCATCTATCCACCTGTGCACCTATCCATCCACCCATCCACAGTCAGCCATCCATCCACCACACCCATCCATCCACCCATGCACCTGTCCATCCATCATCCATCCACCCACCCACCCATTCATCCATCCATGCAAGCACCTGTCCATCCATCCATCCACTCATCCATCCATCCATCCATCACACCCACCCATCCAATGCACCTGTCCGTCCATCCATCCACACCTATCCATCCACTCATCCACCCATTCATGCACCCTTACATCCAGCCAGCCAGCCATCACACCCACCCATTCCACTCATCCATCCATCCACCCTTCCATCCACCACCCATCCACCCACCCATCCATCCATCACACCCACCCACCCATCATCAATCCACCCATGCACCTGTCCATCCACCATCCATCCACCCACTCATGCACCCATCCACTCATCCATCACACCCACCCATCCATCATCCATCCACCCATTCATGCACCCATCCACTCATCCATCCATCACACCCACCCATCCATCATCCATCAGACCATGATTCATCCATCCTCCTACATCTCTCCATCTAGCAACAGGTTTGAGATAAAATTCAAGTACCATTACACACTTTAGAGTGCAATTCAATGGGTGTAAAGGCATATTCCCATTAGCGGGGTGTGTTGCCATCCGCCTGCACTCCTGGCACCCCGGAGATGAGGTATAATCATCCTCCAGCCTGGGCTAGCATTCCTGCAGCCACGAGCGGTGAGCCGCACATCCGCGGCTCATCTGGGAGCCGGCTGACTGACGGGCTGGGGCTGTGTGAGCACAGCTTGATTTGTCTTTGCCGCGACCCTCTCACTCGGCTGGACACTTAGGATGGAATTGTGGGTGCAGGTTAAGGATGGCGGCCGTGCCCTGCCTGGGGTGTCCCTCAGGCCCCGCTCCTCCGCCCCAGGCGCTACCAGCTGCGGCGGATCGTGAATGTGGAGAAGCGCCAGGACCAGCTGCGAGGGGGCCGCTACCTCCTGGAGCTGGAGCTGTGGGAGCCGAGCGGGCGCCTGGTGCGGCTGTCGGAGTACGTGTCCACCCGCGGCTGGCAGGGCGGCCGGCCGGCCGGTGGAGAGATGGTGGAGGCCCGGAACCTGCAGGGCCTGGTCTGGAGCCCGCAGGGCCAGCAGGGGCCTGTCCTCAACGCCCGGGACCCCGAGCCCAAGCTGTGCTGGCCCCAGGGCTTCTCCTGGAACCACCGCGCCGTGGTCCACTTCATCGTGCCCGGTGAGTCCCGACGGGGGAGAGGCCAGGGCCAGATCCCAGCAGGCTGTCCCCTAAGCAGAGGCCTGACGGCCGCTTGCTCCCCTGGTTCAGTGAAGAACCAGGCGCGCTGGGTGCTGCAGTTCATCCGAGACATGGAGGGCCTGTCCCGGCTCACCCGCGACCCCGGCTTCAACATCATCATCACCGACTACAGCAGCGAGGACATGGACGTGGAGCGGGCGCTGACCGCCTCCAGCCTGCGGAGGTGAGCCCCGGCCCCGGCCGGTCAGCCTGCGGAGGTGGGCCCCGGCCGAAGCCCGCCCTGTTTTGTGTTGCTTCTTGTTGGTCCTGGGGCTCAGACTTGAGCTCTACCACTTGAGCCACAGCGCCACTTCTGGTTTTCTGGTGATTCACTGGAGATGAGAGTCTCCCGGACTTTCCTGCCCAGGCTGGCTGTGAACTGTGATCCTCAGATCTTGGCCTCCTGAGCAGCTGGGGTGACCGGGCGCCCGGCCCACCGCCACCTCCTCCAGAGCTTCTCTCCTCCCTGCAGCTACCAGTACCTGAAGCTAAGTGGGAACTTCGAGCGCTCGGCGGGCCTGCAGGCCGGCATAGATCTGGTGAAGGTAACCAGCCAGGAGGGGCAGGGGCAGGGGCAGGGGCAGGGGCAGGGGCAGGGGCAGGGGCAGGGGCAGGGGCAGGGGCAGGGGCAGGGGCAGAGGGGGCCTCCAACAGCTAGGCCACAGAGCCCTGACTCCCTTCCTCCTTCCCACTGACCTCCCTCTCTTGGACCTCTCTTCCTCCCTCCCTGTGAACTCTCTCTCTCCCCACATCCTCTCCCCCACCCCCGTGACCTCACTTCCTCACCCTGCCCTGCCCGCTCGGCCCCCAGGACCCCCACAGCATCGTCTTTCTCTGTGACCTCCACATCCACTTCCCAGCCGGGATCATTGACACCATCCGGAAGCACTGTGTGGAGGGCAAGATGGCGTTCGCGCCCGCACTGCTGCGGCTGAGCTGCGGGGCCTCGCCCCGGGAGGCCGAGGGTGAGTCCTCCCGCCCGCTCCTCCCTCCCCCCTCCCCGGTCCTCCCCGCCCCTCCCCCATCACAGCCCCCCCCTCCCCCTCCATCCCACCTCCTTCAGGTTGCTGCTGTTTTCCTCCTCCTCCTCCCCTCCACCTTTTTCCTCACTTTCCACTATCCTCCCATTTGTTCCTCCTCCCCCTCCGCCGTTGTGTGGATACACATCCTCTCCCCCTCCTCTTTCCCCTCTCTGTGCACATGTGTGCACACACACACACACACACACACACACACACACGTCCTGTGCCTCAGGCTACTGGGAGGTGAATGGCTTCGGGCTGCTGGGCATCTACAAATCAGACCTGGACCGGATCGGGGGCATGAACACCGAGGAGTTCCGGGACCGCTGGGGCGGCGAGGACTGGGAGCTGCTGGACAGGTGGAGGGAGGGGGGGGAGGGAGGTCGGGGAGCTGCTGGACAGGTGGAGGGAGGGGGGGAGGGAGGGAGGTCGGGGAGCTGCTGGACAGGTGGAGGGAGGGAGGGGGGAGGGAGGGCGGGGAGCTGCTGGACAGGTGGAGGGAGGGAGGGGGGAGGGCGGGGAGCTGCTGGACAGGTGGAGGGAGGGGGGGAGGGAGGGAGGTCGGGGAGCTGCTGGACAGGTGGAGGGAGGGGGGGAGGGAGGGAGGTCGGGGAGCTGCTGGACAGGTGGAGGGAGGGAGGGGGGAGGGCGGGGAGCTGCTGGACAGGTGGAGGGAGGGAGGGCGGGGAGCTGCTGGACAGGTGGAGGGAGGAGGAGGAGCTGGGCAGGTCCCCCTGTCCCCCCCACCCGGCCGGCAGGGTCCTGCAGGCCGGCCTGGAGGTGGGGCGGCAGCCCGGCAGCCCCTCACCCCGGTCTCCCCGCCCGCAGGGTCCTGCAGGCCGGCCTGGAGGTGGAGCGGCTCTTCGTCAGGAACCTCTTCCACCACTTCCACTCCAAGCGCGGCATGTGGGACCGGCGCCCGGCGCACGCGCCCTGAGCAACCAAGGGGACCGCGGGGAGCGGCGCGGAGCGGCCAGGACGAGCCCCGGGCTGGGGCGGAGGGGCCGGCGGGCGCGGACGCGGACGGCCCGCCAGGGCCAGGACCCGGACCAGGACCCCGACCCCGACCAGGACCAGGACCAAGACCAGGACCCCAACCCCGACCAGGACCAGGACCAGGACCAGCCGCCGACGGCAGGGAAGGGGAGGCCAGGCTGCGCACGCCACGGGGCGGGGCCTCGCGGGGGCGGGGCCTCGCGGGGGCGGGGCATGGCTCCGGATAGGACGGACCCGTTGTGGGGCGGGGCCTAGGGTGACCTGTGGGGCGGGGCCCGCGGTGGGCGTGGCCGCGTGCCGAGCGCCGGCGTCGCTGGGCAGAAGAAGCGGAGCGGGAGCCCCGCGGCCGTCCCGCGACTCCGCCTCCCGCGGGGAGGCCCCGACTCTGGGGCGGGGAAGAGCCCTTACCTTGCACTAATCCCGCGAGCCCCGAGGCCGGGATCGACTGCTGCTGAGTTCACCAACGGTGCATTACACGGGTGCGGGGAGGGGCGGGCAGGCGGCGCCCGCACAGGCCCTGCGCGTGGGTGGAACCTTCCGGAAGGACCGGTGCGGCCCTGTGCCCGCCTCCCCTGCCCTCCGTGGCCCCGTGTCCACGTCTGTTACCTCACCGGCTGCCTTAAGGGGAGGGGGAGGGGGGAGGGGGCGGGCCAATACAGCATCTTCTTAAAAACCCGCGTCTGCGTCTTCCTTCCGTCCTTCCCGCCGTCTGTCCGTCCCTGGGGGGGGGGGGGGCCGGGTCCCCCCCTGGGCCCCCAGACCCGGCCCCCGAGGCCCCGCCGCTCCTAGGCAGTGCGATTCCCCCAGAACCGTCAGGACAGACGGGCGGACTCGAGGGGGACGTGCACGGAGCTTTATGGAAGGACGTGTGTGAACTGTGGGGCGCAGGCCGGGGGACCCGCCGACCCCCCTCAGACGGGGGCCCGCGACGCCCTGGCGGCCAGGACGCCCGGCCTGTGGGCCCCGAAGGCCGTGATGAAGACGCTGAGCACCGCCGTGAGGAAGACCAGGGCGGTGCCGCGTTGCTGAGCTGGTTCAGGCGCCACCGGTTGCCGACCTCGTTCAGGTTCAGCCGGGCTGGGAGGAGATGGGGGCGAGGTCAGAGATGACGGGGGGGGGGTCAGAGATGAGGGGGGGGTCAGAGATGAGGGGGGGGTCAGAGATGAGGGGGGGGAGGTCAGAGATGACGGGGGGGGGTCAGAGATGAGGGGGGAGGAGGTCAGAGATGACGGGGGGGGTCAGAGATGAGGGGGGGAGGTCAGAGATGACGGGGGGGGTCAGAGATGACGGGGGGGAGGGAGGTCAAAGATGACGGGGGGGAGGTCAAAGATGACGGGGGGGAGGTCAGAGATGACCGGGGAGGTCAGAGATGACGGAGGGGGGCGAGGTCAGAGATGACGGGGGGGGGGGGCGAGGTCAGAGATGACGGGGGAGGGGCGAGGTCAGAGATGACGGGGGAGGGGCGAGGTCAGAGATGACGGGGGAGGGGGCGAGGTCAGAGATGACGGGGGAGGTCAGATGGAGCCCTCGGTCTGGGGCCGCGGGGGCCTCCCGGGCGCGGGGGCTGCGGGGCCGCGGGGGCCTCCCGGGCGCGGGGGCTGCGGGGGCCTCCCGGGCGCGGGGGCTGCGGGGCTGCGGGGGCCTCCCGGGCGCGGGGCTGCGGGGCTGCGGGGGCCTCCCCGGGCGCGGGGCCGCGGGGCTGCGGGGGCCTCCCCGGGCGCGGGGCCGCGGGGCTGCGGGGGCCTCCCGGGCGCGGGGCTGCGGGGTTGCGGGGGCCTCCCGGGCGCGGGGCTGCGGGGGCCTCCCCGGGCGCGGGGCTGCGGGGCTGCGGGGGCCTCCCGGGCGCGGGGCTGCGGGGTTGTGGGGGCCTCCCGGGCGCGGGGGCTGCGGGGTTGTGGGGGCCTCCCGGGCGCGGGGGTTGCGGGGTTGTGGGGGCCTCCCGGGCGCGGGGGCTGCGGGGTTGTGGGGGCCTCCCGGGCGCGGGGCCGCGGCTCACCGATGAGCGCCAGCAGGACGCCGACCGCCAGCTGCAGCAGCAGGGAGGCGGCGAGGAGCGCCAGCCGCGCGGCGTGGTGGGCGGAGGCCGGGCCCTGCGCCAGCACCGCCCTGAGCCGCGCGGCGTTGGACAGGAACAGCGCCACGTCCAGCAGCCTCTCCGCCACGCTCTTCTTGGTGGCGTAGTGGTTCAGGTTGAGCGGCCGGCGGCCCGCGGGGCGCGGCTGCGCGGGCTGGAAGGAGAGCGGGGAAACTGAGGCTATAGGGGGGGCCGGGTGAGCGGGGAAACTGAGGCTGGGGGGCGGGGCCTGGTGAGCGGGGAAACTGAGGCTGGAGGAGGGGGGCGGGGCCGGGCGAGCGGGGAAACTGAGGCTGGAGGGGGGGCCGGGTGAGCGGGGAAACTGAGGCTGGAGGAGGGGGCGGGGCCGGGTGAGCGGGGAAACTGAGGCTGGAGGAGAGTGGCCCCACCCGCGCGTGGGCTCGCGGGTCTGCCTGCCTGTCCACCTGCCCACCTGTCCGTCTGCCTGTCCGTCCATCCATCTGCCTGCCTGCCCGTCTGTCTGTCCATTTGCCTGTCCGTCCGTCCGTCCGTCCATCCGTCCGTCCATCCGTCCATCTGCCTGCCTGTCTGCCCACCCATCTGTCCATCCGTCTGTCCGTCCATCTGCCTGTCCGTCCGTCCGCCCCACGGCAGCTGTCCATCCCCTCCGAGCCAAGCTTTACAATATGCCTGTCCTCCCATCGCCAATTATCTCCCTAGTTTTTTGGACTAATGCACTGGGACGGTTTGAAAAGATGACAGAAAAATGCACATCGATAAGTGGCGGGGCGTCAGGGGCTCACACCTAAGCCTAGCTATTCAGGAGACAGATCCGAGGACCCAGGTTCAACGCCGGCCCGGGCAGGAAAGTCAGGGAGATTCCCATCTCCAGAAAAGCCAGAAGCGGAGCCGTGGCTCAGATGGTAGAGCGCCAGCCTACGGCGCACAACGCCTTTATGTGGTCGCAGGCCCTGGTGATCAAACTTCCTGTGGCCCCCACATCCGGGCAGGCCCAGACCCCAGCCCGGGAAGCAGTGAGCGCCAGGCCCAGGAAGGAGCTGCACCCTTCCCGGGGCAGAAGAACGGACACACTGGGGCCTGGGCCAACAGCTTTTGTTCATAGCCCCCAAAACCAGACTGGAGGCCAGAGCGCAAGGACCCTGGCTGTAGATAACAGAGGTGGAATCTCTCCTCTCCCTCCCTCTCCCCCCCCCAGGGCAAACAAAGCAAGCCTGGGCTTGTCTGGGGCCTGCTGACCTAGTCAGCTGGGGCCAGCACCGTACCAAGGCCCAATGGGCATGGTCCACCCAAGGCCACAACCTTGGTGACATTTGTCTGGGGTTACTAGAGGGCAGGAACACAGTGGGATCCTGGCACAAGGGGATCCTTGCCTCCCTCCCTCTCCCTCCCTCCCCCTCTTCCTCCTCCTTCCCAACCCAACTTCAAGTTCTGCTCTTTCCCTGAGAATCTGCATGTTAGTAGAAAAAAAAAAAAAAAACGTTATACCCAAACCTATTCAGGGTATGTGTGTGTTTGTGCTCTTCCTGGGGCTTGGGCACCGATTTTTAGCTTTTTCAATCAAGGTTGGTGCTCTGCCACTTGAGCCACAACTCCATTTCTGGATGTTGAGTGGTTCATTGAAGATAAGAGTCTCACGTGGGGCTAGGAAGGTGGCTCAGTGGTAGAGCGCTTGCCTTGCATGCTCGAGGCCCTGGGTTCGATTCCTCAGCACCACATAAGCAAAAAGAAAAAAGCTGGAAGTGGCGCTGTGGCTCAGTGGTAGAGCGCTAGCCTTGAGCTGAAGAGCTGAGGGACAGCGCCCAGGCCCAGAGTTCAGGCCCCATGACTTCTGCCTGGGCTGACTTGGAACCGCAATTCTCAGATCTCAACCTAGTAGCTAGGATGACAGATGTGAGCCACCAGCACCGGGCTCACTCCAGCATTTTATTAAAGGTGGTAAGTAGATGGTTCATTGGTGGTTCATTGGCAGACTCATCTGCCCCTGCTGGCTTCGAATCGTGACTCCGCCTCCTGAGCAGCTGGGAATGCCAGCCTCACCCACCGCCCTGACCTGAGGCCTGCTTTTTGTGAGGTGACTTTCCAGGGGGACTGCAGGCCATGGCACCCTCTTATCTCCCGGTTCACTGTGGAATTCCCCTGAGCGGCCACGGGGTGGCGTGCAGAGACCAGAGAAGTGGCCTGGGCCCGGCCTGCAAGGGAGCTGGGGGGGGGGTGTTCTCTCCCCCCAACCCCGGGCTTGGATGAGACGGGGTGGGTGTGAAGTTAGGAAGGCCCCAAGGGGACCCCACAGAGGCCCGGCAGCCTGACCCCCAAAGAGCCAAGGGAAACTTGGACCAGCACCAGTATAGGGAAGGGTGTGGTGGTGCTGGCCTGTAGGCCCTGGGAGTATGGAGGGGGGGAAGGGGGAAAGGGAGGAGCTGGGGGGAGGGAGCGGGGGAGGGAGCGGGGGGAGGGAGCGGGGGGAGCGGGGGGAGGGAGCGGGGGGGAGCGGGGGGAGGGAGCGGGGGGAGCGGGGGGAGGGAGCGGGGGGAGGGAGCGGGGGGAGGGAGCGGGGGGAGGGAGCGGGGGGAGGGAGCGGGGGGGAGGGAGCGGGGGGAGCGGGGGGGAGCGGGGGGGAGCGGGGGGGAGCGGGGGGGAGCGGGGGGGAGCGGGGGGAGCGGGGGGGGAGCGGGGGGAGCGGGGGGGAGCGGGGGGGAGCGGGGGGGAGCGGGGGGGAGCGGGGGGGAGCGGGGGGAGGGAGCTGGGGGGAGGGAGCTGGGGGGAGGGAGCGGGGGGAGGGAGCGGGGGGAGGGAGCGGGGGGAGGGAGCGGGGGGAGGGAGCTGGGGGGAGGGAGCTGGGGGGAGGGAGCTGGGGGGAGCCCCCGTGACTCGCAGTGTGGGCTGCGTGGTTGGGAGTGGAGGGGGAGGTGGTAGGGTCCCATCAGGCCCTGTCCCCTCACGGTGGGGGGGGAGGAAGGAAGGGGTGCCCCTCCCAGGGGCGCTGGCCCTTTAAGGCTGGGCCAGGCGGGTCAGAGCAAAGGCTTGGAATGTGGGCTGGCCCTGGAGCCCAGTGAGTCAGGCTGCTGACCCACCCCCCACGCTGCCCGTCCTCCCCAGGCCCCTCCCCCTCCACAGCCACTCTCCCATGTGTGTATATCTATTACAAGTATGTAATACACTTACATACATGTACACATCTTTCTTGGCCAGTCCTGGGGCCTGAACTCGGGGCCTGGGCGCTGTCCCCAGCTCTTCAGCTCAAGGCGAGCGCTCTACCCCTTGAGCCACAGCGCCACTTCCGGCTTTTTATGTGTCTGTGGTGCTGAGGAATCGAACCCAGGGCTTCACTCTGCCCAGGCCTCCGGGCGCCGCTGACCTTGGCTGGGTCGCCCCTGCCCACCACAGACACGGTTGGGGTGGTGGGAGTCGGGTCCACCCGGCACCCGTGGACGAGCCCGAGAGTTCCCACAATGAGCTCAGGCATCAGAACCCCATGTGCCCTGAGCTCAGCGTGGAGCAGGGCTGGCACACACCCAGGAGCCCCCCACCTGCCCCCCCACCCCCCATCCCCTGGCCCACTGTGGAGGCCTGGAACGGGGTCCGGGGATGAGGTCAACCCAGGAAGCCCCCACCGGGGGGGTCAGAGCCAACTTTTCAGAGATAGAGATCAGAGTCTCATGGACTTTCCTGCCCCGGCTGGCTTTGAACCGTGATCCTCAGATCTCAGCCTCCTGAGGAGCTGGGATGGCGGGGGGAGGGGTGGGAGCCACCATAGGCTCCCGGGGCCAGAATTTGATTTTAAATGAAGAAAGGCTCTTCAGGGGTGGGGACCTCTGGCCGAGGGGACCCCGAGCCCTGTGCCGGCCTCCTCCGATGGACAACTGGGCAAGAAGCCGCTGGGGCTGGAGGCGGCCACTGACCTCAGGCCAAGGCCCGCCCCCGCCGATCCCAGATCCCCGATCCCCGGGGGCCTGAAGAGCAACCTCACCCTGCAGAGCCGGCCGCCTAATCCCGCCAGGGCGTGGTCCCGGGCTGCCAGTCCGGTTCTAATCCCCGACTGGCCTAGAAAGCTCCACCGGCCCTGGCTGGAGCAGCCCTGCCCTGAGCGCAGAGGCCTCGGCGAGGCTGCGGTGCCACGCATGGCCACCGGGGGGCGCGCGGGAAGCAGCTGGGAGACCCCGGCCAGCTCAGCCAGCCAGCGGCCTGGGAGAGGGGTCCTCTGACCCCTGTGCGGACACAGGAGGTCATCAGAGCATGTCCCCAACAAACATGCTGGGAGAGGCCACAGGCAGGAGTTTGGGGGCCCCGGTTCCTTCTAGAAAGTCAGGGAGAGGGTTCAAAACCAGCCAGGGAGGCACAGCACAAATGCCATAGATGGTGGTAATGGGGAGGGGGCTCGGGTCCGTGAGAGAAAGAAAAGGAGAGAGAAAGAGCAGAGAGAGAGGGAGGGAGGGAGGGAAAAATACTTGCAGAGAAAGAGCGTGGTGCTGGTAGCTCACCCTTGTAGTCATAACTCCAAAAGAAATCAACAATCCAATTAACAATGGGCAAGCCGGCGTCGGTGGCTCTGACCTGTCATCCCAGATCCGAGGACCCGGTTCAACGCCAACCCAGCCAGGAAAGTCCATGAGACTCATCTCCAAGGAACTACTTTAAAAAAAAAGCCCGAAGTAGAGCTGTGGCTCAGCGTGGTAGAGCCCTAACCTAGAGCAGAAAAGCTCAGGGACAGTGGCCCAGGCCCTGAGTTCAAGCCCCACTAGCCACAAATAAAGATCCATAATGGACAAATGAACAGATAATCCTGTACAGATGGCCAGGAAAATGGGGGTTGCAGGGAAAGGAGAGGGGGGTGTTGTACAACCCGTGCTAGTGTGGATACCCAAGCAAACCCCTCCGTGCAGTTAACACACACTCACTTAAAAAGACAACATGTGGGAAGAGATCAGCCTAGGTTGGGAAAAAGACCAAATATTCCCACAGGGAAAGCACAGCCAGCCGGACTAGACAGAGTTACCAAGGCAGGACAGGCGGGCAGGCGGGCCCAGCCCTACTGAGGACAATGCTCCTACTGGCTGACGAGCCTGGAACAATGTCATTCAGTCAGGCTTAGGAGAAGCCTGTAATCCCGGCTCCTCAGGAGCTAGAGGTTGGGAGGACCCATCTCCACCTGCCAGCCAGGAGATGGTGGTACCTGCCTGAGATCCAGCTACAGGACGGCAGTCTGAGGCTTTTAGTCCAGGATCGATGACAGGCATTGAAACCCTGCCAGGGCCTTTGCCGCCCCCCCCCCCCAGCGTGAGGAGGATGAGAACAGTACGGGGCGGGGGACCCGAAGTCCTCTGAGGACTCCATTTATTCTCCAGAGACGGGAAGGCCCCCACCGTGGGGGCTAGTCTGCCTGGGGGTTCACGTAGCTCAGGTTCCCATGGCCTCTGGGCAGGGCTGTCTTCCCTGGCCACCGGCGCCTCTGTGAAAACAGCACAGACGACACAGCCCGGCCTGGCCCAGCCGCAGCGGCTCCCGTGCTGAGCTCAAACAAGCGTAGGCTGGAGGTCCTGACCTGTGCCATTCGGCACACAGCCCGTCCCCGGTCCCCCCCCCCAGAGGCTGGCAGGGCCACCAGCGTCATCCCGCACGCCTGGTCTCCTGGGAAGATTTGGGGCACAGCGGCGCTGGGGGCTCATGCCAGTCACCCCGGCTACCCGGGAGAGCAGAGAGGCTCACCGCTCGGAGCCAACCTGGGCGTGAAGAGCCGGAGACTTCATTTCCAAGAAGCCTCAAGTGATGGAAAGCCAGCCTTGAGCAAAAGCAGCTGGGGGACGGCACACAGGCCCCAAGTTCAAGCCCCAGGACCTGCACAAAATTTTAAAAAACGATCCCGCCGGCTGTGTTAAAGCTTAGGAGTCTTGACCTCCAGGAGCCCACAGGTCTGATCCCTTACAGGGATCACAGTGACAGTACACATGTTCCAGGGATAGAATGTTCTAGAACAAGTGGGATTACTCTGGTCCTAGGGATAAGAGCAGTTGACAGGTCCATCACCAGGGAACCCACACGCATTGGAGATGGCTCCAATAGGAAAGACCAACAGGCCCACCTCGAGGGCCACAAGATGGGTGGACTTACTCCCATCAGGAGCGAGACTCCCAGCGGCCATGGGCAAACTCCTGGACTTCCCCCTTCTCCCTCCCACCTGCCAGGCTGGGCTGGAATGAAAGGTCTGTCCTACACGCAGCCTCCCGTGGGACCCAACCATTCCAGGTCATCAGGCAGGAAGCCCGAGTCCCCCAACCCCAGCAAGACGGGCCTGCGGCCGGAGGACGTCAGGAAACCCTGGAGGACAATGACCATTAGAGTTTTGACCGAAAACACACGCCCACCCGCTCCTGGGCACATGGATTACAGGCTTCATGGCCAGTGTTGAGTATGACTGACAGGCGCTGGAACCTCTGGTGGGCGGGGCCTAGGGGAAGGAAGTTAGGTCATTGGTGGTGTGATCTCGAAGGGGAGTTTGGGGACCCTGGCTCCTCGCTCTTTTTTTGCTTCCTAGACACAAGGTGAGCGAGTCGTCCTCCATCAACGTTCCTTTGTCACCATGAACAGTCACCATAGGCCCAAAGCCACAGCGCCAAATCCACGGAGCCAGAACCAACCTTTCCTGTCGGCTGACTCACGCGATTACTTGGATGCCACAGCTGGGCGAGCCAGTGGCTCACGCCCGTCATCCCAGACTCCGGAGGCTGAGATCTGAGGATGGCAGTTCAAAGCCAGCCCCGGACAGCAAAGTCTTTGGGACTCTCATCTCCAATGGAATACCAGAAAACCAGAAGTGGCGCTGTGGCTCAAGTGGTAGAGTGCCAGCCTTAAAGAGCTCAGGGACAGTGCCCAGGCCCAGAGTTCAAGTCCCATGACCACCACCACCACCAAAAACATCTTCGTGGGTCTGTCCTGATCCCTGAAGCCTAGCTCCCCGCTGAGAGACTGATGCCTCCCACTGGCTATTTGCTCCCCTTCCTTCCCAGGCTTGTAATTATGGGGTGCGTGAGAAACTCCCAAGGGATCAGGGACCCCCCAAACAGGCCTGTGTTCTTCCCACGGCTCACACGGCTCAGCAAGTTCGGGGGGTGCCCTCTCCCCTCCCCTCTCCTGCCCTGTCAGCATTCTCTGTACTTTCCTCCTTAGGAAGTTTCCATTTCCCGAGGTCAACCAGTAACTTCCTCTGGGAAGTGAGGTTGGGGTGGCAGGGGGGGTCAGGGGGCCTTGACTACAAAGCCACTTACTCTCCAGAGGCTGGGGTCACCCCCAAAAGCTGGAGTCCCCGGGCTTCACGGCATACAAGGTCACACCCAACCTCGGTGCAGAGACTCAGGCCCCAGGCCTGCCCGGCTGGCACACAACCTACATGGTGAAATGCCAGAAGGATCTACTTTACGGAGAGGTGAGAATTAAATGTGCCGCTGACTCTCAAGTCACAAGTGCTGGAGAAGTTGGTTGTTTTCTGAGAAAAAAAAAAATTCATTTTTTTGGCCTACTGGGATCCTGTAATCAACCTGTGGGTGCGGGTCTGGATCATTTGCATATGATTTGCATGAGCCTGCCCTCTTTCCCCGTGTGCACACGCAGGGCCTGGTCAGGGTGCATCTGCCTCTTTGTCAGGCTCCCCAGGCTCCATTGTGGGGGGCTGCCCGTGGCTCACAGCCCCGTGGGACGTGGCCGGCGAGGTGCGGGGCTGGTGTGGAGACGGGTTGGTGCTGTCCTGGGTCCCCCGCGGGCTTCGGGGGACGGCGGATCTGGGAAGCCGGGGAGGGATGAGCGATCGGGTGTACCCCGTCTCCTCTCCCCATTTCTCAGTGGAGGGTGTGCCGTGCGGGAGAACTGAAGCTGTCAGAGGTTGCAGAGACACAGACAGACAGACAGACTGACAGACCGACCGACAGACCTTTGGGCTCCCTAGAGGAGCAAGAAAGTAAATGCACTTGATCTCAGGAGTCCTTGAGGCCGGGGCCAGGGGCACAGCAGCCATGCTGGCCAACCTCCCCGCGTCCCCGGCCCCGCCTGGACCCCAGGCCGAGCTGCACGGCTCCAAACCTGACCAGCAACCCTGCCAAGATGGCTCAGGGCTGAAGACCCAAGGCAAAGGCCCTCCCCGCAGTCACGGGCACGCACGCGGCTGGCGGCGGCCGGGACTCGGCATGGCTGGGCCGCGCAGCTGGGGGCTGTGTTTGGCGTGGTCTGCGCTAGGCGGTTCCTCCCGTGTCTGATGGTGCATGGGGTGGGGCAAGCCCGGGCTGGCCCGTCCCTTCCCCTGGGACACCTCACGGGGGGGGGACACGGCAGGAGGGGGGGACACGGCAGGAGGGGGGGACACGGCAGGAGGGGGGGACACGGCAGGAGGGGGGGACACGGCAGGAGGGGGGGACACGGCAGGAGGGGGGGACACGGCAGGAGGGGGGGACACGGCAGGAGGGGGGGGACACGGCAGGAGGGGGGGGACACGGCAGGAGGGGGGGACACGGCAGGAGGGGGGGACACGGCAGGAGGGGGGGACACGGCAGGAGGGGGGGACACGGCAGGAGGGGGGGACACGGCAGGAGGGGGGGACACGGCAGGAGGGGGGGACACGGCAGGAGGGGGGGACACGGCAGGAGGGGGGGACACGGCAGGAGGGGGGGACACGGCAGGAGGGGGGGACACGGCAGGAGGGGGGGACACGGCAGGAGGGGGGGACACGGCAGGAGGGGGGGACACGGCAGGAGGGGGTGCACCCCCCACCCAGGCCCGTCCTCAGCTGCCCGCGAAGGATCTTGCTTTGCAGACGTGGCTTTATCAGCAAAGGGACACAAACCAGACCAGGATTCCTACTACTTTGTAGGAAGAGGGTGTCTTGGTTATGGGGGGAGGGTCTCCCCATCCTCAAACGCCCCAAACATTGTCTGTGGACAAACAATTCACCTCATAGACACGTGCTGTGCTTTTTTTTTTGCGCCGGTCCTGGGGCTTGAACTCAGGGCCTAGGTGCTGTCCCTCAGCTTTTTGTCCCAGGCGGTCACTCTTACCCCTTGAGCCAGGATGGCTCCACGTCCCCAATTCTCCGTGGTTAGAGACACAAATCTCACGGGCTTTTCCGCCCAGCTTGGCTTTGAACCACCAATCCTCCGCTCTCAGCCTCCCAAGCAGCTGGGATGACAGGCGTGAGAGCCGGCGCTCAGAGGCTACGCTCGTGTCTGATGACATCTTAGGGAGAGGCTTGAACGCTCTTCTGCAGCCCCAGCGCTTGGCTGGTGGATGGACGTTCCAGGCCTCTTCCGGGCCAGGGTTTCAGGCTCCCGCTCGGCCAGCACCACCCTCTCTCCCTCGGAGCCTCGAAGCCATGGCCCAGAGGTGGGAGAGACAGCCCCCCTCCCCCAGGCTGCCGGGGACCGGGGAGGGGAGGAAAGTCAGCAGGCTGCCGGGACAGTTTGTGCCAGGCGAGGCCGTACATTTTCTAAATGCCAGGATGTTGGGTAATCTCTCAAGAGCGAAATGCATTGCTATTACAGCCCTTCCTCTCCCTCCACCCTGCACCCCGAGCCCCAACACTTCCTCTGCAGCTGATGGCGTGGTGGTGACTCACCGTTCCTGTGCTTGTGTGTGCACGTGTGTGTGTCTGGCGTTGGAACTCGGGCGCTCACAGTCGCTAAGAAGATGCTCCACCACTTTTTGTCGGTGGTGGAACTTGAACTCTGGGCCTGGGCACTGTCCCTCAGCTCTTCAGCTCAAGGCGGGCGCTCTACCCCTTGAGCCACAGCGCCACTTCTGGTTTTCTGGTGGTTCACTGGAGGGCAGAGTCTCACGGACTTTCCTGACTGGGTTAGCTTTGAACCGCGATCCTCAGATCTCAGCCTCCTGAGTAGCTGGAATGACAGGTGGGAACCGCTGGTGTCCAGTTTTAAGTCTATTTTATGTCTGAGCCAGCCTCCTCTTTACGTTTTCTGCCTAGTCTGGGATAGCCAGGCATACCCAGATTCTGTTGCTCGAGATGAGGTTTCTCTGCACTTTTTTGCCCAAGCTGGCCTCGACAATGGTAATCCTCCCCCAGCCCTGCCTCCTCCAGTGTTCTGGGGTTACAGGTGTGAGCCACTGCACTGGGTCCCGTTCAAACTTACCCTGCTAACGTTCCGGTCTAGCTAGGTTTCCAAGTACCCTAAACCCAGGGTTGTTTTACACCCTGTGTACAGAAGCACAAGCACTTGTTTTTGTCAGTTGTGGGGCTTGAACTACTAGGCCTGGGCGCTGTCCCTCAGCTCTTCAGCTCAAGGCGGGCGCTCTACCACTTGAGCCACAGCGCCACTTCCGGTTTTCTGGTGATTCATTGGAGATCAGAGTCTCACGGACTTGGCGCCCCGGCTACTCAGCCTGCCTCAGCAGGCTAGGATGACAGGCGTAAGCCACCGGCGGCGGCGCCCGGCCCCTACTTGTTTTTCTGCTTCTTTTGGCATCGCTGGGGATGAACCCAGGCTCTCAGGGCCTCAGAAGCACTGGACCCCAGAATTGAGGTCTTTGGGAGCCATCGGGGTGGGCTCACCTGAAGAGTGGCAGAGTTCGGGCTGGCCAAAACACAAGCAAGGGGGGTGGGTCCCAAGGATGTAAGAGACAGCGATTTCCTTGTTGTTAGACTATATTTTCATTCATGTGGTGCTGAGGACTCGAACCCAGAGCCTCATGCATTCTAGGCAAGCACTCTACCATGAAGCCACCTTCCCAGCCTTTCTTTTTATATCTCCTTTTTGTGGCACCAGGAATTGAACATGGGGCCTTCCCTGTGCCAAACAAGGACTCTACCCCTAGCTCTTCTATACCGTTTTTTCTTGCTACTGAGATTTGAACTCAGAGCCTTGTACTCTTGTTCTGTCATCTGAGCCTTGCTCGAGTGCCCATATTTTGTTTTTATGACCGAGTCTTGCTAACTTGGCCTGCACAAGCCTCAAACTAGCAATCCTCCTGTCTCCGCCTCCTTCGCAGCTGGGATTATAGGTGGGTGCCAACATGCCCGGCTTATTTGGGGTTCGATGATTTTTTTGTTTTGTTTTCTTGAGGATCTTGCCAGGTAACCCGAGCTAAGTCTCAAACTCAAGATCCGGCTGCGTGCTGGGATTGCAGGTATGTGACAGCATTCCCGCCTGTATGGATGGCTTTTCAAGCAGAGTTCACAGTGAGCACAGGGGCTCTTAGAGATGCGTGTTGGGTCATTTGCGGGTAGGCTACACTGGAGGGAAAGTAGAAGAGACAAAGGACTGGGTGGAGGCAGGCAAGGACTTGGACACAGCCAAGAGTGACTTCAGTGGTCACTGTGGGCGGGGAGTACGGCATGGTTGCCAGAAGATTTAAGGTCAAAGCACACAGCTCTGAAAGCGCAACCCAGCCGCCAGCGACCTTCCCAGTGCGCGGGACCCGGCGTGGTTACCGCGGGATAATTATGTCTCCATTGTCATAAAGACCAAAGGAGCCGATGACCTATGAAGGCATTTATCAGACAAAAGCCAACAGGTAAGCAATGAAGCACGGCAGGCCGTGACCCCGCCCCCCCAACGGGGACCACGGGGCCACAGATCCACGGACTACACCTGCGTGTGGCACTGGGTTCCAGGGCTCGCTCGCTCACACAGACAACTTCTTAACCTTCTCCCTGCCTCCCTGTGTTTCTAAAAACAATTCAACAGAGCGGGTGCGGTGGCTCAGGCCTGTAATCCTGGGAAACACATGTCAAAGGAAAACAGACTGATCCTCATTTTCCAGATGAGGAAACTGAGGCACTGATGGGAAGGATGGGCCCGGGACAGCAGAGGCCGAAGGAGGAACTTGTACGCCCTTTCTCCTCCGCCTGCAGGTTTTTATTTTTTTCCTTTTTCAAGAAAGCTGTAAACACCTGAAAATAGAGTTTAGGAAAGAAAGCGACCCTTCAGCCATAATTACAGCTGGAGTGGGCCGTTTCCTCTAAAGATAACTGGCTAAACGCAGTCCGCGGCCGTCCAGGGCCGGGGAGGAGGGAGAAGGGCCAATTCTGCCCAACACTTGGAAAAGAGGAAACGTCTCTTAAATGGATAGAAGGAGCCAGGTGCCGGTGGCTCGCGCCTGCCATCCATCCCAGCCACCTGGGAGGCTGAGAGCTGAGGATCGCGGTTCAAAGCCAGCCCAGGCAGCAAACGTCTGTGAGACTCTGATCTCCACGAAACCACCAGAAAACCTGAAGTGGCGCTGTGGCTCAAGTGGTAGAGCGCCCGTCATGAGCAAAAGAGCTCAGAGACAGTGCCCAGGCCCCAAGTTCAAGCCCCACAACCGACAAAAAATGATTGGGGTGTATGGCTCAAGTGGTAGAGCACCTGCCCAGCGGTGCCCAGGTCCTGGGTTCAAGTCTCAATGAAAAATAAAGTACAGAGATCCAGGATGCATTTGAGCCGCTTTAACATGCCTTTCCCCTTTCCCGCCTGGGGGGGGGAGGGGTGCAGGGAAGGGCCGGGAGAGCATGGCTCCAGTCAGGGACTGCAAGGGGCGGGCGCAAGAGCGTCATGCAGCGGAACCGGGCTCGGGAGACCGCAGGGTTGATCAGAGATGGACGGGGAAGAGCTCAGAGCCGGCAGACCCCGGCGTCGCCGAGGGCTCAGGGCGTGGAGTCGCCTGCCCCCTCCATTTGCCGAGGGTAAGGGGAATGGGAATTCCACCAGGCAGAGCACGCAGGAAAACAAGTCTTGATTTCTCAGTTTTCCTGGTGGCAAACCAAGCGCGTTAGTCACCCTTTGATAGGGCCCAGGCGGGGAGGAGGGTGGGAAGGCAGCGGCCTCTGCTCCAGACCTGCCAGGAGCAACGCCCAGGGGGAGAGGGTGTGTGTGTGCACCCAAAGGAGACACCCAGCAGGTCATCCGGAGAGACACAGCCCTCCCGCCTGGGATTGAACGGCCCGAGCTGCCCGCACCAGTCACTGGCCACAGTGAAGGTCGTGAACCTGGTGCCACCGGCCTGGCTCAGCTCTGGCGGGCTGGCGGAGGGGGTGGCGCTGTCGGGGACCGAGTCGGGAAGAGAAGAAATTCTAGAAGGTCACAAGAACTCAAAAGTGAATGAAGCACCTGTGGCTCATGCCCATCATCCCAGCTACTCAGGAGGCTGAGATCGGAGGATCAAAGTTCAAAGCCACCCCGGGGAAAGAGGCTCCAATAAGCCACCAAAAAAGCCCGAAGTGGAGCTGCGGTTCACGTGGTAGAGCACCAGCTTTTGAGCGCAAAGAGCTCGGGGACAGTGCTCAGGCTCCGAGTTCAAGCCCAAGGACTGACACCCAAGAGCCAAGAATAAACTGACCAACGCTGGGGCCCAAAGAATTTATTACCAAGGTAGTAAAACCATATTGGAGGCCGGGGGCATGGTTCAAGTGGTAAAGCGCCTTGCCTAGCTCATGCAAGGACAGGAGTTCAAATCTAGTCCCACCAAAAGCCATCACACTGGGGGAGGAATGCTGGCGAGGCCCTGGGGCTTTGGCTCGGGTAGATCAGGGTGTAATTGAAGCGGGCGCTGGCAAACTTTGAGGATGACTCAGGCACAATGTGAAGCCCCACGGGGTAAATGAAAACACTCCTCCAGCCAGGGCAACCACGGGCAGGGTCTGATTTCCTGTTCAATGGGATTTCTTTTGGGGGGGGGGAGGGTCGGTCGTGGGGCTTGAACTCAGGGCCTGGGCGCTGTCCCTGCCCTCTTCAGCTCAAGGCAAGCACTCTCCCACTTGAGCCACAGCATCACCTCCGGTTTTCTAGTGGTTCGTTGGAGACCAGAGTCTCTCAGACTTTCCTGCCTGGGGTGGCTTTGAACTGAGATCCTCAGATCGCAGCCTCCAGAGTAGCTGGGTAGACAAGCAGGAGACTCCACGCTCAGCTCAAGTTCCTGTTTTAACTACAGATCCTCAGGTTCTCCAATTAGTTCACGGAAGTCTTGAGCTTTGTCCATAAGGTGAGACTTACTGGGGACCTTGCCCGGGCTGTTTTATTGTCTGCAGAGATCCCAGGACACCAGAGGTGTTGGCCACACAATCGATAGAAGGCAGCATGTAAATAAGTGGTCTAATGCATATGCACGACAGGCAAAGCCATAATTTGCATATTTAATATGCAAACCACACAGCAGGTAAAAATATTAGAGGCTGGAGGTTGGGACCGCAATGGTCGAATGCATGCTTTGTACCTCTAAGTCCCCTAGTTCTTTCCCGAGTACCCAGATCAATCCTGACAGGGGACAGATTTACATCTCATATTGTGTAAAATTGTGTTATTATATAATTGTGTAAACACACACACAGAAGGTCAGGGGCCAAGTTCAAGTCCAATACTGACACACACACACACACACACAAAACAAGCCAAACAGTGACCAGCTGGTAACAATTTGCCTGCTATCCCGCCAAGCAAACACAAGATCCCGAGTTCAAAGCCCAGCCCTGTACAACAAAAGACCAAACTAGCTTCAGTATGAAACCCTGTGTAGAAGGATATCACTAACAGCGGTTACAAACCCACACCGCAGAGACCGGCCCTCTTTCCCGTTTTCTGTTTCAAAGAATCACAGTAAATGTCAGATAACTCACAAGTCACACTCACAGCTCAGGGTGGGGCACGCCCGGCTTTTAGTGACTTACACTCATTAACTCACTCAATCCTAGTAAGAAACCAAGGCAGAGAGAGGCTGAGCCAATTTCTCCAGGGCAGACAGCCCTGCCAGGAAGAGACAGACCCAAGCAAAAGACAAACCCAGCCAGGCCAGTGTCAGGACCTGCTATCTCAGAGCCCTATGCTGAAAGGGAAGGGGGTGCGGAATGGCCCACGCACGACTCTTCCGTGGTCTCTTCACCTTCCGTGAGCCCTGTGAGAATGACAAACAGATATGCCCATGTTACCTAGGACTGCAGCTCTGGGTTTGAAGTTTCAGTTTTTCTTTGTACGGGGTGGTGGGGCTTGAACTCAGAGCCCCGGGGCGTTGTCTGAGTTGTGTTTGGTTCCAGGCTAAGTAGGGCTCTATCTCCAGCTAATTTGGGAGATAGAGACTAGAAAAGTCGTGGCTTGAAGCCAATACAGACAAAAGCTAGTAGAACCCAGAAGCTTCCAAAGCACACCGGGTAATCCCAGCTACTCCAAAGGACAGAAAGGGAGGACTGAAATTCACGGTTAAGCCCAGGGGTGGAGGAGATTAGCACAACATCCTATCAGACCCAGCGCCAGTGGCTCACACCTGTCATCCTAGCCTACTCAGGAGGCTGAGAGTCGAGGATCTTGGTTTGAAGCCAAGCCCAGGCCGAAGAGTCCCTGTGAAACTCATCTCCAGTGAACCACCAGACAATGGGAAACGGTGTTGTAGAGCCCAGGCCTGGCCAGTCCACAGCCCGTCCCCTCCCCCCAATTTCCTAACTCCAGTATTGGGGGGAGGGGACGACAGGCAGGAATGTGATCCCATGTTGCTTTGCTCCCTTTATTTTTGGTCCAGCTCTCGAGTTTAAGCTCGGGGCTTTTCACATTCCAACTTTCTCTCTCCTAGCCGGCACCCTTCTACCGCTTGATCCACACCTCCAGCTTGGTTTTTTGCTAGCTCATTGGAGAGGGAGTCTAGGTTACTGTCCTGTTTGTATTATATACTTGGATGGGAAAAGGATGGACCATCCCAGGGTCCCAGGTGACTCCTGCCTCCAGCTAGACGGGGGGGGGGGGTCACCCCTGATCTCTCCTTCGACTGTGGACACTGGGCCTGCACTTTGTGCCAGGATTTGGGCTTTCACTGAAGAGCTTTGGCAATGTCCCTTTTGTTTTTTGTTGTTGATCAAGGCTAGTGCTGTACTGTTTGAGCCACACCTCCACTTAAGCTTTTCGCTAGTTGGAAATAAGCCTGAAGAACTTCCCTGCCCGGGCTGGCTTTGAACCTTAGATCCTCAAGATCTCTAGGATTCACAGATGCGAGCCACAGTGCTGGCTCACTTACACAGGAGTTTTGAATAATTACCACCAGCCTTTGCCTTCTGACACCAAGGCCCGGGGGCACTGTGCCCTCTGGCCTTCCAATCCCCCTACCCCCCATCATCCTCCCGAACCCCTCCCTGCCTCTCCTCCAGAAGCCGGGGCTCTGGGGAGGTGAGAGGTATACCCCGTGCAGATCGGAAAGCTGGGGCCTGGGGACTTTTGTTGTTGAATCCTTGAGCCCAGCAAGCAAGCCTGGTTCAGGAAGGGGGGAAGGAAGACGTTTCAAGCTAGGATGGTACTTGGGGAGAAGTCAAGGCATTGCAGCTCATTAGCTTAGATTAGACCCTGGTTCTAAGCCGCACCGGATTCCAATCTTCCCTAACTATCGCCCAGCAAACACCTGCCCGGGAGGCCAAGGCTTGAGTTAGGGTTGGGCGTGGCCTTGAACCTCCTTTCAACAGGTCCACCCGGGGTCCCCCCCCCCAGAGAGCTGGCTGGGCCCAGAACCACAGTTGGGCAGAGAGCTAGGACCCTTGAGCCAAGTCGTGTCCCTGGACCTCCAGTTTTAGGCTTGGAGTGGATGGGAACGTCCAAAGGGAGAAAGAAAACACAAAAACCCCCAAACGCAGCTGTGAACACGGGCTTTCCTCTCTCCACGGCCACCTCGGGGAGGCCGAGCAGGAAACCCAAGTCCCTTCCGTGAGAAAAAGAACCGAAATAGTCCCGAGGCCCTGGCCCGGTCAGCGGCCCCAGAGGGGGAGCAGGGAGAGGGGAGGGGGGCAGGGAGAGGGGACGGAGGCGTGGAGGGGGGCCGGGCGCAGGCTGGATTCGGCTGTAGGAAAGCGGAGGGCTGGTCTGTTTCTGCTTTTTCTTTTTCTTTGTGGGAGGAGAGGCCGAGCCTGGGGGGGGTCACCCTTGTGCTGGCCTTGGCCTCCCCACCTCTGCTGGGCCTGGCTCAGCTGACCTTGTTTTCCCAGGTCCCGACCCTTCCAAGGCTCTGGGCTCCGCAGCCCCCCACCCCCTTCCAGGGTGAGGCTTCACGGGCCTCTTCCTTATGAAAAGGATCTTCAGATTCCCGGGAAGGCCTCGGCCCGGCCTTGGGCTGGCTCTGTGCCCTGTGGCTCACAGGCTGGTGGAAAACTGTGGCTCTTTCTTCCCCGCGGCCCTAGCTGACCCTTCTCCATCCAGCCCTGCTCCAGGCCTCTGCAAGCGGGTGCCTACCTCAGCCCGGGCGGTGGTCCCCAGCCCGGGGGATTCTTCTAGGAGTACTCAAGTCTCCCCCACCCCGGGTGCGGTCAGTTCCCGAACTAGGTAGAAGGACAAAGGGAGCCCTCAATCCAGGGGCAGTCAACAGAAGAGGCTGAGCCTCTTGCACGATCCTGTAGGCCCGGACGCTCTGGGCCGGGGTGTTGCCCAGATTCATCCTGGGACCCTGGGTGCAGCCTGCCGGGGCAGGGGGTGGGGCCCGCACCAAGCCACCCCTCCCCCTGACACCCCGTTTCCTTCTGCGGGCTGCGGTTTCTCAGCGTCCAATTCAGGGCCTTGCTTATCGATGCTTTCCCACTAAACTACATGCCCCTCCCCCGCCCCCACCACAGCTTTTAGCCATTAGTCTGGCGGTGCCCTTCCCCCCCCAATTCCTGAAACCCCTTCCCTCTCCCCAGTCGGCTGTCTAACAAGAGACTAGTTTGCCCCTTTAGTATGATCTTTGTTGTCGGTCCTGAGGCTTGAACTTGGGGCCTGGATGCGGTCCCTGAGCTCTTTTGCTTATTAAGCTAGTGCTCTACCACTTGGAGCTGCAGCTCCACTTCTGGTTTTCTAGCGGAGATGAGAGTCTCTCGGACTTTCCCTGCCCGGGCTGGCTTTGAACCGTGACCCTCAGATCTCAGCCTCCTGAGGATCACAGGCCAGCCCAGCTTTCGGCTACAGCCGTGCATGGCTAGTGAACTGGAGATTTCTTGGACCTAAGCTTCCCACAAGATATCTCTTGCCCCCCGCTTTTTTGCCCCCACCGCCTTCCCCCCCACGCCTTTTTTAAGCTTTAGCATAACAGAGGAGAGGCGGCACAAAGCAGCAAGAGACCAGAAATGAAGGCTCCCCCACCCCTCCCTCCTGCAGCTTTTTATACTTTCTGAGCTGCGTGGTTCCACGTGGCCGAGCTCACGTGGCCGGGGCCTGATTGCCTCCCTTCTATCCATGGCCTTCCTCGGAGGGAAGCAAGAGGCCTGGGGGCGGGGGGGACTGTGTCATGGACGGGAGCACTGGGCCTCCAGATGAAATTGGGTGACCCCCCACTTCCCAGGGTGTTGGGGTTCTCCAGGAAAACCCCATTTTAAGAAACACCACCCGTGTCACCTGCGACCGAAGAAGGCCAGAAGAAAACAGTCATCATTAAAACCACCTGCGCCTTGGGACCCTGACAACAGGCCGGGCATGGTGGGTCACACCTGCGGTCTCGGCTGTTCGAGAGGCTTCCAGGAAGGAGTCTCGAAAAACAAACGCAAAAAGCGCTGTGAGCGTGGCTCCAGCCACAGAGCTGCAGGCCTGACACACGCCGCGTACTGGGTTCGATCCCAGTGCTGCCCGGCCCCCAAAGACACCCCCAACACACACACACAGTCCTGAAAGCAATGTTACTGACTGCTGCTGTTTACTGAGTGTGTGGAGCTTGCTTTTCTAATCAAGCGCCAGGTGAGATTCCAGAGCTTTCGTCTTTGTATGGCAAAAAGATTCTGGTGTGTATGTGTTTTAATTATGATGAACATTTCCCTTTGTTGTTCTTACAGAGGAGAGGATGGAGGTATGTCAGTGGTGTGAGTCGGGAGTGAGTGTGTTTCCCTCCGTACGGTGTCCGCTGCCCCCTGGCTCTTTCCCTGTCCCTCCCATCCGTCCCCACCCACGAGCTGTACAGTTCACTTTCCTGAGTGCCCGTATCTCCACTGCTGAGCCTTTTCACCCTTCCACCCTCCAGTTCCGTACACTCCCAACCCTTCCACAGATAACGCACTTGAAAGATTCTGGTGCATTAATTAGGACATATACATATCCAAAACCTGGTTTCGATGTATCTCAGCCTTGAATTTAGGATCGCTCTCCCACCTCAGCTTCCCCAGTGCCAAGATTACAGGTATGTACCCCCTCACCTGCCATGTTCACATATTTGATCCCCTTAAAAAATAAAAATAAACCCAGGGATGACGTTGTACCAGAAGAAATGAACTCATAGCCAGATGCTGGTGGCTCACGCCTGTCATCCTAGTTGCTACTCAGGAGGCTGAAAGCTGAGGATCACAGTTCAAAGCCAACTCAGGAAAGTCTGTGAGACTTTAATCTCCAATAAAGCACTCAGAAAACGCTAGGAAAATCTGCGAGACTTTTATCTTCAATAAAGTACTCAGAAAAATCTAGAAGTAGTGCTGTGGTTCAAGCGGTAGAGCTCTAGCTTTGAGCAAAAAAAGAAGCTCAGGGACAGTGGCTTGAGTTCAAACCCCAGGACCAGCAAAATAAGAAAGGAAGGAAGGAAGGAACTCATTACCTGACTTCTGTAACTGTAACCCCTCTGTACATCACAATAACAATTTAAAGAACAAACAAAGGAGAATTTCCTCTTAGGCTGCTAGTGGAGCTCAGGGTAGATGAAGCCTGGCCAGGCCCTGACTCCATCCCCAGCACCTACCTCAAACAAAACTGAACCACACAAACAGAAAACAGACTCAGGACCGAGAGGGGAGGGCTGGGGCTAGCACGGACAGCTTGGAGGAGGGAGAGGAAATCTAGGCAGAGGAAAGAGTATTTAGAAGATGCAGACGGGTTTCTCAGGAAGCAGTGCAGATCCACGCACCCAGGACCTGGATTCTGAGCTCTACGAAAAGTTGAGTCTTTGCCTGGGGCGGTGGGTGTGGGGGGGATTATTAGCAGCCCCATATAAGAACAGCATGTTTAAAAACTGAATGTTTAAATGACTAACTCCAAGCTTCAACTCATTAAAATGCCTTTCAGAGTTGTAGGGGGTGTGGCAAAAAAATAACATTTTGAGAGTGATCATAGATGTATTTCTGTGCATTTGATTCTCCCCTCCCCCCAAATAAAAAACCTATAAATCAAGAACTGATGGGGCTTCAGAACTCAGTCCGGGGTGGTAGGAGCCAACGGGAGAAGCCGGGAAATGTTCTGGCTGCAGTTGGAGACTGGTTTGGAGGCAGGCCAGATGAGAGGTTCAAAGTCTAGAGACCAGATAAAACCGACTGAGAGAGAATCTCTCCTCCATGCCAAGATTAGCATAAAGCGATAGCATTATTCAACCCAATTCTGCTTTGATTTCTCCAACCTAAATCTGACTCAGCATTCTACATTTGCTGGAGGCCTGGGAACCCGGCTTTCGCCTAATCCTTCTTCACGAAAACCACACTGGGCTCCTGCCCAGCCACCACACAGGTTTTGGAGTCAGCCAGGGAGGGACTTGAAACTCGGGCACGGCTTTCTTGACTTCTCTGGGCCCGGGAAGCCTTCCTGGGAAAAGGGCAACATACACCCCCCACGTCATGACAGGTGAAGATCAGCATGGGCTCCCCTGACACAGGTGCCATTGTTTGGAGACCTTTCTGCAGGAGAAAATGAAGCGGAGCATTTACTCTTTCCATGAATCGTCCCAGATTTTAAAAAATATCATGTCTAGGATGAGGCTCAGACATTAGGTTCCTTCAAGATCTGGAATGGTTCTGTGTGTGTGTGTGTGTGTGTGTGTGTGTGTGTGTGTGTGTGTGTGTGTGTGTGTGTGTACACATGTACCCTAAACTCAATGGCTGGGCACTGGGCACTGTCCCTTACTTTTTTAGCTCGAGGTTGGCACCCTACCGCGTTGAGCCACAGCTCCACTTCTGGCTCCCCCCGCCCCCCTTTAGTTAATTGGAAATAAGAGTCTCATGAATTTTCCTGCCTGGGCTGGTTCTGAACCACAATCTTCAGATCTCAGTGTCCTGAGTAGCTAGGATGACAGATGTGAGCCCGGCCTCTCTGCTGCATCCTCCCTCGCCCCCCACGAACAGCCTCTGTCTCCCTATTTTAAGAGCCTGTGAAGGAGGCACCAGGCTGGGCCACCCTTGCTGGGGTACCATCCAGGGCACCTCCCTTCCAAGAACAGATAAGTCAGGTCGGAGGAGGCAGCAGCTGATGCGGGAGGAGGAGGGAAAAGACTGCAGGTCACATGGAGAATAGAAGAAAAATCTCCCTCTCGGCTGGGAAGGTGGCTTTGTGGTAGATTGCTTTGCCTAACCTGCACGAAGCCCTGGGTTCGATGCCTCAGCACCACATAGGCAAAAAAAAGAACCAGAAATGGCGCTGTGGCTCAAGAGGTAGAGTGCTAGCCTTGAGCAAAAGAAGCTCAGGGACAGCATCCAGGCCCTGGCGCCGGGGCCTGGAGCTGTTTGTTTTCCCCAGGCCTGGGGGTCCCTCGCCCCGCTGTGGGCAGTGCTGGCTCATTCAGGGGTGTGTCGGCACATTCAGTTATGCACAGTGCTGTGAAAACCGGGGGCTCAGGGACAGGAAAACCCCACCCTGACTCCTGTGGGGGGGGGGACCGTGGCGGGCAGCCCCTTGGCCGCCCAGTGTGGCCATATGCTGATCAGGACCGAACACGCACATCCGGACGGACAGATTCCACGCCCAAGGGCACCAGACAGACACGCCGAAACAAAAGGACCCCAAAGGGCCTGGGTTAAACAAACCGGCTTCTCCATCTGGTAGAGTGGAAACAGGAAGGATGGAGAGCGCGGCCTGGCTCAGGGCCTGGCTGCCGCCCGGCCCGGGCTCCACACGTTGGGATCTCTCTGTGTGCGTGAAACAGTCCTGGGGCTTGAACTCAGGGCCTGAGCTCTTTTGCTCCAAGCTCATGCTCTACCACTTGAGCCACAGTTCTCCTTCCAGCTTTTTGGTGGATCATTGGAGATGAAGAGTCTCACAGATGCCAGGTGCCAGTGGCTCACGCCTGTCATCCTGGCTATTCAGGGGGCTGAGATCTGAGGATCTCAGTTCGAAGCCAGCCTGGGCAGGGAAGTCCCTGAGACTCTGATCTCCAACGAACCACCAAAAAACCAGAAGTGGTGCTGTGGCTCAAGTGGTAGAGCACCAGCCTTGAGCTGAAGAGCTGAGGGACAGCGCCCAGGCCCCGAGTTTAAGACCCACAACGGACCAAAACAAAAGTCTCACAGACTTTCCACCCAGGCTGGCTTTGAACCTCGATCTTCAGCTCTCAGTCTCCTGAGCAGCCGAGATGACAGGCGTGAGCCACTGGCGCCCACCCAGCACCTGGCAGGTCCTTTGCGGAGGTGTGGAGGTGACCCTCCAGACTTTAGGGTGCAATGCTGGGGGGCTCCTTCCCCCCCGTTTTCCCCGGGCCCCGCGGCCCGTGGGAAAGCTCCAGCTGCCCTTGTGCATTCTTCTTCTGGTGTAGACCCCTTGAGAGTGGGCTGGATCACAGGAGGGACTTCCTCCTCCTCACACCCTCCCCACCTTTCCATTATGTCTCATCTCGCCCAGCAGACAGGGCCGCCCTGTCAGCACAGCTGTCTCCCAGGCGGGAGGAAAGTCAAGCCATCTTTCATCAGAGCGGGCGCCGACCGGCGTGGACTGGTGGCCGGCAAGTACCGACAGTGACAGCCCGGGCGTCTGGGCTTCAGACGCCCGGGCGTGTGAGGTTTGGCTGCTGGGGGTTCCCAGGGCTCCTTCTCCTTGGGCCCTGGCCCACCCGGGCCCTGATTGGCCACTTCCTACCTGGGTCTGCGCAGGGCTTGCTCTTGGCTCGCCTGGGAGGTGTGTGTGTGGACGGGAGGAGGGTGAGAGACTGAAGACATCCAAACCCAGGGCTCCTGCCACTTCAGCCTTTACCACAATCCCCGCCCCCTCCCACCAACAACATTCTAGCACATTCCAAGATTACACCCCCCCCCCCGTCACTGCACAGCTATGAAACCATAGCTAATTCTATATAAACTATGGTCTGTTGCTGTTTCCTTTTTCTCTGCGTTGTACCTGCCTATGAGAAGCTTCTAGCTTTGCACTCACGGAAAGCACCGGACAGACGCAGCCAGGAGCTGGGGGCTCACACCTGTCATCGGAGCTTACTTAAGAGGCTGAGGAGGAGAGGATTATGGCTCGAGGCCAGCCCGGGCCAAAAGATCCGAGAGACTACTTTTTCCAGCAAGGCTGGACACAGTGGTGCATGCCTGTCACCCCCACCATGACGGGAGCCTGAAGTGGGGGTGGGGGCCCACGCGTGGGCCTGAAATCATACGCATCGTCCCAGCTCCTCAGGAGGCTGAGGTCTGAGGATCGAGATTCAACGCCAGCCAGAGCAGAAAAGTCCCTATGAGATTCTTTTTTTTTTGTCGGCTGTGGGGCTTGAACTCAGGGCCTGGGCGCTGTCCCTCAGCTCTTCAGCTCAAGGCGAGCGCTCTACCACTTGAGCTACAGCGCCACTTCCAGTTTTCTGGTGTTTTATTGGAGATAGGAGTCTCATGGTCTCTCCTGCCCGGGCTGGCTTTGAACCTCGATCCTCAGATCTCAGCCTCCTGAGTAGCTAGGATTACAGGTGTGAGCCACCAGCGCCCGGCCCTATGAGATTCTTATCTCCAATGAACCAACAGGACACTGGAAGTGGAGCTGTGGCTCAAAGTGGTAGTTAACCTTGAGCACAATTGCTCAGGGACAGCGCCCAGGTCCTGAGTTCAAGCCCCACAACAGACAAAAAGAAAAAGAAAAAAAACAGTGGAAAAATAGGGCTATCGGTGTGGTTCAGGGGTATCTTAGCAGCCTTGAGTTCAAATCTCCAAGTCCCGCCACGGCTTTGAGCTCAGACAGGCACTTAATGGCTTGGGTTTCCCATCCCGGAGTGGCCAGTCCCTGAGTCCTTCTCCTTTTCGTTGACTAATATGGGTTTCTCGAACCCAGGACCGGCAGGAGTCTCTGGTAAGGGGGAAGGTTCCCTTCCAAGGCTCAGCAGCAGAGGCTCCACTCCGGAGGCCGGGCGGGCACCCCGGAGCCCACGTTCCCCCACGGCGCCATCCTGTCCCCCACAGCTCTGAGCCGTTCCCCGGAACACCGCACCACCACGGCAGTACTGGGGCCTGAACTCAGGACTTAGTGCTGACGAACAGGCACCTGGCCTGTCCCGGACCTCAAACGCTCAGCCCTCAAGCCTCAGCCTCCTGAACGGATGGGCTATATGTGTGTGCCACGCATCCCGCCCTTCCCACCCTCTTTTTAAGTTGACCAATGAAAAACGGTATATATTTGTGATACATCACTTGACACACACATAGACACATGCATGCCGACACACAGAGACACATGCAATCACACGTGGACACACAGAGGTACATGCAGATGCACATGTGTGGGCGCACACACACACACACACAAACACACACACACACTGTGAGGCCAATAGGATAGCGGCACTCAGAGCCCTTCCCCCTCCCCCCCACCCCCGCCGTCCCAAGCAGGGGGTGTACAGAGATGGCCAGAGGTGTTAAATCCATCAGGCCACTTATATTAATTTAGCCTCATCCTAAGTAATGCAAAGCTTAAAACCACGGTTCCCCTCCCCCCCACATACACTTTCTTCTATTACACATGAAAACTACAAACAGAACCATTATCGCTAAAAGTTGCCAGCCGCTGGTACCTCTCTACAAATACTGGTGGTGATTGTGTCACATTTTGGGGAGCTAAATAGCGCATTTATGTCATGGTTAATTGTATCATTTCTTCCACCTAATTATAAGCTTTCTAAGGTCAGGGGCCATGTTTTATCCAGTGTTTATTCTGCACAGAGCCAGTTAAGTATTTGGGTGTGCTTTGGTTGGGTGTGGTAGTACATGCCTGTAATCCCAGCACTTAGAAGGATAGTGAATTCAACACTAGCCAGAGCCATGCATGCAGTGATATCCTGCTGGGAAAACAAACAACCCTCAAAATATTTGTCCTTTCTTTGATTTGGTTGGGGTCGGGGAAGGATGGAGTATCTAAGAGGAGTTACTCAGTGCACATGCTTGTTTGATTTTGGAGACAGAGTCTTGCTATTGTAGTCCAGGTTGACCTCAAACTTTCAATCCACCTCAGCCTCTTGAGTGCTGAGATTACAAGTGTACACCATCATGCCTGGCTAATCTGTGTGCTTGACACACATGACATCTCCGAGACGAGCATCAAAATGGGGACAGCAATATTTCTGCGGCAAAGAGAGTTCTCTGGTTTCAGTGCTGTGCCCTTATGAATCTGGGTTTGGGCTCACAGAGGTGGTGGTGTAATTACAGGATGAAACACAGCAAATCCTCAACACACTTTCTCCTTGTCTTTTTCCAAGGTGAAGAACTCACACCAACGGGCCTTGTGGCACGGCACAGGTCAGTAAATAGTAGATGAATGAACCAGTGACCTCGAGACCTTAGCTACCAGCAATTTACAACACCCTCCCCCCCGCCCCTTCCAGGAAACCATCCAAAGCGAACAAGGCAGGAGTCACATGCATTCAGGGTTCAGAATTGTAAGTGTGAGTATGTCTTGTGGAAGGAAAGCAGCCCTCTGTCCCTTCGGGTCCCTTATTGGCGTATAAGTCCCTGGCCTGAAAGTTGGGGTTGTTTAATGGCTAAACTAACCTATCAATTCTTTTTTTTAACCCCTTTTTCTTTTTGGTGGTACTGGGGTTTGAACTCAGAACCTGACTTGGCCTACCACTGAAGCCACGCCCCTCCTGCTTGAGCCACACCCCTAACGGCCTAGCCACGCCCCCACCCGGATTGCCATGCCCCGCCTCCGTCGCTGGAGCCACGCCCCCAGCGCTCTCTCATTTACATGCAGGTCCTTTGCCTGCAGCTCAGGATTGTTTCAGCCCTCAGCTCCTGAGAACCCAGAAAGCCAGCAGTCCTGTGCCCTCAGCAACTGAGGACCCAAAGGAGGCAAGCACCAAGTGCTGGAAAAGGAGAACACTCCTGGAAAGGCAGAGTCCGTGCTCTGGCATGGGCCTGGTGGAGGGACTCGGAGCCTTTCTGGGACCCCGGACCTCTTGGCCACGGGTAAAAGAGCGGTGACTTCATCCAGCACTCTGATGGGGTTGGCGCCCTAGAGAGAGGGACAGGTCAAGCAAGGATGAAAGACCCCAGGCCGTGGACAGTGCCCGTGGGAGAAATGACATCGATGGTAAAGTCAGGGTGGGAAGGGGGGGGTCCCAGACAGAGCTGCCCAGGGAGCGGTGAGCCGACAGACCGATGTCCAGCCAAGGACAGCGGGAACCAGGGACAGAGCTAGCTCTGAGGGGGCACTGGGTGTGGGGTGGGGGGCTGGTGCTGGATGGGGTGAGGTTCCCCGGTGTTCTAGGTACACCAGTGCCTGCTGGTGCTTGGGGACCAGAGGAGCCAATCATGAAGGCTCTGCCAGGCTGGAGAGGCTGGAATCACACACACACACACACCTTCCACAAAAGCAGCTCTGAAGAACTAGTGTGCTACTAATGGTTTAGTTTGAAGATCAGGTTCAAGGATAAAGAGTCATGATCATAAGCTGGGCACCGGTGGCTCACGCCTGTCATCCTAGCTACTCAGGAGGCTGAGAACTGAGGATTACGGTTCGAAGCCAGCCTGGGCAGAAAAGCCTCCATGAGACTCTTATGTCCAATGAACCAACCAACCAACCAACCAAACAACAACAAAAAAAACCAGAAGTGGCACTGTGGGTCAAGTGGTAGAGCACTCACCTTGAGCAAAAGAGCTCAGGGACAGCGCCCAGGCCCTGAGTTCAAGTCCCACTACTGACCAAAAAAAAAAATCATGATTGCCCAAGTCCTGTTCTGCCCTGTAGTTGTCCTGCTTCTGTGAGGACCACAGAAACACGGGCTGATTAATTGATTAACTGATTGACTGATAAATATTTCCTTTTCAGCCAGGGACGGCAGACAGCAACCTACCTGTGCGCCCCAGACCCTTCCGTTCCCTTCTGCGATCAGAAACTCCGACGCCCCCTAAACACACCCCGGGCAGGGAGGGAGGACAGAAGGGACCCCCGACCTTTCCTACCAGTGTCCTGAATCCCCTCCCTTACTCCGGAGCCGCGGTGTCCCCGTCCCAGCCCCGAGAGCAGTGCGGCCAGGCCACGGGTGGATTGCGGGTTCTCCAACATGTGAAACGCGGCGTGGCGACCGCCGGGCGCGCTCAGCCCCGGGCCATCATCTTCCCAGCCCTCCAGCCCTCTCCCTGCCCCCGGGGTTTTTTTTGGGGGGGGGGTAAAGGGAGGGACACACAGAAAGTGAACTCTTTCCTGCCAACACCGATCTCTTAGCTCTCTGATGGGCACAGGGAAGCGGAGCCCAGGGGGCAGTTGGACCATCCACTTCTGCCGTCGTCGGGCAAAACCAGTGAAGGGGGAGAGAGCCCAGGTGGGGGAACATTCCAGAAGGGGGAGAAGGCGGGGGTCGGGGAAGTTGGGGTGATCAGAGCAGCAGTCCTTTGCTTCACCCCTGCTCCGTCACCCCCCTCTTCACCCCCTGGACCCGGCTTACCTGAAGACTGACCACGTCCCTCTCTGGCTCCATGTTTTGCTTTTCTTTAGCTCCTTGTGTTCACTCAGGGCAGGCAGCAGACTGCGTGGGCTCCTGTTGACTGGGCAGCGTGTGTGTGTGTGTGTGTGTGTGTGTGTGTGTGTGTGCGCGCGCAGTGTTCAGGGGTGGGAGAGCGCACAGAGCCGGCTGGACAGGCCTGCTATTCATCCAGATGATGCAGGACGCCCGTCTTGGCCTCAGTCCCCCCCTCCCAGGGTGTACACGCGTGCAAGGCAAGCGCTCTACCACTGAGCCGCCTTCCCAGCCCCAACAGTGCATTTTTAATTGACGGATTACTTGACACCCCTAACTTCTCCCTTGATCGGACAGACAGACGGGGCGGGGGGGGGGGGGGAGAGCAGGGAACCGTCTCTCTCCCAACACATTTCATGAAACCAGTTGCGCTTTTCCTGCCAGGAGTGAGTCTTTTTTTGGAAAGTGTTTTTATTTTTGCCCTGTTTACCTTAGAGCATGCAAACTTCACTGGCGGGTCCCGGGAGCCAGTTTTAGTACAGGCTGGAGCGGTGTGGCCGTCTGGATGGGTGCAGTGAGGAGTTAGAGAGAAATCCATGCAGAGTTTAGCGAGGGGCAGGGGGTGAAGCAAGGCACGCGTGCATGCTCACTACATTCAAAATGTCCCATGCAAAAAAGAAGCCAGGTACCGGGGGCTCACGCCTATCATCCCGGCTACCCGAGGCTGAGATCTGAGGCTAGAGGTTCAAAGCCAGCCTGGGCAGGAAAGTCCCCATGAGAGTCTGATCTCCAACCAACCACCAAAAGCTGGAAGTGGCGCTGTGGCTCAAGTGGGAGAGCACCAGCCTTGAAGGGGCAGTACCCAGCCCCCGAGTCCAAGCCCCAAGCCTAATATAGGTGGAAATGTGTGTGTGTGTGCGTACGCACCTGCCCATGGATACACACACACACACAACACACACAGAGGTGATGTCTTGATTTCCTTTAAGTGTCATCAGGAGATGGCAGGCACCCTTGAGATGAGGACTAAAAGAATAAGTTTATGAGCTTACGTGGACTTGGGTCAGTCCTGGGGGTTGAACTCATGGCTAGCGCTCTACCATTTAAGCCACAGCTTTTCCGGCTTTTTCTGTCTGTGTAGTACTGAGGAATCAAAGTCAGGGCTTCATGAAGCATGCGAGGCGAGCACTCTACCACTGAGCCACCTTCCTAGCCCTGGGTCTAATTATTTAAACGAGAAACAGTCTAGCTGTGCTCCAGTAGTTTCAGAGATCAAAGGGGAAAAACGAGATGGAGGAAAAAGTCTCCTTCCCAACAAAAACCTGACTGCTGAAGGTATTATCTTCCCGGAAAAAAAATTTCTTGAGGGTAGCAGAAGCTAAAAATTTAGTATGTCCTTTTTCTTTGAGTTCTGTAGCTGTTCTCTGCAGCTTTTAAATACCACGGACGTGGTAGAATTGAACCCCCTTTGTTCAATTGTTTAAATATAATAGGAGGGGCTGAGAAGGTGGCTCAGTGGTAGAGCGCTTGCCCTGCATACACAAGGCCCTCCTGGATTTGATTCCTCAGCACCACATAAAGAGCAAAAGCTGGAGGTGGCGCTGTGGCTCAAGTGGCAGAGCGCTAGTAGTAGAGCTGAGGGACAGTGCCCAGGCCCAGAGTTCAAGCCCCACGACCGACAAAAATTAATATAATTAACATAATAGGAAAAAAAAGATGGCTGCATCTGGCTGAAGGGAGGTAAAACCAGGATAAGAAAATGCAAAGGAAGGGGCTGGGAAGGTGGCTCAGTGGTACAGCGCTTGCCTAGCATGCATGAGGTCCTGGGTTCGATTTCCTCAGTACCACATACACAGAAAAAGCTGGGAGTGGTGCTGTGGCTCGAGTGGTAGAGTGCTAGCCTTGAGCCAAAGAAGCTCAGGGACAGCACCCAGGCCCTGAGTGCAAGCCCCCCCCCAAAAAAAAAACCAGGCCCAGGACTGGCCAAAACAAAGCAAGAAAAACCACCAGGCACGGTGGCTCATGCCTGTCATTTTAGCTACTTGGGAGATTGAGAGCTGTAGGGTAGTGGTTCAAGACCAACCTCAGCAGAAAAGTTCATGAGCATCTTATTTCCAATTAAAAGCAAATCAAACAAACAAAAACCTTAAAAAAAAAAAAAAAAGCAAAGCAGAAAAGAGAGAAGTCAACCTCTTCAGGGATCACGCAAGACAGAAAGACCAATGATGGGACCAGAACCTCTGCACCCGCACGGGGTGAGCTGGCGGCCGGAGGAGGAAGGCCGTGGAGTGGGCCGTGGCTTCCTTCCTGGGCTGGCTGCCCCCGAGTCCAGGCCCCAGGAAACGAACAGGAAAATCCATTTGTTGTGACTCTCTCAGGGTAATGACAATAGCAGGTGTGAAACAGGAAGGACCAGAAAAACAGTGTAGCAGCTCTGGAGAGAAACAGACACACACACACACACACACACACACACACACACACACACACACACGGACTCCCCCCCCCATCCCCTCCCCCACGCAGCGGGACAGCAGGCAGGCAGGTGTCTTGTTTGGGAGAAGGTTCCAGCAGCTGGTGCCGGAGTTTGAGTGGACTGAAAGCATGAATCAAAGTCTCTCTCGAGTCCATGGGTGCCAAGCGGCGCTCGGGGCCACGACCTTGGCTCCGACCGTGAAAGAGAAGCCAAAGGAAGCCGGCAAGTGGAAAGCACAGCCCTTGGAGAGGTTAGATTTCAGAGCCGGGCCCGGCCAAGGGCCAGCCCAGAACGACATTTCCTGCTGTCACTGCTAGATACACGGAGGTCCTCCATGGATGCCCGGCTGAGAACCAGCTTCCAAGAGACCCTTCAGCCGCGCCCCGAAGCGCCGAGGGCAAGGCATGGTGCATTTCTGCAAGGTCCTGGGAAAAGGGGGCCGAGATTTGGCATTGCTGAGCCAGAGGTGCAAAATGTGAGTGAGTGAATGAATGAATGACCAAAATGAAGGCCTGGAGGGAAGAAAACCAGGACGAGGAAGAACTAGAATGCGCAGGACAGAAGTCCCGGCGAGACTCTTCTCTCCCAGGAGCTGAACAATAAAGCCACAAGCGTGGCTTGAGTGGTCGAGCACCCCCAGCCTCGAGGGGCCGCACCCAGGCCCTGCCCCCCCCCCCAAAGGCCTCAAAAAGAGAAGTGTTTGTGGTTCCCTTTGTCCCTGGTGGTAATGAGGTTGCCTGGTGGGTGGAGAGGGTGCAAGCTGTCCCCCCCATTTCCAAGGCCAGGGGACAGAGGGGGACAGAACTCAGGCTCCAAAGAGAAGGGGAGCTGGTGGCCAGTGACATTGGGGGGGGAACCTGGGCACCTCCTTTGTCTGGGAAACCTGACTCCTGTCAACCGAGTCAGACGATGCCAGAGAAGGCTCGGGAAAGCCGCCAAGTTCACAGCTGGCCTCCGTCCGTCCAGACGGCCCCGCAGAGGCCAGCGTCCGTGTCTAGCTGCAAGGACAGGGCGAGGGGCCGGGAACGCATGCGCTGAGCGGCTCATCCAGGCCCGGGAAGAGCAGAATGCAGGGTCCACGCTGCTCCCAGAGAGAGCAAAGCAGGGGAGAAGGCGGCATGGCGGGGCGCTGGACTCCAGGGGCTCCCAAGTGGTCTCTCTGCTCCTCACGCCATTCGGTAGATGCTGAGTGGGAAAGGACCTGTGAAATGTGTGGGCCAGGAGGGGAGGGGAAACGGGGGGGGGGAGAGGGGAGCGAAGGAAGGGGTGACACTGTCCCAAAACATGGCCTCACTACCTGACTTGTGAAATGGGAACCCCTCTCTCTGCACAACACCCTGATAGTAACACAATTATACTACGTTTTTCTCTGTTAAATAGTGTTTACCTCTTTCCTTTTCCTTCCTTCCTTCCTTCCCTCCTTCTCTCCCTCTTTCCTTCTCTCTCTCTCCCCCCTCTCTCTCCTCTCTCTTTCTCTCTGTCTCTCTCCGTTTCTTTCTGTGTGTACCTGTATGGAGTTGGTCATCCCCACTGAAATTAGAGTATCACGGCTCAAAGCCAGTCCGAGTTGGAAAGTCAATGAGACTCTTATCACCACTCAGCAAAAAGTCAGAAGTGGAGCTGTGGCTGCGGTGGTACAGTGCCAGCCTGGAACAGCACAACAAAAAAGCTAAGAGACAGCGGCCGGGCCCCTGAGTTCAAGCCCCATCTTCTCGTGCTTTTCTTCGTAGGAGCTGATAAAGTTTACAAATAAGACTTTCAGGGCTGGGAAGGTGGCTCAGTGGTAGAGCGTTTGCCTTCCATGCATGAGGCCCTGAGTTTGATTCCTTAACACCACATAAGCAGAAAAAAAAAAAAAAAAGCCAGAAGTGGCACTGTGGCTCAAGTGGTAGAGCACTCGCCTTGAGCTGAAGAGCTGAGGGACAGCGCCCAGGCCCAGAGTTGAAGCCCTACGACCGACAAAAAAATAAATAAATAAAAATAAATAAAAAAGACTTTCAGACCCAGATAGTAGGATTAAGTCAAAGTGAGAATATTTGTGCTCTACAGTGCACAAAAAATAAAATAAACCCCCTTCTGTAAAGAAAGCATGGATTCCCCAGCCATGAACTGCTCCCCATCTCCCTGTCCCTCCCTCCCTCCCCCTCCTACCCAGGCCAATGCACGTGACCTGATTCAAAAAGACATTAACCGATTGGGCGCCAGTGGCCTACAGCTTCATCCGAACTACTCTGGAGGCTGAGATCCAAGGATGGAGGTTCAAAGCCAGCTTGGGAAGGAAAGCCTAGTAAGACTCTCATCTCCAATGAAGCACACCGAGACAGTCGGAAGCGGAGCTGTGGGGTTCCAGAGCTAGAACACTCCTTCTGAGCACAAAAAGTTCAGGGACAGCAGCAGGCCCAGAAAAGGCACGCGTGTGCACATGTGTACACACACACACAGGGTGTGCAATTGTAGAATTCTAGGCCATTTGTTGTAGCAGACCATGTCTTCTACTTTCCTATTTCCTGCCATCAAGAAAAGAAGGAAAAAAAGCTGATTTCTCCACCAACCGCCTGTGTCTGCCCTTGGGGCCCGGCCGGTCCCCAAGGGCTCCAAGTTGCCAAATCTCAGCTCCTCGGAGCAGCCCTTCCCACCTCTCCCCTACTCCTCCTGTCTGGAAATCAACCAACCCAAGTTTCTCCTTGTCCCCACCCCTGAACCTTGCCTCACAGATCCCAGAGGACGCCACTCCTGGCCCAGGCGCCCTCCAGGACCGCTGCAGCAAAGCCCCCTCACCCCCTTCCTGGGGTCAGTCCACAGCCAAGCGACCTTGGCCTTGATCTCTCTAAGCTCAGCTAACACACTGCTGTCTTTTCTTTTTCTTATCAGAGATTCTCAAACCTTCACGTGGATTTCAGTGGACACTAAGCCCGGGAAGCTGCTTTACATTTTTATTTTTGTCGATCGTGAGGCTTGAACTCAGGGCCTGGGCGCTGTCCCTGAGCTCTTTCACTCAAGGCTAGCACTCTACCACTTTGAGCCACAGCTCTACTTCTGGTTTTCAGTCTCCTGGACTTTCCTGCCTGGGCTGGCTTTGAATCCCGATCCTCAGATCTCAGCCTCCTGAGTAGCTGGGAGACAGGCGTGAGCCATTGGGCAAGGAAGTTGCATTTGAACAACTTGTGTGGCTGACTACCTAGAGCCTTTCAGAGCCACTGGCTCAGGGAGAAGGGGAGACGTGGGACTGGGTGGAAGTGAGGAGCCATTTCAGGGAGTAGAATAAAAACGCAAAGGGAGATGCTGATTCTTGACGTAGGTTACAAAGGGAGACAAAGGCTCTCTCTTTATCCACAAGCTCCAGACGGCCTCCACTCCGGAGCCGGAATCCACTGCTACCCTGACTCACACAACTCTGCTTCTCCTGAATTCCCTGTGAAGACACGAACCACGCTCCAAGCCAGCGGCTCACGCCCGTCATCCAAGCGACTCGGGAGGCTGAGATCCATCTGAGGATCTGGGGTTCAAAGCCAGCCCAGGCAGGAAAAAACTCCATGAGACTTTTTTTTTTTTTTTTGGTCAGTCATGGTCTGAACTCTGGGCCTGGGCACTGTCCCTCAGCTCTTCAGCTCAAGGTTAGTGTTCTACCATTGAGTCACAGCACCACTTCCGGCTTTTTCTGCTTATGTGGTGGTTAGGAATCGAACCCAGGGCCTCATGCGTCCGAGACAAGCACTCTACCACTGAGCCACCCTCCCAGACCCGAGCCTCTTACATATCTTTAATGAAGCAACAAAAAACCAGAAGTGGAGTTGTGGCTCACATGGTAAAAATACCAGCCTTGAGCGGAAAAGGCTGAGGGGGCATCTTCTAGGTCCTGAGTTCAAATGCTAGTATGGGTGCACATGTGCACACATATACCTGCACACGCATGAGAGAGAGAGAGAGAGAGAGAGAGAGAGAGAGAGAGAGAGAGAGAGAGAGAGAGAGAGAGAGAGAGAGAGAGAGAGAGAGGAGAAATGAAAAAGAAACAAGAAACGGGAACTGCCAGGTGCTCAAGCCTGTGATGCTAGTAGCTACTTGGAAGGTGGAGACTGGGGAAAATGGACACCAGAGGCTCACAGTTCAAAGCCAGCTCCAGCCTTAGAGCCGAGGCTCCACCTCAATCAATGTCTGGGCATGGGGGCTGCACCCCAGCGACAGGAGACGCAGGTGGGAGGGCGCTAGCCCAGGCAGGCTAGAGGAGAAGAGGCCAGGAGGGATCCGCGTGGTGGATGGAGCCCCGAGTTCAGGCCCTAGTACTGCCAAAAATTTAAAAGATTTCAAAACAAAAAACCAGAAAGAAGAAAACCAACCAATTTTGCATGCAATCTACCTACAGGTCTCTTCCTGGCGAGCCTTACTCAAGACATAATTGTTGAAATAGTTCTTAGGTAACCTAGATTCTGTGTGTGTGTGTGTGTGTGTGTGTGTGTGTGTGTGTGTGTGTGTATTGGAACTTGAATTTTGCTCGGCTAGCGCTCTACCTCTTGAACCACAGCTCCACTTGCGGCTTTTTCTGTGTATGTGGTACTGAGGGTTGGAACCAGGGCTTCACTGAGCTGCATTCCCAGCCCTAAACTCCCTGCTTTCTTAAGATTTTTTTTTCCCCTACAGCTAGATCCGCCTTTCCCGAGATAGATGTGCAAACCACCCAGGGCAGGAGGCGGAGCAGCTTCTGGAATGAGGGAGGAATTTTCTAGGGGCTGGTTGTCTTAAGTGGGGTGACCAGACTGGCAGGTGTGTGTCATCAATCTTCCTGAGTCTCCCTGAAATGCAGATCTGTGGATGCCTACGTGGCCTTCAGCTAAGCCGTCCCCAGCCAACCAGGTGGTTTCTCATCACGGCCAAGGAATCCCAAGAAGCAATCTCCCTCTCTGCTGGGAGAAAGACTTCCTGCTTCTCCCATCCCGCCTCTAGCCTTCCTGCCAGATCCAGGACGAGGAGGAAGCCGGGACCTGACACCTCCCATGCCTGCTCCCCTAGCCTGTGGCCTCTCGACTCTGACCAGCTGTCAGCCATCCATCTCTCCTCTTGGCTCGGTGCTTTCCTGCAGCTCAGATACAAACAAAACAAAACAAAATCGGGTGGTGGTGCCTGGAGTCTATCAAGTTCCACCCTGAGTATTTAGCAGTAGCTCATTAAATCGCACAATAACCCTTCAAAACACACACACACACACTCTGTATCCCAGTATACACAACACAAGTATTCAATCAGTTGTGTAATTTAATTACATGGTGTGAGTGTGTGTTCTAGGGCTTGAACTCAGGGCCTCAGCACTGTCCTGAGCTTTTTCTCAAGGCTGGTGCGCTACCACTTGAGCCACAGCACCACTTCCAGTTTTCTTGTGATTCATGGGAGATAAGTCTCATGGACGTTCTTTCTCTGAGCTGGCTTTGAACTGTGATCCTCAGATCTCAGCCTCCTGAGTGGTTAGGATGACAGGCGTGAGCCACTGGCGCCCAGCTCTGGCCTGAGTTTTTGTTGTTTTTTTTTTCAGTGCTCTCCGTTTGAGCCACAGCCCCACTTTTTCTCCAGTCAACTGAGGATAAGAGTCTTGTAGACTCCCCTGTCCAAGCTGGCTTTGAACTAGGATCCTCAGATCGCTGCCTCCTGAGGAGGGAGAGTTTATGGAGCATGAGCCACCGGTGCCCGGCTAAAATGTTTACATCTTCGAGTGGTTGTACAAGGGGGCTGCAATTCCATGTGTCCACCCCAGAGTCCAGAACCTCTTGGCCAGTCAGCCCTTCCCCTGACCCCCTCGCCCTCCCTCCCCCACCCTGGCCGCACGTCAAATCAAATGTCTCACTTCCTCTGTTACGTACGCACGTGGAGTGTTTTACGACTGTTTCTGAGCCGTCGCTGGTTGTTTTGCGGTAGGACCTGGCTCCCTGCACAGACCAATGCCTGGACGGAATTCCTCCTATTCCCGCCTGTCACTGCGGTGGGGACAATCGGCCACTCCAGCTTTTTGCCCATCCAGGTGGCATCTTACAGATCTCTCTGTCCACCCCAGAAACGCGATCCTCTGGATTTCATTCTCCCTACCCTGCTGGTTTCACTTGCCACCACACCCAGCTACCGGTTGAGAGAGGCGGTCTTGAGAGCCTTTAGTCCCGGGCTGTCCCCCAAAATTTGACCCACCCAATCTCAGCTTCCCAAGTCACTAGGACAACAGGTGTGAGTCACACATGCCTCTTGGTTAGTTGTTCTGAGTCGTTATGTAACCAGCCCTCCTCCCGAAGGAGGAGACTTGGCTGATAACTGCGAAGCCCTTGTCTTAGATTAACTTTAATGTTGCCACTGTGAATCGCGTGTACAACCCGCGCGTCAGGAGTGGTTAAGACGGATTTGACTCCTAAATCCTTTACACTCCGCTAAGGCTGACATCTTAACCAAGGCGTTCCTGAGGCTTCAGAGGGCAGGACAGCTAGGAAACGGGGAAGGCCTACCAACAGCTGCCCACGAGTCTTGTTGCTTTGCTGTGACTCAAGAATTTACTGAAGCAGTGTTTACTGCATCTGTACTGCCTGCACTAGGACCTCGGACTTAAGAGGGAGACTACTTAGGTTTGAATCCAGGCTCTGTAGTTTGGGTTCAGTACTCACCTGACTTCGTATTAGATATCACTTTTCTTGCTCTTCAGGTTTTTCACTGGTAAAATGGAAATCTAGAATACTTACTTCATGGGAAGGGGTTGTGAAATTCCCACACAATTGTCTGCGGAAAGAGCTTGATCCCGTGGCTGTAATCTTATTATAAGGATAAAGTAACCAAAAGATGGACCCGGATTTCCGGAAACACATGGTTTAAAAGAAATAGGCTATAGGTATAAATACGTATAATAGAAATGGAGAGATGGGCGTGGTGGCTCACGCCTGTCATCCTAGCTACTCGGGAAGCTGACATCTGAGGATCACGGTGGGAGGCTGGATCAGGCAGTAAAGTCTGTGAGACATTGATGTCAGTTAACTACTCAAAGAGGCTGGAAGTGGAGTTGTGGCTCAGGTGACAGAGCACCAGCCTTGAGCAAAAGAGCTCAGACAAGAGTTTGAGCCTAAGACTGATGCACGCGCGCGCGCGCGCGCGCGCGCGCGCGCACACACACACACACACACACACCCCTCTACAGGTCAGACAGAGAATGGGAAATGAAGAGACAAAGCAGACAACCACCATGCATCCGTTTCCTGTGCGTGTGGAGAAGCTACCCAGTGGAATGAAGTAGACTTTGGGTGTGGCGGAGGATTTTGCAGCCACTGTCTAAATCAAAGGTATATCACTGTTTGTCTGTTGTGAGCCTTGAACTCTGGGCCTGGGCGCTGTCCCTCAGCTCTTCGGCTCAAGGCTGGCGCTCTACCACTTGAGCCACAGCGCCACTTCCAGTTTTCTGGTGGTTCATAGGAGTCTCATAGACTTTCTTGCCTGGGCGGGCTTTAAACCCTGATCCTCAGATCTCAGCCTCCTGAGCAGCTGGGATGACAGGCAGAAGCCACTAAAGACAGGCATCTGTATATATCTGAGGGAGGGGTAGATTCTCTATTTGGCATCTGAAATGACAAGGAAAAGTACCGTTAGGGATGATATATAGGAAGGAGGAAAGGAAGACGATCCTGTCCCTTAGAGATTCACAGCCCACGGGGAGAAGGGAGTGGATGAGCATTTGCAGTGAACTGTGCACCGGGCCTTCAGGTCTGACTGGTGACACACTGGCCATGCTGTGCTCCCCGGCTGGGCTGTGCTCCCCAGGCCATGCTGTGCTCCCCGGCTGTGCTGTGCTCCCCGGCTGTGCTGTGCTCCCCGGCTGTGCTGTGTGCTGTGCTGTGCTGTGCTGTGTGCTGTGCTGTGCTGTGCTGTGCTGTGTCTGTGCTGTGTGCTGTGCTGTGCTGTGCTCCCCGGGCCGCAGGAGGTGAGAGGCTTCTCCGTGGCTCGGGGTTTCTGGGGCGCTCGGGCCCGCAGTGAGTGTTAAGGGGGCCCGGCGCCCCCGTTCTCGTCGTTTCTATTCTGCAGGCCCCAGGGCCTCCGGTCCCCGGCCGGGCCCCGCCCTCCCGGCCTCGCTGACGCTGTCTCTTCCCCCTGAAGCCCGCGGTCTCCCGGCGGCCTCGGGACGGCGCAGCGCCGCGGGGCGGGGAGGCGGGGCGTGAGGGGCGGGGCTCGGGGCGTGAGGGGCGGGGCTCGGGGCGTGAGGGGCGGGGCCCGGGCCGGGCCCGAGGCGTGAGGGGCGGGGCTCGGGGCGTGAGGGGCGGGGCTCGGGGCGTGAGGGGCGGGGCCCGGGCCGGGGCCCGAGGCGTGAGGGGCGGGGCCCGAGGCGTGAGGGGCGGGGCTCGGGGCCGGGGGCGGGGCTCGGGGCCGGGGGCGGGGCTCGGGGCCGGGGGCGGGGCTCGGGCCGGCGGGGGTGGGGGTGGGGGTGGGGGTGGGGTTGAGGCCCGGCGCGTTCCGGGCGGGGGAAACCGACGGTTGGAAAATAAAAAATTAAGAAAGTTCCAGCGCACCCCGGAGAGTCCCAGGCCGGGTCCGCGCGGCGGGGCGCGGGACGCCGCCCCCTCCCGCTCCCCCTCCCCCTCCCCCTTCCCTCCCCCTCCTCCCACATCTTTTTTCCCTTCGCAGCTGGACGATGCTGGGCGGCGGACGGGAGCCGCGCATGTGGTCTTAATTGTGCAGGGGGGAGGGGGAGGGGAGGAAGTTAGGCTCCCATCCCCTTCCCTAGCCCTCCCTCAGTGACCGGCGTCGCCCCCTTCCCGGAGTTTGCAGGGGCTCGGGAGTCCGGCCCGGGCCGGCCCTCCCCCCTGCCCCCCTCCCCCCTGCCCCCCTCCCCCCTCCCCCCCGCCCTCCCCCCTGCCCTCCCCCCTCCCCCCCCCGCCCTCCCCCCTCCCCCTCCCCCCCGTCGCTCCACACCGGGCCGCTCGCCCTGAAAGATGAACAGATCACTTTTCCCGGGCGGAGCGGCCGGGAGCGGAGCCCCATCTCCCGCTCTCCCGCCCGCTCTCGCTCTCTTTTTCTTCTTCCCTTCCGTCCCGCAACGAATCTCGAAAGAACGATTCCGCTGAGGAGAGCGCGGACCTGGCCCCGGGGTTTGGAGCGACCCCCCGTTGATGACGCTTCCACTCCCCCCCCCACCCCCCTCAGGCTTCCAGAAGGGACGGTTTCCAAGGAGAACTACAACTCCCAGGAGGCAACAGGCTGAAGCCCCGCCCTCTCCCCGGGGCATCACGGAAGTCGTAGGCGCCTGGCCTCCATGCCCCTTTCACAGCCCCCCGCCCGGAAACTACAATTCCCAGAGAGCCTCGGGCCCGGCGCGCCTGCGCAGGAGGGCCCCCCCGAGCGCGGCGGGAGGGGGTGGGGCCGCCCCGGGGCGGCGGGGGGCGGGGTCCGAGCGGGCTGTGTGGAGGTTTCGGACTCCGGCGCCATTTAAAGCGGAGAGTTTTCCCGGGCGGACGCGGCTGTGCTCTTCCTCGGCCGCCGCCGCCGCCGCGCCTCCCCGTCTTCGCTGACAGGAGGTGCCTAGCGGGGTGACTGCTCTCTTCCCTGCCCTCCCCTCCTCCCGGCCCCCCTCCTCCCCGGCCCTCCTCCGGGGCTCCGCGGCCCTCCCCTCCCCGCGGCTCCCTCCCCCGGCCCCCCGGCCCCCCGGCGCCGGCCCGGGCGGGGCGAGGAGGGGACGCGGCCGGCCGGGCCGCGCCTCAGGCCCCGCTTCCCGGTCCCCGCCCGGGAGCGGCTCCGCTCCCCCCCCGTCCCCCCGCCCCGCCGGGGCCGGCCGGGCCCCCGCCCCCGCCCGGCGCCCCGCGTCCCGCCCCGGGGCCGGCCCCATGCGCGCGGGCCCGCCGCCGCCGCCGCCGCCGCCCCGGCCCGGCCGGCCGCCGCTCGCCGCGGGATGGACGCGGAGCGGGCGGCGCTGACGCCCGCGGGCCCGGCGCCCCGCGCCCCCGCCGCCGCCGCCCCCGGGGCGCCCGGCCGGCGCTGAGCGCGCCCCGCCCGGCCCCGCCGCCGCCCCGCGCCCCCCCCCGCCCCGCCGCCCCTCCGCGAGTCCCAGCCCGCCCGCTCCGCTCTCTCCACTCCAGCGGACCGGACCCGGCCATGTCCGGCGGCGCCGCCGCCGACGGGCCCCGCGGCTCCCCGGCCTTCCTGTCGCCGCCGCCGCCGCCGCCCGCGCCCAAGAACGGCTCCAGCTCCGACTCGTCGGTGGGCGACAAGCTGGGGGCCGCGGCCAGCGAGGCGGGCCCGGGCCGCGCCGACGAGTACCGGCGCCGCCGCCACACGATGGACAAGGACAGCCGGGGGGCGGCCGCCGCCGCCGCCACCCCCACCGAGCACCGCTTCTTCCGCCGCAGCGTCATCTGCGACTCGAACGCCACGGCGCTGGAGCTGCCGGGGCTCCCGATCCCCGCGCCGCAGCCCGGCGGGGCCGCGCCCGCCGCGGGGCCGCCCGCCCGGGAGGAGCCGGCCCGCGCCGCGGCCGCCGCCGCCCCGGTGACCCGGCCGCCCCCGGCCGCCGCCGCCGCCGCCGCGCCCGCCGCCCCGGGCCCCGCCGCCGCCGCCGCCGCCCCCGGCCCCGCCGCCGCCGCCGCCCCGCCGGCCCCCGGCCCCGCCGGCCCCGAGCGCCCCGCGTCCCAGCCCGGCGCGGCGGGGAGCAGGGAGGAGCCGCCGCCGCCCGTCCGCAGCGGCAGCGGCGGCGGCGGCGCCCGGGAGGCGGCGGCGGCGGCGGCGGCGGCGGCGGCGGCGGCCGAGGAGCAGCGCAGCCAGCAGCAGGACGACATCGAGGAGCTGGAGACGAAGGCCGTGGGCATGTCCAACGACGGCCGCTTCCTCAAGTTCGACATCGAGATCGGCCGCGGCTCCTTCAAGACCGTCTACAAGGGCCTGGACACGGAGACCACGGTGGAGGTGGCCTGGTGCGAGCTGCAGGTAACCCGGCCCCCGGCCCCGCGGACGGACGGACGGACGGACGGAAAGCCAGGGAGAGAGGGGAGGAAGGAAGGCAGACAGACAGACACGAGGTCAGCAGCATGGCTCAAGGGGTGGAGCGCCTGAGTAGCGCGTCTCTGAGTTCAAACCCAGAATCTCCGAGGAAGGAAGGAGGGAAGGAGGGAAGGAAGGAAGGAAGGAAGGAGGGAGGGAAGGAAGGAGGGAAGGAAGGGAGAGGGAGGAAGGAAGGAGGGAAGGAAGGAAGGAAGGAAGAAAGGAAGGAAGGAAGGAGGGAAGGAAGGAAGGAAGGAAGGAGGGAAGGAAGGAAGGAGGGAAGGAAGGAAGGAGGGAAGGAAGGAGGGAAGGAAGGAGGGAAGGAAGGAAGAAAGGAAGGAGGAAGGAAGGAAGGAAGGAAGGAGGGAAGGAAGGAAGGAGGGAAGGAAGGAGGGAAGGAAGGAGGGAAGGAAGGAAGAAAGGAAGGAAGGAAGGAAGGAAGGAAGGAGGGAAGGAAGGAAGGGAGAGGGAGGAAGGAGGGAAGGAGGGAAGGAAGGAAGAAAGGAAGGAAGGAAGGAAGAAAGGAAGGAAGGAAGAAAGGAAGGAAGGAAGGAAGGAGGGAAGGAAGGAAGGAAGGAGGGAGGGAGGAAGGAAGGAGGGAGGAAGGAAGGAGGGAGGGAGGAAGGAAGGAGGGAGGGAGGAAGGAAGGAAGGAGGGAGGGAGGAAGGAAGGAAGGAGGGAGGGAGGAAGGAAGGAGGGAGGGAGGGAGGAAGGAGGGAAGGAAGGAGGGAGGAAGGAAGGAAGGAGGGAGGAAGGAAGGAGGGAGGGAGGGAGGAAGGAGGGAAGGAGGGAGGAAGGAGGGAGGGAGGAAGGAGCGCTTGCGCGCGCGGGTGTCTGGGACGGGCCGTGTGTCAGCTGTCAGTGTGTCCAGCCGGGCCTGAGCCGTAAGGGTGCCGCAGTGTGCCCTGGCCGCGTCCCCCCTCCGCGGGGCCGGCCACTCGGCCCGTCCTCTGAGGGGAGGCTCGCTCCCCGGGGCTCCCGCACGCCCCCCCGGGGCTCCCGCACGCTCCCCCGGGGCTCCCGCACGCCCCCCCCGGGGCTCCCGCACGCTCCCCCGGGGCTCCCGCACGCTCCCCCGGGGCCGGCGGGGCTGGCCTTCGCCGCCTGCAGCGGGCACGTGGCGGTGGGCCCAGCCTCGCTGCAGACCACTTGTGGCTGCCCGCCCGCCCGGCCGCCCGCCCGGCCCAGGCCGACCCTCCGCTACGTCAGCAGCGTCAGCGGCAAACGCCTGGCCAGGGCCTGTGGGAAGCCACGAGCCGCGCCGGCCAGGGAGGTGAGGCGCCGGCGCCGCGACCGAGGAGCCAGCGGGCCCCGCGTCCCCGGGACGGTCAGCTCAGGGCAGCCCGGGGGGCCGCCGCCCCACGGCCCCCGCGCGGAGGCTCCGCGTGCTTTCCTTGAGGAGTAGGAAAGGAAGTGAGCGTGCGGAGCAGGCCGAAAGCCAAGTGCGGGGCTGGTTTTTACGCGAGCCGGTCAGATGCTGAGGTGAGATCCCCTGCTGGGCAGGCGCGCTCCCCAGCCACACCCTGAGCCCGACCGGCTTCCCTGGAACCCGCCAAACCGTGTTGACTCGTATTGGTCAGCCAGGGTAACAAACCTCGGTGTGGTTGATGCCTTTTCAACGACAGGTGACAGTGTAGGGCAGACACCAAGGAAGTGTTGAGTACTTTATGAATGAATTCGTCCACTGCAGTTGTTTTACTTTCGAGCTTTTTCAGGATGTTATGTGTGTGCTCTTGATCCTCTGGAACTTTCTAATAATTTATTGTCTTGGGACTAATAATACAACGCAAAAAGCTTAAGTTATCTAATGTCACAATTAGAACTTAGTCTGTTTCAATTTTTTTAAAAGCTGGTGTCATTCACGTGTATTAATTGTACAAAGTGGGGGTGCATTGTGCTGTTCGTGTACACATAATGTAGTTTTTTTACTCTTTTTATTTTTTTGATTTGACCTCCTACTCTTATCCTCCTAACTGAAACTACCCATTGTTTTTGACTTAGGTTTTTTGTTTTTTGTTTTTTGTTGTTGTTGTTGGTTTTGGCTAGTCCTGGGGTGCACTCAGGGCCTGGGCACTGTCCTGAGCTCATTGGCTCAAAGCTAGTGCTCTATCACTTGAGCCACAGCGCCACTTCCTGCTTTTTCTGTTTATGTGGTGCTGAGGAATTGAACCCAGTGCTTCATGCATGCTAGGCAAGCACTCTACCACTAGGCCACATTCTCTGTCCCTAGGCTTAGGTTTTTTGGGCTTCTTTTGTGTGTGTCATTTATGGGGCCTGGGTGCTGACCCTGAGCTCCTCAGTTCAAGGTGAGCACTCTACCACTTGAGCCACAGCGCCACTTCTGGTTTTCTGGTGGTGTATTGGAGATAAGAGTCTCACAGAGTTTCCTGTCTGGGCTGGCTTTGAACTGCTATCCTCAGATCTCAGCCTCCTGAGTAGCCAGGTTTATAGGCATAAGCCACCAGTGCTCGGCTCCTTTCTGACCTTTTAAAAAAGATTTAGATTCTGCATACAAGGAAACATGGCAATATTTTTTAGTCTGGTTTTGCTTAGACATTTCCAGTTCTGTTGTGTTTTTTGGTAAATGATAAATCATTCTTTTTTCTTTTTTTGCTGATCCTGGGGCTTGAACTCAGAGCCTGGGCACTGTCTCTGAGCCTCTCTGTACTCAAGGCTAGCACTCTACCACTTGAGCCATAGCCGCCACTTCTGGCTTTTTCTGTGTATATGGTACTGAGGTCAAACTCGGGGCTAGGCAAGCACTCTACTATTAAGCCACATTCCCAGCCCTATAATATCATTCTTGTTTATGGCTGACTAATATTTTCATCTGTTGATGGCAAGTTACGGCTGATTCAATAACTTAGCTATTGTGAATAGTGCTGCAATAAACGTGGGTGTGCATGTATCTGCCTTGTTCACTGATTGATACGCCCAAGAGTGGATAGCAGGATTGTAGCATACTTCCATTTTTAGTTTTTTGAGGAGCTCGTGGTGGCTGGACTAGTTTACATTCCCAGCCACAATGTGTAAGGGTCCCCTCCTCCCGTGGCTGGGTCTGGCCATCATTGTGTTCTTGAAAACAGTTGTCGTGACTGGTCAGATAGAATCTTACTGTTCTGACTTGCTTTTCTTTATGGTTAAAGATGTTGAACATTTTTTGCTTTTCTTTTCTCTTTTTTGAACACTTGATATTTTTTATTGGCATTTGTACTTTTGAAAATTGTTCAGTTCACTTGCTGTTTATTAACTTGGTTACTTGTTCCTCTGGTGTTTCGTTCTTTGAACTCTTCATGAATTTAGGATATGAATCTTTTGTCGTAGGTACAGTAAGGATCTTCTCCATTCCGTAGACTCTCTTTTCTCTGGTAATTATTTCCTTGATGTGCAGAATGCCCTTCTCAGTTTTAGAAATTACAACAGTTTGGACTTCCTGGACTCTTCCTGTTGGCTGTGTAGGCCTGGGCATGGTCAAACGGAGGGAGACTCTTACATTGAAGAGTATTTTAAAGCCAGCTTACCATGTGGCTCTGCAGCCACACTCACTGTGTGGTGCCCTGGTTTAGAAACTTCAGTGGCTTTTGTCCATGCTTATACAAAATTTTCATTGTAGTTTTAAAAATGTGATGGTAAACATTTTTTTTAGGCCGGGCCTACTCAGGAGGCTGAGGATCACGGTTCAAAGCCATCCTGTGCAGAAAAGTCCATGAGACTCTTATCTTCAGTTAATCACTAGAAAACTGGAAGTGGTTTTCAAGTGGTAGATCGCTGGCCTTGAGCTGAAGAGTGCAGGGATAATGCCCAAGCCCAGAGTTCAAGCCCCACAACCAACCCCCCCCCCCAAAAATGTGATTATTGTAGCTCAAGGATTCTTTATAGCAATAGTTGGGGCATTATATTTATTTATTTTTGATCAGGACATTTTCAGTACACTGAAATTTTGTCTTTGGATCTAAATTAAAGGCCAAGACTAAAAATTACTAAAGCTTTATGACAGGGGAGGGGGGAATCTTCTTCACTGAATATATTCCTTCATTTTTTGGTGGTACCTGGGTTTGAGCCCAGAGCTTTGTGATTGTTAGATAGGTACTGTACCACTTGAGACAGGCCTAACCCCCTTTTGTTTAGTAATTTTCAAGTAGGTTTGTCACGTTACTGCCAGGGAAATATCATGCCTTGGACCAGATCTTCCTACTTAGACTCCTAAATTGCTGGAGTTACAGGCATGGATCATCACCCTTGCCCAGTGTGTTGAGATGAGATCTCTCTAACTTTTTGCCTGGGCTGGCTGTTGATCCTCAAAAGCTGAGATTACAAATAGGCACCACTATGACTAGCCCTCGTGAGAATGTGTGTGTGTGTGTGTGTGTGTGTGTGTAAATATATACACACTTGCACATACATTATTTCTTTTTTCCTTTTTATGCCAGTCTTGGTGCTTGATCTCAGGACCTGGATGCTGTCCCTGGGCTTTCTTGCTCAAGACTAGTGCTCTGCCACTTGAGCCACAGCTCCACTTCTGGCTTTTTGTTGGTTAATTGGAGGTGAGTCTCACAGACTTTACCGCCTTGGCTGGCTTCAACCTCCATTCTCAGATCTCACCCTCCTGAGTAGTTAGAATTACAGGCCTAAGCCACCAGTCACTGGGTTTTGAATGTATATTTTAATATACATATTTCTCTATAGCAAGACAGGAGAAGTGAGTTCACTTGTTGAATTACAAATTTTGTTTTTTGTTGTTGAGGAAGGGTGTTACATACCAGGTTGGCCTTGAACTTCTGCCTCTACTTTCCTGGTGCTAGAATTTCAGGTATGTGCCATCATACCCTGCTTAAAAGATCTTCACATTACCGGCAGCCCAAGGCTCATGCTTGTAATTTTAGCTATTTAAGAGGCTGAAATCTGAAGCCTCTTTTGAAGCCAGCCCAGGCAGAAAAGTCTGTGAGAACTCTTACTTCCAATTAAGTACCAAAAAAGCCATAACTGGAGCTGTGGCTTAAATGGTAGAACCCTAGCCTTGAATAAACTCAGGGACAGTGCCCAAGCCCTGAGTTCAAGCCCCAGGGACCAGCACACACGAACAAATCTTAATATTAAAATTAGGAGAGGGGCTGGGATGTAGCTCAGTGGCAAAGCACTTGCCTAGCAAGTGCAACGTCCTGGGTTCGATCCCCAGTACCAAAAAAAAAAAAAAAAAAAAAAAGAAAAAAAGAAAATTAGGAGAAACCTTACGTTATCTTTCCCAATTGCTTGTTTGATGCATAAAGAACTGTAACTCATAGAGCATAAACATAACTTGCTTAGGTTGGTAAAAAACAAAATGTGAAGTGAGTAGATCTAAGTTTTCAGAGCAGTTGTATTCCAGTAGATGGCTAGTTAGTAATATTTCAAGTGAAGCAGTAGTATTGTGGTGTAGTGGGTGTCTCAATTGTAGAGAAATTCAAACCTCTACCAAGGGCGTTGTCCCTTTGCTCAAGGTTAGTACTATACCACTTTGGAGCCCCCAGCTCCATTTCTGGCTCTTTAGTAGTTAATTGGAGATAAAGGTCTTGTGGACTTTCCTGCCCTAGCTGGCTTTGAACCTTGATCCTCAGTTCTCAGCCTCCTGGGTAGCTAAGTTACTGGAGTGAGCCACTGGAACCTGGCTGATTTTTTTTTTTTTTTTTTTAACACTTTTCCTCTAGGTTGCCCATATGTAATGAGTTGACTTCCTACGTTCCACACTGATGAGTTCGTTTCTAGTTCTACCTGAAAGGCCAGGTCAGATCATGATTTTTGTTTTGGCTCCCATTTAGAGCCTGTCTTTGTTTCTGGCTCAGCAAGGCTTGATCTTCAGGTGTATGACTCTGAGGGTTTGTGAAAGGTGAGCAGTGCTCAGGAATGGGATGTGGTTGTGTGGCTCAGAAGCAGTAAATTAGTCCTTTGATAGTATCTTAAAATAATTCATTGAACTGAATCTCCCCATTTTTATATTGAAGATTTTCCTCCGTTTCTAAGTTTATACTATATATCTTTTTTTTTTTTTTTCAGGATGTGAATTTTGTAGAAACTTTCCCAGTAACTAAACTTCACAGATTACTTTCTGGAGTAATTATGAAATTCTCCGTTATTGATTAAAAGCATGGGTAAAATTCAGATCATCCCTTCATCTTGAGATAAGGGCAGCTGCTGTGCAAACTAAAGAGTAGGAGATGGTTTGTGTGAAGTAATCTGTTGTCCCTTTTAAACTGGAAAGAACAATTAACAGGACCATTTTGGTGAGGTAAAATTGGATTTAAAATATGTAGATTTATGGCTAGATGAAGTGTGTTATTGAGAGCTGAGAATTGACTTTTTAAAATGATGTAGATTCTTCTCATATGGTCTTAGGGTTTAAAATGTTTTTTATTTTCCCCCCTCTTATCCTTTATGTCTGTCCCAAGTAATACAGTTGTTCTTAGTGTAAGAGTTTGGAAAAGAGGTGTTGTTGCTTGGTGACTTAAGTTCATTTCTCCAGATTAAAATTCAAGTACAAGACCTTGATCATTCGAAATGCATCGTAGTTCAGTCCTGTGGAAATGACTTATTTAAAATTGGGCTTCCATTGACAAAAATCATCCTATAACTGTTATTTGGCTTTTCTGGTAGCTTTAACTATGTGTGAGTGTATTCCTGTCCCTGTCTTTGTCCTTGTCCTGGGGCTTGAACTTGGGGCCTGGACACTATCCCTAAATTTTTTTTTTTTTTTGCTTAAGGCTAGTGTTCTGCCACTTGAGCCACAGCTCCACTTCTGCTTTTTTAGTAGTTTACTGCAGATAAGAGTCTTACAGACTTTTCTGCCAGGACTTTGAACTGCAATCCTTAGATCTCAGCCTCCTGAGTAGCTAGAATTACAGACATGAGCCAGCACCCAGACCTCCCTCCCTCCATCTCTTCCTTTCCTAAATAAAACTGGAAATCAGCAAGTAAGTTAATGCAGTTTCTCTGAAAATGTTAGATACGTGAATAGTAGGTTTTTGCTGGTTCTTTAAAATTAAATTTGTGTTTTATATAATTACATTTTTGTCTGTCTTAACACACACGAATGTAGTCTTGCAGAAGCAGCGAGTTTCATTGTGATTTCAGTCCAGGTTTGAAGAGGTCACTTGTCTGCAGTCAAGTATAGTTAAGAACTAGAATGTCTGGATTCCAGTCCTGGCCCTGCTACTTGATGGATTGTGGCACCTTGGGGCAAGTTATGTGCCACAATTTCCTATCTGTAAAATGGGTGTAAAAGAGGACCTGCTTTAAAGCTGGGTGCTGATGGGTCATGGTTGTAATCCAAACCACTCAGAAGGCCGAGATCTGAGGGTTGTGGTTTGAAGCCATTTACAGCAGCAAAGTTCATGAGACTTTTTTCTTTTCTTTTCTTTCTTTTTTTTTTTTTTTGGTTGGTCGTGGGGCTTGAACTCGGCCTGGACACTGTCCCTCCCTTCTTCAGCTCAAGGAAGGGCTCTACCACTAGAGCCACAGCACCACTTCCAGTTTTCTGAGTAGTTTATTGGAGATAAGAGTCTGATGGACTTTCCTATCCAGGCTGGCTTTGAATCGTAATCCTTAGATCTCAGCCTCTTGAGTAGCTAGGATGACAGGTGTAAGCCACCAGTGCCCGGTTTCATGAGACTTTTATATTTAATTAACCAGCCAGAAGTAGAGCTCTGACTCAAGTGGTAGAGCACTAGCCTTGAGGAAAAGATGTTTAGGGTTAGAATCCAGGCCATGAGTTCCATCCCCAGGACTGGCCAAAAAAAAGTTGTTAAGATTAAATGAATTACTGTGTGCCAAATGTATGGAAAAAAGCCTGGCACACCCTGGTCTTGCACACATGCCTATGGCCTGCTTTCCTCACACTTTACCCCTCACACTTACGCTCCCTGTTCCCATTTCCTCCTGCTTTTCAATAGCTTTTAGTAGAGTTCCTTATCTGTCTTCATGACATGCAATTACGATCTATGACAACATCTTATTTAGGTCCTTTGAGAATGATTTGTTTATACTTTTTGTTGTTGTTGTTGTTGTCTTACCAGTTATGGGGCCTGAGCACTGTCCCTGAGCAACTCAAGGCTAATGCTCTACCACTTTGAGCCACGCTCCACTTTCAGTTTTCAGGTGGTTAATTGAAGTCTCACGGCCTTTCCTGCTGCTGCTGGCTTCAAACTGCAATCCTCAGATCTCAGCCTCCTGAGTAGCTAGAATTACAGGCCTGAGCCTGTAAGCACCTGGCTTACGTTTATTCTTGAGAAATCACGAGGCAAAACTCAAACTTGGTTTTTCTGTTCTTAGCAGAAGACAGTGGGGTCAAGTGTGATGTGATTAGGGCTTTCAAATTCCTTATCATCTGTTCTTTGCTATTAGCGTTCTCATTTCATAGTGAGCGTTTAGTATGTTTTTCTACATTATTTATAGAAAACATATATTACATATATATAGGAAATAATATAGAAAACTATGTTTTTTTTAGTTGTGATCATACTGTATGGTGGTATAGTTTGCCTGTTTTATCACACAGAAGGAACATTTTAGCATTTAAGTAGAAATTTGAATTTTTTAGGGAAACACTTGGATACTGTAAGAATAATTAGTGCATATGTATATGCAGTCTGCGACTGTGCTGTATCATGTCATAATTGGGTAGAAAAACCATTTGCCATGCTAAAAATTTCAGATTTTTGGTAAAATGGTACATGTTACCATAACTTTTTTTTTTTTAAAAGCAAATTAACTTCGTCTGATTCTGGGGCTACAGCTCGGTCCCTTCTACCCTCCCTTGGCTTGCTGATTCATGTGGGAGTACTGTCACTTGAGCCACACTTCCAGCCCTACTTTGTGCTGAAAAGTTGGAAATGAATTCTCACAAACTTTTCTTCCCTGAACTGGCCTTAAACTTAGATCTTCCTGTTTCAGTCTCCTGAGTAGCTAGGACTGCAAATGTGAGCTATTTGTGACTAGCTACAATTAATTACTTTTGATGCTTTGTGGCTTAGGCACATGCAATTGTGAATTCACGTTTTATTGCTTACATTTTGATTGTGAAGGTAAAATGTACAATGAATTCTTGGTATTCACTGATTGTCAGAGAAAGTTAAGACATTGGCACACAAGTGCAAGTATTTAGTTAAAACCAAGTCTCTGAGAATTGATTATTGATGTACTTTATCATTCTAAACAGATTTAAAAGTCATAGTTAATATCACGCTAATGTTTGTTTTTCCACTTTAAGCTTTTGTTTGGAGATTTGCAAGAATGTTAATTTCTTCTCAGATGATCTCAGGCATTGATCAGAGAACTTTAAATCAAATACTATTTTTGGTCAGGTGCTGGTTGGCTCATGCCTCTAATCCTAGCTATTCAGGAGGCTGAGATCTGAGGATCAAGGTTTGAAGCCAGCCTGGGCAGGACAGTCCGTGAGACTCTTCTCTCCAATTCCTCACAGAAAAAGCCGGAAGTGGTGCTGTGGTTCAAGTGGTAGAGTGCTGGCCTTGAGCAAAAATTGCTTAGGGACAGCACCCAGACCCATAGTTTAAGCTCTGGTACTGGCTGGAGCCACATTACTGAGTGATTCAGAGATTTGTAAAAGCCAAGTGTTAGGGGCTTTAATAACATTGAAAGTACATAGAAAATTCTTTGAGGAAGTTTAGTTTTTTATATTGACTCAGCTATGGTGGGGGAGGTTCAGCTTAGTGTGTTCTTTTTCCACTTCCTACCCACTCGAGATAACTTAAGTCTACTTCCTTTATTTAACTTTTTTAGTTAAGTCTACTCTAGAGCATACTAAAGATGTTTTAAAAATATAGGAAATTCTTAATGCATTTAAATTGTGTTGCTTCCTAATCAGTTCTTTCCGTAGAAGTAATAGATACAGAGAGGCATATTAGAAAACTAAAACCGCCTGAAGAAAACCCCACTAAAGTCCCATCCCTAAATGACATTGCTGATACCACACTTTGCAGTTTCTTTTTTGTCATCTCTTCTCCTGCTGCTGGGGGCCTCCCTCCCACCCCCCTGCTGAGTTTTCTTTTTATTCAGTGAATATTTTACCAAACTGTTGTGTGCCTAATGCTGTGCATTCTTAGGTAGCAAACAGAGAAATCAGGGCCCTCATGGAACCCATGTCCTGTTGGGATCATAGATTTCATGCATTTTATTTTTGTATTTTTACCTTTATTGAACTCAGGGCCATCCCTATACTTGCTAGGCTGGTATTCTACCACCTGAGCCACATTTTTTTGTTGTTGTTGTTGTTTCTGCAGATACTGGGGCTTAAGCTCAGGATGGCAATCTACCTCTTGAGCCACATTTCCACTTCAACCTTTTGGTGGCTAATTGAGGATAATAGTCTCATGGCTTCCTGAGTAGCTAGGATTTCAGGAATGAGGCACCAGTATCCAGCTCAGCCTAGCTTTTTGCTTAAACCATGATCTTCCGGATCTCAGCCTTATGAGTAGCTAACATAGGTGTGAGCCACTGGTGCCCAGCTTCCTTTCATTTTTAAAGACAGGCTGGTTAACAGCTAAGGCTGTCCTGAAACTCAGAACTCTCCTGCCTTAGTGTCCCAAGTGCTAGGATTAGCAGGCTTTATGTCATCAGGCTGGATTACTTTTTAGAAAAACGGATGTGTCACCTTTAGCAGTCCTTATATTTGATTGTGAGTGAAATTTGCTTTCAGATTTAGAATTACCTGTTGGGAAGGCAATTTAGGTTTATTTTGCAATCAGTTTAATATAAACACACCAATATACACACTTTACAAATTTCCTTTTCCTTAATCTTCTGAAGTCTTTATGACTATATATTACAGGTTTGAGAAATACAATAAAAATAAAAATGTCATTTGTTATTTTTATTACACATATTTTGTATTTATTTTATTATGTTTGAATTGGCTTCCCTTTTTTCCTGCCTTGCATTTATTTGAAATTAATGTGTACTTAACTAATTTACCTAATCATCACCAGGCCTTGTATCTGCTCTTCTCAATGTTAAGCAATTCTCTTAAATTATATTTTATTAATAGTCATGAATGGAATTGTTTAAGGGTAAACAGTTAATGTTCTTTATAGAACTGATTGGAGCCAGTTTGGGACTCTTTGCATCTGTTTATTAATATTAGGAAAGAAGGGAGTATGTTAATAAGTCTTTGCTTATAAGATCTGATAATCTGCCCTCTACTTGAAATGCTTTTTCTATGTGGAGAGATCATCTTTATTTAATTTAACCAATTATTTTATTAACTAATTAGCTTTTAGGCTAGTACTAGAGTTTGAACTCAGGGATCCACACTCACTTGCCTGATATTTTCTCTACTACTTGAACCATACCTCAATCCTGATTTTTGCCTGTGATTATTATTTTAAGAAAAAAACCTTGTTTCCATTTCCATTATGTTGTATTTTGCTTATTATTTTGGAGAAAGAACCTTGTGAACTTTTCTGATAGGGCTGGATTTAAACTGAAGTCCTGTAAATGCCAGCCTCCTGAGTAGCTAGGATGACAGATGTAAGCCACTGGTACCTGCCTTATCTAATTCAATTTTAACTTCAATCTTTACATGTTTCTTTGCTTACTTGATTCACTTATTGGTAAAGATTTATTAGTAGGGGGACATCAGGTATTTTGCATGTTGGAAAATTTTGCTGTTTTAAATGAAACCTTAAAATGTTTTAATTTGTATGTATATGTTAAGATGAAAAACCTCTTACTACTCAATTTAATATATACCAATAAAAAAACCTACATGGTTTATAATGTTTAATAGTAAGAGATACAAATCACAAAACATCATCTTTTGAATTAGATTTGTAGTAATTAGCTTCTAAATATGGATGGAATACAGAGATTTAGGAAGTTTTAGCTATGTATTCCCAAAGCAAGTGTAATGCATTCCTAACTGCAGTGAGTTGCTGCACGCACTACTGAGCACAATGGGAAAAGAAAAGTACCATAAAAAGCTAAGTGCTGAGTAACTAGCCAGGAAAAGCTCTTAACTGAGGCCTGCCCAGGCCATTAATCTGATAGAGTAGTGCGATGCAGTTATTAGAAACCAAAATAAGAGACCCAGAGTTAACATTTAAATGCTAAAGGGGCTTTCTGCCGCCTAATTTAGCTTAAAGAGAATTAGCCCAGGAGGCTTGGTTCTAGTGTAAACTGTAGAAGAAAGACTGGGTAAGTCTGTTGTCTTACACTAATGAGACAAGACCGGCTTTACTACAAGCCCAGTGGTGAGAGTTGAAAGATCCAGTCCAAGGTAGGATTTGGCATTACAAATACTCCCTTTATTCTTTCACAATTAGAAAATAGGATCTTGAGTTGGTTCCTGTAACTGCTTTCTGAATAGATGACTGCAGATTTCAAACTCTTCATAAATGAGAACTTTCTAAGAAGTACATTTTACATTCTGAACCAAGACCCCCCTCCCCAAACATTCCCACCTCCCCCAAGTTTCACAAAGTGCATCTCATAGTATGTTCAGCTGGCCTGGACTGCAGCTGTTCTGTTTGTGCTGTGATAGCCGGTGTGCATCAGTGTGTTGAGCCGTTGGATGAATGGAGTCTCATGAAGACACCGCAGTCCCCTGATCTCTACCTTCTTGGTAGCTAGTGGTACAGGCTTGAGCCACAGTGTTTGCCTTGTTTTGCAGTGCTGGAGGTGGACCCCAAGGTCTCCTGGGTGCTGTGCAAACAGGCCACCACTGAGCAGCACCCACACCATTTACCGTGCGCTGCCTGCTGCTATATAGATGGTGGGGAAGCCAGAGGAACTGTTGGTGGAGTAATGCTCCTAGGGCCCGTCTTCAATCTCTATCACTCTGGGGGTCCCAGGTCTATGAAATTAATGAGGATCCCGAAATCAAATTGCAATCTAAGGAGAAAGCACTAGGAATAAAACTTGAGAGGTTTTGTCTCTTTGACATAAGATCTCACTGTGCAGCCCAGGCTAGCCTTGAACTCAGTCCTCTCTCTCTCCCTGAGCACCAGGCATGTGCCACCATATACTGGTAGTTTTTTTTTTTTTTTTTTTGGTCAGCTATAGGGCTGGAACTCAGGGCCTGGATGCTGTCTCTGAGCTTTTTGATACAAGGCTAGTAGTGCTCTGCCACTTTAAGTCATAGCACCACTTCCGGTTTTCTGTTGGTTCAGTGGAGATCAGAGTCTCATGGACTTGCCTAAGAGTCTTCATGGATTTTCCTGCCCAGGCTGGCTTTGAACCACAATCCTCAGATCTCAGCCTCCTGAGGTAGGATTACAGGTAGTTACTTTTCTTAAAGTGGATGGGAGGGCTGGGAAGGTGGCTCAGTGGTAGAGCACTTGCCTTACATGCATGAGGCCCTGGGTTCAATTCCTCAGCACCACATAAGCAAAAAGAAAGCCAGAAGTGGCGCTGTGGCTCAAGTGGTAGAGCACTAGCCTTGAGCTGAAGAGCTGAGGGACAGGGCCCAGGCCCAGAGTTCAGGCCCCACCACCGGACTGGACCCCTCCCCCCCCAAAAAAAAAAAAAGTGGATGGACTGGGAACTGGTGGCTTACATCGGTCATCCTAGCTACTCAGGAGGCTGAGATTTGAGGATTGCGGTTCGAAGCTAGCCTAGGCAAGAAAGTCTATAAGACGCTTATCTCTGATAAACCACCAGAAAACCAGAAGTGGCACTGTGGCTCAAAATGGCTGAGTTAAGCCTTCAGCAAAAAGAGCTCAAGAGACAGTGTCCAGGCCCTGAGTTCAAGCCTCAGTATCTGCACCAAAATGGATGGGGATGAGTCTTAATTGCATATCTTATTATCAAACTGTCATTTCAACAAAATCAATACAGAAATTAGAAAGGCAGTGTACTTTTTTTGTTTGTTTGTTTGGTTGTGGGGCTTGAACTCTGGGCCTGGGCGCTGTCCCTCATCTCTTCAAGTGCGCTACCACTTGAACCACAATGCCATTTCTAGTTTTCTGGTGCTTAACTGGAGATAAGAGTCTCATGGACTTTCCTGCTGGGCTTGCTTTGTATACCATGATCTTCAGATCTTAGCCTCCTAAGTAGCTAGAATTATAGGTGTGAGCCACTGGTGCCTGGCTAGTGCACAGTTTTTTTTTTTTTTCTTCTAAATCATCAAAATCTAGTCTGTTTTATATATCTCAGTTCATACCAGCAATATTTCAACAAAGTACTCAATAATGACATTTGCTAATGATGCTGTTACTGGATAATTCAACATGGAGTCTTTTTACATTAAAAAAAATTCTAAATGCTAAAACCTTGTTAAACTGGACTTGAGTAATCTTTTCACACCAACCCAAGAAGTTGGTGATAAGTCACTGGCAAAAGCCAGTGTCCGTATTGAAGACTATAACTAGTCTTGTAACTACAGGCATAGATGATGTCTAGGTCTCCTGAGTTCCTGCCCTCAATGCTCCTTTCAGTTGGAGAAGACATTGTTTGAAGGTTTCGTTAGGAGAGTTTAGATACCTTCTCACACACAGTTTGGATAATTCAGAAATTGAAAGAAAAATGATCAGTATTGCTGTCATCCAGAAATAGCACTGGCAAAATTTCAGTAAGTTTTCACTGGATGTATTATTTTAAGCCTAGGTTGTGTGTGTATGTGTGTTTTAAGCTAAAAATATTTAATTTTAGGTCAGGCGCTGGTGGCTCATGCCTGTAATTCCAGCTACTCAGGAGACTGGGATCTGAAGATGGAAGTTTCAAGCCAGCTGGGGCAGCAAAGCCTCCAGTTAACCACAAAAAGCTGGAAGTGGCGCTGTAGCTCAAGGAGTAGAGGCCTAGACTTGAGCAAAAGAGCTCAGGGACAACCCTGGGCCCTGAGTTCAAGGCCGTGGACTGGCAAAATAATACATAAATAAAAAATATTTTTACTTTTCGTATGATTGTGAGCATCTTGTGGTTTTTGGTTTGTTGTACCAGGAATTGACTCTGGGACTTCAGCCTCTACCACTGTGTACCGATTCACGGTGGCTCTTAGTGTGTGGAAACTCACTGCCCACCAGTTCTGAGGATTTTTCTTAACTCCTATTACATGGATGGTAGTTCTTCTAGGCTACTTGTCTGCTTTTTAAATCTGAAGTTCTAATCTTTTCTCCTGTTTATTGATTTTGTTTTCTATATTTCTATGAGATTTCCTCTTGGAAATTTTGGCTTTCCCAGGTGATTGAACTTTATTTTTGTCATTGTAAATTTTTTTTTAACTTCCAAGAGAGAACTCCTCCCCGACCCGACCCCAGTGCTGGGGCTTGAACTCAGGGCCTGGGCACTGCCCCTGAGCTTTTCTTGCTCAAGGCTAGTGCTGTATCATTTGAGCCACAACACTTCCTGCCTTTTCTGTTTATGTAGAACTGAGGAATTGAACCTAGGGCTTCATGCACATTCTACCACTGAGCCACATTCCCAGCTCCAAGAGAACTTTTTAAGTAGTCTGTTTTCCATATAAAAGACTTTTTGTTTTTCCTCTGCCCTTTTTGAGTTTTTCCGTTCCTTTTTGTACACTTCTACTTTCTCCAGGTTTCCTTTTTGTTTTATTAGTTAGTCTTTAATAGTAAAGGCTTCGTTTAAGCAATCTACGTTTTTGGTTGTCTGCTCTGATTTAGTGTTTGTTGCACACCAAAAAACTAATGTTCAGGAGAGACAGTGGATGGGACTTGATTGGGGCCTCACTGTGATCTGAGCCGTTGGGCAATACTACAGAACCCAGATACTGGTATCTTTAAATATTTAAATGTTTAAAAATGGAAGCCAGCACCATCAGTACTGTATATCTGTTGTGGTACCACTGAAAATAGTAGTTGTTCAGACTTTATAAGATTTTTCTGGGAATTTTTGTTAGATGAATACTGAAGATTTGAGGACCATGTGCTTCCCTTAATTGAGCCATAATAAGAAACAGTTGCTGTTTGTGGGTGAAGTGAGTAAAGAAAAGAGTAGGGAGACAATCCCAGAGATAGAGGCCGGTGTTGGTAGTTCAGACCTGTAATCCATCCTAGCTATTCAGGAGGCTGAGATCTGAGGACCGTGCTGAGAAGCCAGCCTGGAGCAAGAAAGTCTGTGAGACTCTTAATTCACCAGCAAAAAGCTGGAAGTGGAGCTGTGGCCCAAATGGTAGAGCACCAGCCTTGAGTACAAAGTCTCAAAGTACCTAGGCCTGAAATTTAAGCCCCACACATACACGTATAAACAAAAGAACACAAGTAAATTGGGAGTTGGCAGCATAATGTTTGTGTGTGGGCCTTAGCTTTGAGAAGGGCTAGATTTTTATTGATGGGACCCAAACTGTTTGAGATTTATGATGAATCAAATCTGGAGGGGGAAAAAAATCCCTGTAATCTTAAGCACAAAAGTGGTGGCTTTCCAATCTAGCTCTTCATTGAGAAATGAAACAGTGCACTATATATAGATAACATTAAAGAACAAAAGCAAAAGTGTTTTTGTAGTTAAAGTGAAAATAGAACTTTTAACCAGTACAGCAGTATAGTATGGTACAAAAAGTACTCTCCTCTAATTAGTCATGAAGTACTATCCCAAATCATACTTCCTGCGTTGTCTCTTCCTTTCCCGTTCATTGTCCAGTAGAGGCCGTGAGGTGAGGTTGATGCGTTGTCTCTTCCTTTCCCGTTCATTGTCCTGTAGAGGCCGTGAGGTGAGGGTTCATAGAGGAATGTTCTTGTGTGCTCTGTGGGTGCCCTAGCGGGACCATCGGCTCCTTTGGATGTTGTGATGAGTCTGTTAGCTGCTCGGCATCCAGGCTTGCCTCAGTGGTCACGGTAGAGTGCCCCACCTGATCAAACATGCACCTTTCATCTCTACACGAGCAGCAGGCGTGTTTTTTTTTTTTTTTTTGTGGGATGGGACATATTTCCTGTCACTTTCTGTTGCAAAAGACTTGCATTTCCCTGGTGAAGGGGAGTTCAGAGTACACATTGACTAAGAAACCTGTTTGACTTAGTTTTTTGAGAGAGAGAGAGAGAGAGAGAGAGAGAGAGTGAGTGTATTTGTTACTGGCCTGAAACTTGAATTCAGGGTCTGGGTACTGTTCCTGAACTTTTGTTTTTGTGCTCAAGGCTAGTGCTCTGTCACTTGAGCCACAGCTCCACTTCTGGCTTTTTTGGTAGTTTATTAGAGATAAGATTCTCATGGACTTTCCTGCTGGCTGACTTTAAATCGCGATCCTCAGATCTTAGCCTCCTGAGTAGCTAGGATTACAGGTGTGAGTCATCAGCGCCTGACATGTTTGACTTAGCTTTACCAACATTTTCTAAATGCATTTGGTTCTATTTTTAGCAAATCTTTTACCATGCCAGAACATGTTCTATGGGGACACCATTTGGGTAAATCCTCGGCTGTTACAAAATAGTCTAATTCTCTAGTCTCATCAGTTTTTTGGTGTTAAGCACTATCTCCCTTTCCCACTTTATATACATACACTAGGAACAGGTTCTTAATTGAGGACTTAAAAACACATACATGAGGCTTAGATAGCACAAGGACCAAGAAGCCATTTTCTGCTTCTTAATGATAAATGTTCTTTGTTAAAATTGAATGGAAAGTTCTGTAATACAAGTATTTTTGTGGGCTGGGAAGGTGGCTCAGTGGTAGAGCGCTTGCCTTGCATGCAGGAGGTATTCCTCGATTCCTCAGCACCACATAAGCAAAAAGAAAAAAGCCGGAAGTGGCGCTGTGGCTCAAGTGGTAGAGCGCTAGCCTTGAGCTGAAGAGCTGAGGGACAGCGCCCAGGCCCAGAGTTCAGGCCCCACGACCGGAGGTTCCCCCCCCCCCAAAAAAAAAATTATTTTTGTGCTATCTCTGCTTTGATGAAGTACCTTTAGAAAGAACAGAGGGTGTTGAGGATTTCAGCTTCGTAATCTTTCATCAGGAGCTAGGCAGTTGCAGGTAGATTCTTCAGTTAGGCCGTGAAGACCTCGCTGCCATTCTCTGCATACTTCTCAGACAGATGCCTCTCCTAGCTCTTTGTCTAGGCATTGCATGCGTCCCAGACTGCTCTCAGCAACAGAAGACACTTCTTTCAGAACGACGCTACTTTCTGCTCATGTTGTGATAGATACAGGACCATGTCTACATTAAATATTGGAAACTGGAACTATCATGACTGGCTTAGAGAGTGTTCTCTTGAGTAGAGGTAGGGCAGCCTTTTTCCTCTAGTACAGGATAAATACTTCAGCCAAATAATGGATTATTAATGACTTATCTAATATTGAGATCAATAGGAAGAAAGATGCTTAAAGGAACATACAGCAACTTGTTCATTCATGTTCTGTGAGATATGGGCCTTATGAGAAACTTCTAGTTGCTGTTTAAAAAGGACAGAAATCAACTATCTCCTCCTACCTTACTGTTATGTTTTATTTATAACCTAAGTGTGTGTTCGGCATTCCACCACCCCCCCCCCCCCCCCAGTCGTGGGGCTTGAACTCTGGGCCTGGGCACTGTCCCTGAGCTCTTCAGCTCAAGGCTAGCGCTCTACTGCTTGAGTCATAGCACCACTTCCAGTTTTCTGGTGGTTTATTGGAGATAAGATTCTCGTGAGCTTTCCTGCCCAGGCTGGCTTTGAACTGTGATCCTCAGATCTCAGCCTCCTGAGTAGCTGGGATGACTCGTGGGAGCCACTGGCGCTCCATCAGCGTTTATTCTTTTACTTTTCTTTCCTGTCTTCCTGCTTTCCCTTTCTCTTATTTTTAGGATAGAAATGAAGTGTAAAAGTCTGAAGAAATGAAAAGATTTGGCTGACATCTTCAGTTGATTGGTAGAGCTAGGTTTAGCCAGGTCTTCTAGGGAAGTGAACTGCAGCTGTAGTGAAAAGATAAGGGAAATATACTATGTTTAAATTCTACTGGCAATTCTCATGTTTTATATTTTCTTTTAAACCCAAGATGACCTGGTTTATTTTATTTTATTTTTTTGTAGTACTGAGTTTGAACTGAGCGCTTGCTCAATTGGCCCTTTACTATTTGGAGCCATTCTCCAGCACGATTTCTTTCTGATTCTTGGGAGTCTCCTTGTGGACTTTTCTGCCAAGGTTGGCTTCAGCTCGAAGCCAGCCCAGGCAGGAAAGTCCTTGAAACTCTGTCTCCAATTAACTAGACAAAAGAAAAAAAGCTGGCCTTGAGCTGAAGAGCTGAGGGACAGCGCTCAGGCCCAGAGTTCAAGCCCCATGACCAACAAAAAATGAAAGAAAAAAAGCTGGGAGTGGAGCTGTGGCTCAAATGGCAGAGTGCATGAGTTTTGAGCAGAAAACCTCAGGGACAGCGTCCGGCTCTTGAGTTAGGGTCCTAGGACCAGCAGGCACACACCAAGAAAAGAAACAAAAAAACTTTTGCTAGGACTTGTAGGTTGTTTTAAATCTTATAGGTACCACAGTATATAGTTTTTGTTGTTGTTTGTGCCAGTATGGGGCCTGAACTCGGGGCCTGCACGCTGTGTCTTTTTCCACTCAAGGCTAGCACTCTACCACTTGAACCATAAGCTTTTTGGTGGTTAATTAGAGATAGGAGTCTCACAGACTTTCCTGCCTGGGCTGGCTTTGAAGCTCTATCAGATCTCAGCTTCCTTAGTAGTATAAGCTACTGTCGTTCAGCTCAGCATATGGTATTTTTAAAGTATTATTCTTGGAATAGAAATTTAGAAATGTTAACAATCTTACTTTGTGTATCTGCTTAAAATCAGAGCATGTAATAAGATACTTCTTGTAACTCAGAGAAAAAGAAATGAATGGTGAGGCCCATCTGGAAATTTTTGCACAGTATTTCAGCACTTTGAGAATGCTGATATAAGCCTGGTGCCTGTGGCTCAACCTGAAATCCTAGCTACTTAGGATGCTGAGATCTGAGGATCATGGTTCAAAGCCAGCTCTGGCAGGAAAGCTAGTGAGACTCTTACCTCCAAAAAGCCAGAAATGGATGGCTTAAGTGCTTTCTAAAAGTATGAGGTCCCAAGTTCCAACCCAAGTACTATTAAAAAAAAATGAACTGGATGTTCATGGCTCATATCTAGAATTCCAGCAATTTAGGAATGCAGATGGGAAGGATTGTAGTCACAGCCACAAGATCCCGCATGCACCAGTGGGTGGGTGTGTCCCGGGTGTGTCTGTCATCCCAGCCACACAGGAGGCTCAGATCTAGCAGGGGAGGAAGGTCTACAAACCCATCGCAACGGGAAAGGTTCTCCTGAGCCTGTCATCCCAGTTATGGTGGCAACTGAAAATAGAAGAATAAAAATTTAGGTTCCCAAGGATAAAAAGCAAGACTTTACCTCCAAAATAACTGGGGCTAAAAATTAGGTGTGGAGGTGTGGCTCAAGTGGCGGAAGACCTGCCTACCAGAGAAAAGGGCTCTGAGATTCTGATTTGTAATTGAAAAGACACTCTTCCAGGGCTGCATTATTTGTTATACAGGAGGACAGCCGCAACATAGGCTACCAGAGATACTAATTTGATTTTAGTAAGTTTTAATCTTTAATTTTCTGGTGCTGCTACTGGGGTTTGAACTAGGGCTTGGGTACTGTCCCTTAACTCTTCTTGATTAAGATTGGTGCTCTGCCACTTCAACCACAGCTGAACTCCTGGCTTTCGTGGTAAATCAGAGCTAAGAGTCTCACAGACTTTCTTGCCTGGACTGGCTTCAAACCTCCATCCTCAGATCTTAGCCTCCTGGGTTGCTAGTGAGCTTGTTTTTATTTCAGTTGAAAATTGGTTTGTATTTCATAATCATAAGAAAAGTGTTGGTAAAGATGTGCTTTGTCAATTTTAAATACTAATTTAGCAACCTTTCTGCACTGTTGGCATAGTAAAACAGTGCAGCTGACATGGAAGATTGGGAATGTTGGTTCCTCAAAAAGCTGAACCTGGAATTGTCAGAGCACAGCAATTTCACTTCTACATATGCCCCAAGAACTGAAGGCAGCGATCATTCACAGTGACCACAAAGGTGGGAATAAACTGAGGCCAGCACGAACAGAAAACAAAAATATTTGTGCACAGTGGAGTATTATTTAAGCATAAAAAGAAATGCAGTTTCATCACATGCTGTGACACACATGAACCTTGAAGATACTATACTAAAGAGACTAAGCTAGACACCAAAGGAGGATAGTGTGTGATTTCACTTGACGACTTTAGTTAGACACATTATATACCCTGGGCTGTATAGTGAGGTTGTTCACCACTTCCTCCCCACCCCCAAAAAACTTCTATGGCAGGCTGTACCTACTGTCAGAATTGGGCATTTTCTTTTTGTAATTCCCAAGTGAGTATGGAAGGGAACATTAAGATTGAACTGAGCGGGACACCGGTGGCTCACACCTGTCATTCTAGCTGCTCAGGAGGCTGAGATCTGAGGACCGCAGTTAAAAGCCAGCCTGGCTGGGAACGGCCTTGGGACTCTTTATGGCCAATTAATCACTTGAAAACCGAAAGTAGAGCTGTGACTCAAAATGGTAGAGCTCTAGCCTTGAGCAGAAAAGCTCAGGGACAGTGCCCAGGCCTTGAGTTCAAGCCCCACAACTGGGTAAAAAAGATTAAACTGATAAGGTTAAGGAGACGACCCTAAAAAAAAAATACCAGTTCAGGATTTAATAATAACATGAGTTGGTAGTATTGTATCTAGGGCCTTCCCGCCTTTACTCTCTTGTTTCTTTTCTTTTTTTTTTTTTTTTGGGTCCGGTTGTGGGGCCTGAACTCTGGGCCTGGGCGCTGTCCCTCAGCTCTTCAGCTCAAGGCTAGCACTCTACCACTTGAGCCACAGAGCCACTTCCGGCTTTTTTCTTTTTGCTTATGTGGTGCTGAGAATCGAACCCAGGGCCTCAGGCATGCGAGGCAAGTGCTCAACCACTGAGCCACCTTCCCAGCCCCTACTCTCTTGTTTCTTAAATGAATAATTTTTCAGGCCCATGAAACCTAACCGTGTGTGTGTGTGTGTGTGTGTGTGTGTGTGTGTGTGTGTGTGTGTGTGTGTGTGTGTGTGTGTGTGTGTGTGTGTGTGTGTGTGTGTGTGTGTGTGTGTGTGTGCGCGCGCGTGCGTGCGTGTGCATGCGTGCGTGCGTGTGCATGCGTGCATGCGTGCGTGTGCGCCCGCCCGCCCGTGCTGGCGGTTTCCTGTACATCACTGCAGTGGGTAGAGCCCTTGCCTGGCTAGTGTGGGACCCAGCACAGAAAAGAAGAAAGCATTACCTGTAGCTAATATTCCTGTCTTGTAGTTGGTGTTATACATACCGTGTAGGCCATAAGAGAAAAAAAGGAAAGTTTTGTAAATAATAACTAAAATCCTTAGAATATTGGGAACCGGCTGTATTTTCTGCCTGGAGACCAGGCAAGGAAGGTCAGCTAACAAAATAGGAAGGTGGGTTGAATGTCTGTCCAGGTCTTTGCTGTGTCAGTGCACTGCAGAAAGTGATAAGGAGGGAGGGCTCCAATAGTGACCTTAAAATACTTTAATCAGAGAATTGCAGACACTTCACCCTTATTTTGATATGTAGACCTATCATATGAGAGTCTTAATTTAGCCAAAAAACTTTGAATATTGCTAAAAATAAAATACTACAGAAATTAAGACTTGAGGAATGATGTTTTTGGGATACAGTTTCTAGCTTGCAAAATTTCAAGTTTAATGAAAACTAGTGTCACTGTCTCAGTTGCAAAATTGATCTGGATAATGTTCCTCTGGGGCCAATCAGTCACAGCAAAGAATGGGATTGATTCTTTAAAAACACTGGAAGATGAAGGTGCAGAGAGAGGTTGTCTGTTTGAGAGTGTTTTTAATGGAATAATTTGCTGAAAACAAGGGCTTGAAAATGTACCAATTGCATCAAATGTTGGCATTGTTTTCTCAAGAAAAAAAATGACATCAGTAATGTGCCGAGTGCTGTTACTTGGATGGTACTGAGGGGAGCGATTGTCTCATTCCCACCCCAGTCTGAACTGGGTGTGTTATCAGAGGTCACGTGACAGTCAGTGCGTGGCTAGCCTGTGAAAACCGCTCAGTGTGGGAGGAAAGGAATGGATGAATTGCTGCATCAGCTCTAGTTTCTACTTGAGTTTGAGGTCAGGCAGGATAACATCGTGAAGCCCCATTTCCTGCTGCTGAACCCTACCTGCTCAAGAGGATCTTTGAATAAGAGTTTAGATCTGAGAACACAGATGCTGATCTTAAATGCTGAGTACAGGCAGGCATCACCATGTCTGGTTTAGCTTTGTTGTTATTGTTTTTGCCAGTCCTGGGGCTTGAACTCAAGGCCTGGGCACTGTCCCTGAGCTTTTGCTCAAGGATAGCACTCTGTCACTTGAGCCACAGCGCCACATCTGTGTTTTCCTTTGTATGTGGTACTGAGGAATCAAACGCAGGGCTTCATGCATGCTAGGCAGTCACTTTACCACTAAGTCACAGTCCCAGCCCTGGTTTTTGTTTTTATTGGTCGTGGGGCTTGAACTCAGGGCTTGGGCACTGTCCCTGAGCACTTTGAGCCACAGCTCCACTTCTGGTTTTTGAGTGCTAGTTTTATGGTGACTTTTCTGCTAGGGCTGGCTTTGAACCTCAGTCCTCAGATCTCAGCTTCCTGAGTAGCTAGGATTATAGGTGTGAACCACCAAGTCTTACTATGTGTCCTAGGCTGGTCTCAAAGTATTCGTCCTCCTGCCTCTGCTTCCTCAGCTGCCTGAGTGCTGGGGTGTACAGATACACACCACCACACCTGTCTTTTTGACTCTGTTTTATTTTCTTCATGTCTGTCTAAATGTATGCATGGGAGGACTCACATGGTTAGCTGGAAGTCTCTGCTTTATGGTCATCCCCCTCATTTCTGGAGGTCAACGAGCAGATTAGAGATAACAAACGTATCAGTGAACAGGATGTTAGATCTGAGAACATTGTGCAGAAAACTGCAGAGAGAAAAAAACCAGAAAATTAGAAGGCAAACAGCAGTAAGTATCTAGTGAGGGGCTGGACACACAGATTCCCACACATAAATCCCACAAAGGCGGTAATGAGACATAGGAGGAGGCAGTATGCAGAGAGAATAGTTTGAGTTCTCTTGAGTTGAGGAAAAATACTTAGAAATTTTGGTTTAAAATACACAGGTTAGGCGTTGATGAACTATTATAGTCCCAGTGTTTGGGAGGCTGAAATGGGGAGCTCAAGAGGTAAAGGAGATCTTGGAGAGCAGAGCAGCGAAAAGGGGCTCAAACACTGATTCTAAACATGAAGCAGTAGAATATGATTTTATATGCGCACCATATAAAATAAAAATATTGACTAAAAAATGAGTGTCTGATGTGACGTTGCTTCTGAATGTGTAAGGCAATGGTAACCTCACATCCCGCTGTCCAACACTATGTCCATTTAGGCTGCTACAACAAAATAACTTAAATGATATTACTCTATAAAACATAAGGTATCTGGCAAGTTCAGTCTCATGTTTGCTAGCAGTTTTGATGGCTACTAATAATTTGTTCTCTGCCTTCAGATTAGAAGTTACTTAATTCCTGTGAATTACCAAACATCTGCAACATGTGACGAAAGCTTACCAGTTGGATAACTTGATTTTCACGGCAGTCCTTTTTGGTGATATTATATATTTACAAAGAGAACTCTGGGCCAGATGTAGTGGCTCATATCTGTAATCTCAGCTACTTGTGAGACAGAGATCAGGAAGTTTACAGTCAAGGACCAGCACGGGCAAAAAGCAAGAGCTTATCAATGAGCGTGGTGTGGTGGTACAAGTCTGTTAAACCATCTACAGGGAGGCCATAAATAGGCGGGTCATTGTTTGAGTCCAGCAGAGGCAAAAGTTAGACATCTTACCAGAACAACTGAAGCATGGGGGAGGAACATCTCCATGGGGTATGGCTCTAGAAGTGTGCCCAGCAAGCACCAGGCCCTGAATTCCAGCCTCAGCACTACCACAAGAAAAGAAAAACCAAAGATAGAACTGGTAGTTCTAATTTAAGTCCTTCAACCTAGAAACCCCATCTCCTTTCCACGACGTTAAATTTCCTGTCTCTGCCAAGTGACAAGTAACAGAGGATGGAAGGTGGTACATGGTATATTAGCTGCACCTTACCAAATGAGAGTAATGTCTAGATCCATATTAAAGATACTAATAAAATCTCAAGCACGATTTCCTTCGACAAAGTATTAGCAGTAAATTCTGGTGTTCTGTTTTGTTTTAATAGTATTAATCACAATTTAGTACATTTGATTTATTTCACTTGGTTTTTTTTGCCATTTTTTGTTATTATAAAGATGTGTACTGAAGTTCACTTTATTTCTTGAGATAGGGTCTCAAACTCTTGGAGTACTGGGATTAAAGGTCTGTGTCACCACATCTGGCTGATACTCAGCATTGTAATCGTATGACTTCTGTTTTTATTACATTCTATCTTTGATTTTTCATTTTAGGATCGAAAGTTAACTAAGTCTGAAAGGCAGAGATTTAAAGAAGAGGCTGAAATGCTAAAGGGTCTTCAGCATCCCAATATTGTCCGGTTCTATGATTCCTGGGAATCCACAGTGAAAGGGAAGAAGTGCATTGTTTTGGTAACGGAGCTCATGACATCTGGGACTCTTAAAACGTGAGTCCATCCTTGATATGGAAGCTACGAGACCCGGGCACATTCCTCACTCCTGCCCCTCTAGTTACACCTTTCTAGCCCAGCACATGGAGGAGGGACTCCTCTTTCTAGCCATTGTGACATGTGTTTCCCTACGCAAGTCCTCGGTGCATAGTGATATGATAATGACTTACTGATAACTCTCTAAATGAGAAGGTATTGTAGAACAAACCTAGTTATTGGAAGTAATGCTGATTGGGTGGCCAAGAGACCAGAAATCAGATAGCAAGATAGCCCTCTAGTGGTTAAAGCGAGTAAAGTGACATTGCAATTTATTGATAACCCTTACTCTTTCTGTCACCTGCTATACCTGTAACTGTTATATTGGCTGCAGATTGTACTGTGATGATTATCACTAGAGAATACTTTTAAGCCCTGTTCTGAATAGCATCAGATCAAAGCTGATATAGTTAGACCTTTCGCCCTTTCAGGGAACTGGATAACATGCAGAAATTCCCTGTCATCTGTTGTCAACAGTTTTAGGTAAGAGTTGGAGTTGCAAGTTTTTTAGAGTGTCTATTTTTACAGGGAGGAGCTGTAAGTTACATGGTATACATTGGTTATTACGGAAGGACTGAACTTTTTTTTTTGGTCGGTCGTGGGCCTGGGCACTGTCCCCTCAGGTCTTCAGCTCAAGGATAGCGCTCTACCACTTGAGCCACAGCACCACTTCCGGCTTTTTCTGCTTATGTGGTGCTAAGGAATGGAACCCAGGACCTCATGCATGCAAAGCAAGTGCTCTACTACTGAGCCACCTTCCTAGGCCCAAGAACTGAACTTTTAAAGAGTGTTACAATACCATCCTCCATTTCTCCAGGTTATTACTGATTGAGCTGATTGACCCTAGGTATTTAGGCAAGGTATTTTGTCTCCTGGATATAGCAACGTGTGTGTGTGTGTGTGTGTGTGTGTGTGTGTGTGTGTGTGTGTGTGTGTGTGTGTGTGTGTGTGTGTGTGTGTGTGTGTGTGTGTGTGTGTGTGTGTGTGTGTGTGTGTGTGTGTGTGTGTGTGTGTGTGTGTACGTACGCGTGCATGCGCCATTTCACACTCCTGACTAGCATGTTGAAAACCTGAAGATTATTTCTCACCTTCAAACCCTGATTTTTCTATCTAACTTCTCCAGTCCCGCTTATGGCAACACCTTTCTTCCTGGACACTCAGGCTTCTGTAATTCTCACACCTGTGTTCTGCCCAGCACTATAACTAAAACTTGATGTAATACTTGAATGAATCAAGGAAAGCTGTATATGTACACTTAATAGATATAGTATACCCAGGCTTCTGTATCTGTATCTTAAGTTTCTTTTCTCTGGTTTGTGTATATCATTGCTTGTAAGCATCTTTCAGCAATGGTGTGCTGTTTAAAAGTCTGTAAAACCAGCTCTCTAGCAGGTAGAGATAGGAAGTTCACAGTTCCATTCCAGTCTGACAAAAAGTTAGTGAGAGTGGTCTCAAAGAACAAGTTGCGTGTGTAGGAGCACGTATGTGATTCCAGCTGTACCGAGCCTGGAGTGAAGGCCAGCCCAGACAAAGCAGCACCCTATCTGCAAAAGCAGACAGGCCTGGAGCATGACTTTTATGCACCTTGAGTTCCCTTTTACACGAAAGGTAGTTTACAAAAACTGTGTTTAGAGGGTATTTTAGGTAACATAGGGTGTGGAGCCCCTGTGGAATAACTGACCTCCACCAGCTCACTAGCACGTGGAGTGTCCTGACACTGTTTCAATGCCTATCCAAGCGTCAGCGATAAAGGATCATCTCGGATGAAGATAAAAGAGGAGGTAACTCACAGAGCTAAAGCTGAAACAGGAGCCGATCCCTTCCTAGTCCCGGGATTGCAGACCAGGCAGTGTGAAGGAAGTGGGGACGTGTTACTGTCCAGGCAAGGATGAAGGCCTGAGAAGCCAAAGAGAGAAGAATTGGAACTCGGCCGGTATCCAATCCTGAATTATCCCCCGAGAGGGAAAACCGTGGCCCAAGCAGTGACAAGTACAGGGAGTTTGGCCTCTCTCCCTGAGACCAAAGATGAGAGCAGAGATGCCAAGAAAAACAAATGCCTGTCCTTTCTGCCCCACTTGCCTCTCTAAATGAATGCTACTGGTGCTCCTAGTTCTCTTTCTTTCTTTGCTGGCACATGCAGATGGCTTTATAATAGAAATTTATACTGGTAAATGACACCAGTAAAGATAATATCCATGAAAGCAGCTAAAGATACAAGTCAGAATGTGAGCCCATATAGTGCTAATATAAGGATGGCAGGGAGCATACATGGAAGTGTGTATAAGGAGAAAGAAAAGCCACTGAAGCCAAAAGGATGGAAGAGGACTGCGTCACAAACGGGCCAAGAGCTCAAGGACTTTTAGGAATATCAACAAATCATTAGCTGAGTGCTTTTGGCTCACGCCTGGAATCCTAGCTACTGAGGAGGCTGCGATCTGGGGATCTCAGTTCCGAAGCCAGCCTGGGCAGGAAAGTCTGTGAGACTTGAAGCTGCAAATGGAGCTGTGGTTTAAGTGGTAGAGAGCTAGCAGTGAGCAAACAGCAGCTCAGGGACTCAACCTGGCTCTGAGTTCAAGCCCCAGGAACAGTACCCAAAAAAGTTTTAAACACACACACACACACACACAATGCTGTTTTTAATCAATTTTATCTTTGCTCTGTCCCTTTTTTTCTTTTTAATCTCCATTTTTTGTATTTTATTAGTACATATTATAGTAATACAGTATATAGGGTTTTAGTGTGATTTCCTTGTGCGTGTGTGCGCATGTGCGTGTGTATGTGCGCATGTGCGTGTGTGTGGTACTAGGGTTTGAACTCGGGGCCTTCCACTTGCTAGGCAAGTGCTCCACCTCTTGACTCCATCCTCCAGTCCTATTTTGATTTGTGTGTGTGTGTCTGTCCTGGGGCTTGAACTCAGGACTTGGGAGCTGTCCCTGAGCTTTTGTGCTCAAGCTACCACTTGGAGCCATGTCACCATTTCCAGCTTTTTGGTAATTAATTGGAGATAAAAATCTCACAGTACTTTCCTGCCTAGGATTCCTTTGAACAAGGAACCTCATATCTTAGCCTTCTGAGTAGTTAGAATTACAGGTGTTGGACACCTACGCCCAGCCGATTTTAGTGGTTTTTGATTTTTGTTTTTGATAGAGTCTTTCATTTTTGCCTCTGGTTGTTCTCAGACCATGGTTTTTCCATTCCTCCCATCAGCAGAGCTGGGATTGCAGGTCTATTACATACACCATGCCCAGCTTATTTTGTTGAGATGGGGATTATTTATTTATTTATTTTTGCTCATGCAGCCTTGCACTGTAATCCTCTGAGTCTTGGCCTCTTGAGTAGGTGGGATTTCACTGTGAGTTTTCTTTTGGATTTAGCGGACTCATTTCCCATTTCCCTTTTGAAAGGGTCTCACTATGTAGCCCAAAGCTAGCCCTGAATGCAATGTATAAACCCCACGCTAGCCTTAAACTCCTGATCTCCCATAGTAATGGAATACAATCACTTCAGAACTAATTTTAAGGAATTCCTTTTGTGCTTTGTTCTCAGACTTTCTTACCAATTGCAAATTAAATATTTTTCTGTAATGTTTGGATCCTGCTAATAATGACATTGCCAACTTGACCACCTAGTTTTTAAAGGAAAAGCTGGTTACCTAATACCGTAACTGTTCAGAGGAAAAAGTTTGGAGATGACTTTGTCTTTGAATAAGCCCTTTTATAACCTTAGCAAAAAGTATCCCTCAACTTCATATTCTCTTTTCTGGTACGCTAGAATTCAGTGGAATTCTTCAAAGCAGCAGTGCCTATCAGTGATAGCCTTTTGGTGTTCTTTGCCTCTCGCAGGTACCTGAAGAGGTTTAAAGTGATGAAGATCAAAGTCTTAAGAAGCTGGTGTCGGCAGATCCTAAAAGGACTTCAGTTTCTACACACTCGCACGCCACCTATTATTCACCGAGACCTTAAGTGTGACAACATCTTTATCACAGGTCCTACCGGCTCCGTGAAGATCGGAGACCTGGGCCTGGCGACCCTGAAGCGGGCTTCTTTTGCCAAGAGCGTGATAGGTAGGTTTCCAGTGCGTCCCGGAGCCTGGCTGGCCTTCTGATGTTACTTGTATTCAGAAACCTGATCCTGACAGAATTTTGGACGTAAAACTAACGTTCAGAAATTTATAGCTTGAGGGCTGGGAGGTGGCTGAGTGGTAATACAGCGCTTGCCTTGCAAGCAGGAGGCCCTGGGTTCAATTCCTCAGCACCACATAAGCAGGAAAAGTTGGAAGTGGAGCTGTGGCCCAAGAGGTAGTGCTAGCCTTGAGCTGAAGAGCTGTGGCACAGCGCCTAGGCCCAGAGGTCAGTCCCCACGACCAACAAAACAAAATAGAAAGGAAGAACTTTATAGCTTGACCCCAGGTGCTGAATTCTGCTTACATGATGTGAGCTTCTTCTTTTTTTTTTGTCGGTCGTGGGGCCTGAACTCTGGGCCTGGCCGCTGTCCCTGAACTCTTCAGCTCAAGGCTAGCACTCTACCACTTGAGCCACGGTGCCACTTCCGGCTTTTTCTGCTTGTATGCTGCTGAGGAATGGAACCCAGGGTCTCATTCATACAAGGCAAGCGCTCTACCACTGAGCCACCTTCCCAGCCCATGATAAAAGGTTCTTTACGTATCACTTTCTTCATTTGAAAATGGAATTTATATATAGTTTTTTTAAATGCCCACTAGATATATCTTCAAAAATGCCTGTTTAAAACTGTTTGAATATACAGATGACAGTTCATTCTGAAAAGCTAATTCTAACAACTTTTTTTGTCCTTATTCACACCCTTCAAAGTGATGTATCTAAAGCATACTTTTCAGTTTTATTCCCCTGGACATTTTGGAGTGGACACCTGGGAAGGGCTGGCTTAGCAGCATTCAGCACCTGAAGCATACCCTTTGTCCTCAGCCCCCGATGGCTACAACCAGATTGTCTCTGGACATCCTTCCCTCTTGATGTAGAGCCTAGTTGTTAGTGAGCATCTGTGATGGGAAGAAGGAGGCGGGCACCACTCAGACTTCATTATGCTAGTCATGGCCAGAGAAAGGAATGTCTGCTTTGAGAAGTTTTCATCGCCTCTAGTGGCTATTGCAATTTAAAAACCTGAAATCTTCACTCTCCTGTCTCTCTGAAGTGATAGAACAGCATCTAACAAACCCTGTTTTATTGTTGTTATTATTATTTATTGTCAGTTGTGGGGCCTGAACTCAGGACCTGAATGCTAACACTCTACCAGTTTGAGTCACAGCACCACTTCTGGTTTTTAATAGTTGGAGATAAGTCTCACAGGGACTTTTTCCACCAGGGCTGGCTTAATTAATCTCCTTAATAGCTAGGATTACAAGTGTGAGCCACTGGGCCCAGATCCATTATTTGTTAAATGGGCTAGAATCCTAAGTATATTAATAGAAAAGCCATAGAACACCAGTAAATATAAAAATCTGTGAAACAGTATTATCCTTGGAAATTTTATTATGTGTGTAATTTATTATACGAGGAGTATTAAAATACTAATAAAACACTAACAAAAACAGTGAAAAAAGGTATTTGAAGTTGAATTTTATTTTTCCATATTTACAGAAGACACTTCTTTGATTATCTGTGGCATCTTAGAGTTTTGATTTTCATTGTCAAATCGACTAAACTTGTTTTTAGAGTAATTTGAGGTTTAGAGTCTTAACCATTTGGAAGTATTGTAAATGCTAGGCTTGTGGGATGATATACCCTTCTAAGTAAGGTTGTCTTTGAGTTGTGTGTGTGTGTGTGTATGTGTATGTGTATGTGTTTTCCCGTGTTTGTGTTTATGTTCGTGGTCTACAAAATCTTCCTCACTAAAGTTCTTGTATCTTCAGTGAGGGATGGTGAGTTTATAAAGAGGCTCCAATGAGTGGCCTTATAGGCGATTATATTATTATCTTTAAAACACACAGGAGCTGGGCTCCCGTGGCTCATAACCTGTAATCCTAGGTATTCAAGAGGCTGAGAGCTGAGAATCAAATGGACTATTATGAGCAAGAGTTAACTATATTTGTCTTACAACTACCATACACTAGAGGGCAGACAAGTGTTTAATTTTCTTAAACCAGCTGCTTGTTTTATTTCTTGAGACTGGGTCTTACTATATATTTCAGGCTGGTCTTGAACTCAGGATTTTTCTACCTTAGCCTTCCAAGAGCTGGGATGTTCCACTGCACCCCGTTAATCCGTCACTTTATACAGAGATGGGATTTTCATTTATCTCAGGCAAATCTCTGCTTTGACATATTATATAACAAATGGGAGTTTCTTTTAAAGAGTGAATAAATAATCTGACCCTTTTTCAATTTCTTACAAAGGTCTTAGCGTGAAAGATAGATCTATTAGATACATAATGGGACAGGCTGAAGTAAGGTCATTTTTTGTTTTCCTTCTTGCTTTTACCCTTTCTGATTTCGTCACACTGAAGTCAGCTCTTTGCTTCTCCCCCGTAGTAACATCTGCAACTTGTGCTCACACTTAATTTTCTTAATTTAAGGTACTCCAGAGTTCATGGCTCCTGAAATGTATGAGGAGAAATACGACGAGTCCGTTGATGTTTATGCTTTTGGGATGTGCATGCTTGAGATGGCCACCTCTGAATACCCGTACTCGGAGTGCCAGAACGCAGCGCAGATCTACCGCCGCGTGACCAGTGTAAGTCTCCCTGGAACTGCAAAGGAAGACAGTCATGGAGAGCATGCTGGGTCAGGTGTGGGGAGGGGAGGGCAGCTGTCATGGGAGTGTGAAGAGGAACTGGCGTGGCAGGCACATTACCTCTAGAGCCCATCTCAGCCCTTGTTTGGCTGTTTGTTCTACTTCTGGTTTTTCCTGGTTAATTGGATATAAGAGTCACGTGGATCTTCTGGTCTCAGCCTCTAGGTCATTGTTCTGTGTGCATACACAAAAGCTACCTACTTTGACTCTGCGTCTTCATTCACTCTCCCTGTGAGCCCAACCCCTTCCCACTTGTGCTCACCCCCGCCACAAAGCCTGTTCTTGCTTCCCTTACCTCAATTCCTTTCGATCACTGGGATTCTTTATGCTGTGTTTCACATACAGTTAGAGTGTATTTTTTTTTTGGGGTGGGGGTGTCCATTCGTGGGGCCTGAACTCTGGGCCTGGGCGCTGTCCCTCAGCTCTTCAGCTCAAGGCTAGCGCTCTACCACTTGAGCCACATCGCCACTTGCAGCTTTTTTCTTTTTGCTTATGTGGTGCTGAGGAATGGAACCCAGCGCCTCAGGCATGCAAGGCAAGCGCTCTACCACTGAGCCACCTTCCCAGCCCAGTAACAGTGTATTTCTATATTTTCCCCTTTCTGTTTGCTTCCCCTTCTTACATTTCCCCTTAAGACCATGCTTTGTTTGTACACTTGTATAATTATATATACAAGTGTCTATGTAGATTCGTGTCCTTGAAGTATGACTTTTAGATCTAGCAAAAATATACTATATCTACCTTTTTGAGCTTATCTCAATATAACATGAAGTATTAATTTAAATCTTAGCATCGTGGGTTGTAAGTGAGTTACTATTCTCTTCATCCCCTTCCCACCCCCTTGTTCCAGTACTGGAGCTTGACCGTAGGGCCTGGGTGCTGTCCATGACCTTTTTGCTCAAAGTCCTACCACGTGAGCCACAGCTCCACTTTCAGCTTTTTCAGTGGTTCATTAGAGATCAGAGTCTCACAGACTTTCCTACTGGGGCTGGCTTTCAACAGATATCCTCAGGTCCCAGACTCCTGAATATCTGGGGTTACAGCCACTTGTGCTTGGCTTATTGGCTAATTCTTGTTGGTAGAAATTACCATTGTTAGGAGGATATATTTAGTAGTGAAATTATGTTGTCTTTTGTTCTGTTCTTTTGAGTGACATTTGCCTAAGGACATGCAAGAGAGAGAATAGAGTTAAAAAACAGATTTTTTTTTAACGTAACACTAACATAAACTTTAACTTTTTTTGTTTTTGTTTTTTCTTTGGTCGGCTATGGGGCTTGAACTCTGGGCTTGGGCGCTGTCCCTGTGCTCTTCAACTCAAGGCGAGTGCTCTACCACTTGAGACATAGTACCACTTCCAGTTTTCTAGTCGTTTATTGGAGATAAGAGTCTCAGGGACTTTCCTGCCCGGGCTGGCTTTGAACCAAGATCTCAGCCTCCTGAGTAGCTAGGATGACAGGCGTGAGCCACCAGCGCCAGCTAGACTTTAACGTTTTTTATTTTTTGTTCTTCCTTTTTTTTCTGGGCCTGCATGCCGTCCTTGAGCTCTTCAGCCCAAGGCTAGTGCTCTACCAATTGATCCTCAGCACCACTTCCCATTTTCTGGTGGTTAATTAGAGATAAGAGTCTCAAGGACTTTCCTGCCGAGACTAGCTACGAACTGCCATCCTTGGATCTCAGGCTCCTGAGTAGATAGGGTGACAGGCCACTGGTGCCTGGCTTGTTCTTTTTTTACAAGGAAAATTTTGAAGGTAAACAGTTAGGGAATGTGGGTAACATAAGTAGAAGACACCCCCAAAGAGAAAGGTTTCAAAACATACATTCTGTATGGTCTTCATTTCACACGGAGAAACTGTATGGCTGCATCCTATACTTGTCTCCTCGGCCTAGTGACCTTGAAACCTGTGTGACTGGTGGAGGGAAGGTCCACGTGGTATAGTGGTGTACCTAGCACAAGCCTTTTCTGCTATTAAGTGCAATGCAAATGGCATCCACTTGTTATGTGAGCGAGGCTGGGGCAGGCATCAGCTCTCATGTATCTTGAGAGCAATGAGCCGTGGGTGATCCCGGACACACTCGTTTCCTTTGATAGAGGTGGCTCAATTAGGCAGGGTGTTTTCCAGTGGGGTCATATGGTATGTTCAGATTCCTGTAAACTAATGGTTCGTGTCAGTAAGAATCTGGCCAAATCCAGCCCCATAACAACCAAGTTAGAAATAATGGGGATTTTAATTACTTTGTTTGTGTAATTTGACTTTGTTACTGATTTGATTCACCTTTGGAGTACAAAAATTGAACCCTCTATCTGGGGAAAACTGGATTTAAGTCCTTAGGGTAAAATTCCTTTTTGTTCTTATATAACAAATTATAATTACTGTTTGTTTAACAGAAAGAAGTGAGACAATCCTGGTAGATAGTATTTGAAAATTAAGGGAACTTTACACACTGTCTTGCCCTGTTGTTTCTGGGGTCGGAGTCAGTCGCAGAGGCATGGGCTACCCTACTGTGACTTAAGGTTGAAGGTGACGGTTTGGGCATCATTTCTAATAATAGAAATGCTATAGAACAATTGTGACGTTCTTTAGAATTCTTCAGGACAGCTCATTTTATCAGTCCCAAATTTTGGTCAGTGATTCATCAGGCAATAGAAAATAGAATAAAAACTTAGAGAGTAACATAGAAAGGTATTTTTTTATATTGCATTTTATATTCCAACTTTACAGAATATTCTGGTGTCTTGGAAATAATTCCTGTGCTAAGTATTAAAAGATTCACAGAATCTTTGTAATTGCTGCCCCCCATGGTAGACTGTTGCATAACTTGAGGTAAACCCAAAAGAAGCCTACCACTTAACTGGCTAAAAAAAGAGGGAGAATTGAGTCTTTTGCCAGTTTGACTGGAGGCCAATAGAAGGCGTATTGTCAGTAGAAAAAAGGTTCCAGTACTCACTCAACAGGTGACCAGTTTTCCAGACACACTAAAGGTTCTGGTGTCTTGGAAATAAGGGTATTCAAAGTATTTATTCGTTGAGGAGGTAGCTAGTTTTGACTCTGGGGAGATGGGTAGAGATGGAGGGAGTCATGGAGTGAGGTTTTCCATTCCATGTTAAGGACATGAAGAAGCACAGAAGCATGAGCTAGAAACAACATTGAGTCACCAGGAAATCTGGATTCTCATTTTGGCTCTACCAGTAATTAGAACCGTACCCCTATTGGTGGCATTGTGGGTTGTACGGTTGATGCAGTGTTGAGTAGTAGATGCCCACCACCCATTTAGTAATCACCAGCTGAATACATAGATGGATTCTGACTTTGACACGGGCCACAATTGTCTCCTTTCAATTCTTAAAGTCTTTCTAAACATGTATTCCTGCATCTGTCTTGGAGATGTGGAAATAATCACTTACAAGTAATGTGATGTCAGATGACTGGCATTCACAGTTAAGCGTCAGCTGGGTGGGCCACCCGTGGTGTGGCGTCCTGTTCTAGTGAGGGTTGAACCAAGGAGGCACATCTCAAATGAGAGGGGGCTGAGAATACAAGGTTATGTTTTTGTTTATTGTTATTACAAAGGGATGTACAGAGTGTTACAGTTTATATAAGTCAGGTAAAGAGTCCATTTCTTTTTGGTCATGGTAAACTCTTTCCTCATTCTCTCCCAGTTTTTCTCTCTCATCCCCACCCACAAGTTGTATAGTTCATTTTCAACATAGTGGGTGTCCAGTGAGCACCCTTATTCACTCTCTACTTGTAATGTGATTTTGAGAGCTAGCAAGCCAGTAAAAATCTTACTTTCCTGGACAGAGAAGAGGGAGAATAGAGTCTTTTGCCAGTTGAAATGCACATCTGGAACCCAGGGCCTCATGCATGCAAGGCAAGCACTCTACCACTGAGCCACCTTCCCAGCCCTCATGGAAGTTCTTAAATGATCTGGGAGAAGAGACATCCTAGATGAGTACAGGTTCTGTTCTGGATCACACCAAGGGAGAAGGGGAGGAGAAGCCTTATGGCCTAAGCCTGTAATTCCAGAAACTCAGGCAGATGGAGGAGGGTCAAGGTGCCAGGGAGATCCTACCGGGGGGGAAAAATAATAAAACAGAAAGATGTGTGTCTCGAGGTAGAATGCTTGCCTAACAAGCATTTGGGTCCATGGGATCTACCTGGAAAACTGAAATGTGCTTATGCATGTGAAGGTTTTTCTTAGAAGGTAAAGGAAAATGACGTTTTCTTTGCACTTTAATATGAACACACACTACGAGAGAGTAGAAGGCAGTTGAATTTCACCCTTTTAAGATGAGTTTGAGATTAGTTCAGCTCACACTAACTAGTATATCATAGAGTGAAGTGAGAACTTAACCAGAGCATTATAAGGGCTGCCGGGTGTTCTTTTGGCTACATGTTCTGAAATCACACGTTATTGGATTTGATCCCCACTTCAGAACCAAAAACCACAGTTGAATCTGATTTGGGCTCGGGGTGTTTTAGTAAAGGGGTTTCAGGTAATGCGCCAGGCAGCACTGAGGCGGGACGTGCTGTCGTGAGTGAAGCAGGAGGTGGAGCTTTGAGGAAAGGGAAGTCTGCCTTTGCCTTTGCCTGGCGGGGGAAGCAGAAGGAGCCAGACTGGGTAGTGTCTCTGCCCTTCCCGGTGGAGTGTTGTCCACGGAGCCGACACAGAGCCACAGTTGTTGCCTGACAGGAGCGAGCTTGCGGAAGAGCTGGGTCAGCACGGGGCCCTGCCTGCTCATGCTGTAGGCTGAGCTGCTCTACGGAGTTTTTATTTTCCCTTATTTTTTATTGAATTGGGAGTCTATTTATGGTCTTTCCTGATGGATTTCACAAGGAAAGATTTTTGCTCAGTATTTGTCATTGTAAATTCTCATTGCTGCTGTTGCCCTCAAAGAGATGTACATGAGGTAGGTAAGAATTTCTGGTCTATGTAAAAGGTGTGTTAGAACTTGCTTTTTTGATAATATGTGTAGAGAGTGTTGGTAAAAGTACTGAAGTAGTTAACTTTAGAACGCCTTTTTTTGGCTGGGGTGGAGGGGCGGTAGCTGTTTCTCAATTCCAAGTGGTTAGGAAAGGTTTGATGATTAGGGGACGGATGTGTTATAAGCCCATTGTTCCAGCACTTGGGTAGATAGTGAGTGTGTGGCCAGCCAGGGTGTCACAGAGACCCTGGAGAGAGAGCAGAGAGGGAGGAAGAAAGGAGGGAGAGACAGAGAGATACTTTGAAATTGATCTAAATCTTATCCTAACACATTTGAAACTGAAGCCTTTAAGAAGCAGAAGCTTTGGAGATTAAACCAGAGAATTCTGTATTATGATTCACTTCAATTAGTTGGCAAAGAAATCAAAGTCAGCCGGGCGCTGGTGGCTCACGCCTGTAATCCTAGCTACTCAGGAGGCTGAGATCTGAGGATCGCGGTTCAAAGCCAGCCTGGGCAGGAGAGACCGTGAGACTCCTATCTCCAATAAACCACCAGAAAACCGGAAGTGGCGCTGTAGCTCAAGTGGTAGAGCGCTCGCCTTGAGCTGAAGAGCTGAGGGACAGCGCCCAGGCCCAGAGTTCAAGCCCCACGACCGACAAAAAAAAAAAAAAAAAAAAGAAATCAAAGTCTATGAAATGTATGCACATGGATTTTGTAGGTCAACAAAAGCAACCTGTTTGATAAACATACCAAGTCTTGATATGCTGTAGGCACCCCAGAAACCCTGGAATTAGAAAAGCCAGGTACAGGGGCTGGGAAGGTGGCTCAGTGGTAGAGCGCTTGCCTTGCATGCATGAGGCCCTGGGTTCGATTCCTCAGCACCACATAAGCAGAAAAAAAGCCAGAAGTGGCGCTGTGGCTCAAATAGTAGAGTGCTAGCCTTGAGCTGAAGAGCTCAGGGACACCCAGGCCCAGAGTTCAAGCCCCATGACTAGCAAAAGAAAGAAAAAAAAAAAGAAAAGCCAGGTACACCAAGAGCCCAGGAGCCGCTGGCTCTGAAGGAGTTAATGACAGAGCTGTGTGCCCTGCCTTTCTTTTTTTTTTTTTTTTTGGGTCCGGTCGTGGGGCCTGAACTCTGGGCCTGGGCGCTGTCCCTCAGCTCTTCAGCTCAAGGCTAGTGCTCTACCACTTGAGTCGCAGCGCCACTTCCGGCTTTTTTCTTTTTGCTTATGTGGTGCTGAGGAATCGAACCCAGGGCCTCATGCATGCAAGGCAAGCACTCTACCACTGAGCCACCTTCCCAGCCCCTGCCCTGCCTTTCTTAGTGAAGATTAGTTTTCCTCAGCACGAGTTAGAGCCTTAGAGCCGGCCAGCTGATCTGTCTGGTTTTGTATTTTCACTTTATTCAGAAGAGTGGGTGATGATTTGCTTTAAGTGGCTAGGTTAGAAGTAGGGTAAGGGATGGAACTTGGAGGATTGTGGGGCTCTTGAAATTGACCTTCATCTTTGTTCAGGTATATCAAAGTAAAGAGGAGTAAGGTTAGGGGAAAAACAAAGGAGGAGGTAGCAGTGCTTGATAGGAAATGTATTCATTACTTTGCTCATGTAACTGTAACTCCTCTGTACAGTATTTTTACAATAAGCATTTAAGAAAAGAGGAGTGGGGCTGGGAAGGTGGCTCAGTGGTAGAGCGCTTGCCTTGCATGCATGAGGCCCTGGGTTCGATTCCTCAGCACCACATAAGCAAAAAGAAAGCCAGAAGTGGCGCTGTGGCTCAAGTGGTAGAGCGCTAGCCTTGAGCTGAAGAGCTGAGGGACAGCGCCCAGGCCCAGAGTTCAGGCCCCACGACCGGACTCCCCCCCCCCAAAAAAAAAAAAAAGAGGAGTAAGGTGATATTTTTACCATTAAATCATTTTGTTGTCATTATTTGGAAGCCTGTGATTATGATGAGTATGTAAAAAAATTACCTTTTGCTTTCTGTTTTATGTCTCAGGTGACTTTTCTGTGGGTCACTCCAGATTGTATGTATGTTTATGCACATTTATATGTTCTTCTTTAAGGAATTTTCTAGGCATTTTGATAATCAGGATCTGGGTGAATTTTTTTTTTTTGGGTCCGGTCTTGGGGCCTGAACTCTGGGCCTGGGCGCTGTCCCTCACCTCTTCAGCTCAAGGCTAGCACTCTACCACTTGAGTCACAGTGCCACTTCCAGCTTTTTTCTTTTTGCTTATGTGGTGCTGAGGAATTGAACCCAGGGCCTCATGCATGTAAGGCAAGTGCTCTACCACTGAGCCACCTTTCCAGCCCCCAGGTGAATTTTTTGTCTTTTTTGTCTTGTTTTGTTTTCTGAGACAGTATCTTGCTATGTACAGTTCAGGCTTACCTCAAACATCCTGCCTTACTCTTTCTGTTTTTATTTTTTGCCAGTTCTGGGGACTGAACTCAATGCCTAGTTGCTGTACCTGTGCTTCTTTTGCTCAAGGCTAGCACTGTACCACTTGAGCCACAGGGCCACTTCTGGCCTTTTCTATTATGTGGTCTAAAGAATTGAACCCAGGGCTTCATGCATGCTAGGTGAGCTCTTTACCAGTAAGCCACATTCCCAGCCCCACTTTACTCTCGATTCTTCTGCCTTACCACGGTCCTTGCAATCCTAGTTTTAAATGAGCTGACTAGTGAAATACTTTGTTCATTTTTCAGTATTCAATCAATCAGGCAATAGTATGCAGTGTGTTCATTTTTAATGTCAGCTGTTAGACTAGTAAAAGAGTAGGTTTCTTTTTAAAATTTTTTATTATTACGAAAGTGATATATACAAAGGTGTTACAGTTACATACATAAGAATATGTTTCTTTTTGGATAATGTTATCCCTTCCTTTGTTCTCTCCATTTTTCCCTCTTACCCCAACCACTAGTTGTATAATTCATTTTCAACATAGTGAACAGGTCTCTTTATTGGCTTCCTGAACACTTATAATACCTTACTGCCCCCCCCCCCATCTGAGACCAAGACTTGACCTTAGTAGCCATGCCTCCAATCTCTTACATCTTCTAAGGCAACAGTGGCATCTGAATATGTTGTGTAACACTGGTGTGGAAATTGTGCAAATGTGGCTCTAGGTTAGGAAAGAGCATAACTTAATAGATTTGCAATTGTGCTATGCACACTTGTTGATTTTGCATTATCTCTGTTTCGTGTTGGTTTTGCTCTGTCTTCTGTGCCATTTGTTCTAGCATTTCTGCTTAGGAGTATTCATTACAATTTTTTTATTACCATTTGTATAGTCTTGAGTGCATATAGGCTTGCATAGACAGGGTTAATGAGAGAATTTTTAAAAAATATTTAGGATAATGAAAATAAATGAAGATTCAAGAGAAATTTTTACTTATAATCATGATTTGAAATCCAAGATGGCCTTGGGCTAGCAAATTTTATTCCAAAGACTTTTCAATCTGGATAGGACATTTGATTGCAGTTCCTGTGATTCTTTCTCTCTTCTTCCCTCCCTCCCTCCCTCCTTCCCCCCTCTCTTTCTTTCTTTCCTTCCTTCCTTCTTTTCTTTCTTTCTTTCCTTTTCTTTTTCTTTCGCCAGTAGTGGGGCTTGAACTCTGGGTCTGGGCGCTGTCCCTCAACTCTTCAGCTCATGGTGAGCACTCTACCACTTGAGCCACAGCGCCACTTCCAGTTTTCTGGTGGTTCATGGGAGATAAGAGTCTCATGGACTTTCCTGCCTGGGCTGGCTTTGAACCTCGATCCTCAGATCTCAGCCTCCTGAGGAGCTAGGATGGACAGATGTGAGCCACCAGTGCTTGACTTTAAAATTCATAGACGTAAATTTTGAGTCAGCCCTACTTCACAGTCTTGTGTGAACAGTTAGCCCTAGGGGTAAGGTCTCCAGTTCTGGGTACAGCTTTGATGATTAGGGGGCCATGTGCTAACCATTTCCTGTCCACCCACAGTGGGTGCCAGAAAGGTCTAAGAGTCCTGAACCCAACATAGAGTCTGGCTTAGGTAGCTATATATACTATGATAAAGCTTATTACTTTACAAATTAGGCACAGCAAGAGACTAGCAATAATGACTTAATAAAGAATGATTACATAATAAAAGTTACACAGATGAGGTCTTTCCTTGAGCAAAATCCAAGAAACTGCGTCTTCTAGCTGCAGCTGGTTGCAGGTGACTGAAGCTGTGCAGGTCTCAGTCCACACTGCGGTGTGGACTGTCTATGCACTACTGCTGCTGTGTTTCCTTGACACCAGGGAGGAGTTACCTGCTATACATAGTCACTAATTGTCTCTGTCCCTGAGATTACGGTTAGAGTTTCAGTATATTCAGGTGACTATTTTTCCCTATTGCTGTGTTTGTAGACCAATAGCACCATTTGGACAAGATGCTGGTACAGCTTCTTGAACTCTTGTCTACATTTTTTTTTTTTGGTCCGGTCGTGGGGCCTGAACTCTGGGCCTGGGCGCTGTCCCTCACCTCTTCAGCTCAAGGCTAGCACTCTACCACTTGAGTCACAGCGCCACTTCCGGCTTTTTTCTTTTTGCTTATGTGGTGCTGAGGAATGGAACCCATGGCCTCAGGCATGCAAGGCAAGCGCTCTACCACTGAGCCACCTTCCCAGCCCCTTGAACTCTTGTATTCAGTGTGTCACTAGGTGGGAATTAGGAATGTGACTTTTCTGTTTTAATCCATGTTTTACTAGATGGGAATTAAGAATCAGACTTTTTAAATTTTAATCCATGTGTCATTAGATAGGAATTATCTTCCATCTGCTTACCTCTCAGATGATAGCATTTGGCTCCCACATCATTTTTATGTTTTCTACCCATTGCTGGAAGCTCCTGTTTTGGTTTGTCCTGGGGCTTGAACTCAAGGCTAGTGCTCTACCACTTTGAGCCACAGCTCTACTTCTGGCTTTTTTTTTGTCATGGGGCTTGAACTCTGGATCTGGGCGCTGTCCCTCAGCTCTTGAGATCAAGGCAAGCGCTCTACCACTTGAGCCACTGCTCCACTTCCGGTTTTCTGAGTGGTTTATTGGAGATAAAATTCTCATGGACTTTCCTGCCATGGCTGGCTTTGAACTGTGATCCTCAGCTCTTAGCCTTCTGGCTGGGAAGGTGGCTCAGTGGTAGAACTCTTGCCTCTATGTATGGGTCCCTGGGTTCAATTCCTTAGCACCACATAAACAGAAAAAGCCGGAAGTAGCACTGTGGCTCAAGTGGTAGCGCGCTATCCTTGAGCTGAAGAGCTGAGGGACAGCGCCCAGGCCCAGAGTTCAGGCCCCAGGACAAACCAAAACAAGAGCTTCCAGCAATGGGTAGAAAATCAAAAAACCCATGACCGACAACAAAACAACAACAACAAAAGAATGGGGCTGGGAAGGTGGCTCAGTGGTAGAGTGCTTGCCTTGCATACATGAAGCCCTGGGTTGGTGCGATTCCTCAGCACCACATAAGCAGAAAAAGCCAAAAGTGGCGCTGTGGCTCAAGTGGTAGAGCACTAGCTGAAGAGCTGAGGGACAGCGCCCAGGCCCAGAGTTCAAGCCCCACGACTGGACCCCCCCCCAAAAAAAAAATAAACGTCAGTCTCCTGAGTAGCTAGTATTATAGGTGTGAGCCACTGATGCCTGGCTTGCTGCAAGTTTTATGTTCCAAGAATTTGCACTTCATGAAGACTCTAAATGATTACTGTGATGTTCTAGTTAGTATTATATCAGATGGTGCTAATCTTTTCCTTAAGTTTATCTTTTGTGCGAGTCAAGTACAATGTATCACTCCACATTGGATGTGTTTCCTGTGCACAGGACAATTTGGTTTAGTCATCCTGGTGAGCCAGGTCCAGCCCCTAAGTCTTACTCTAGTTGAAGTATTGTAAGATACCATAACCACTTGTTGCCTGTGAAGCCCTGCTCATTCATACACATAGGTGGATTTGGTTCAAGTAGCTGTTGATATAAGTCAAGTATTAGCATGCTGGGTTAAACAAAACATTTTCTAGCAGATTAGAATGTGTGGCTTTCTGGTTAGCCAATAACTTCCTTTGTCTGGAAGAAGCCAGTTTTCTCCTTGCCGTATATAGGAGTGAGTGACCATGTCAAAGTGTTTCTTACTCTTTTTTTTTTTTTTTTTTTTGCTAGTGCTGGGGCTTGAACTTAGGGCCTGAGCACTGTCCCTGAGCTTTTTGCTCCAAGCTAGCATCTACCACTTGAGCCACAGCACCTCTTCTCTAGCCTTTTTTTTTGGGAGGGGGCGGTCAGGTCGTGGGGTCTGAACTCTGGGCCTGGGCGCTGTCCCTTAGCTCTTTAGCTCAAGGCTAGCACTCTACCACTTGAGCCACAGCGCCACTTCTATTTTGTTTTTGTTTTTGTTTTTGTTTATGTGGTGCTGAGGAATTGAACCCAGGGCGTCATGCATGCAAGGCAAGCGCTCTACCACTGAGCCACCTTCCCAGCCCCTCTTCTTTAGCCTTTTCTATTTATGTAGTAATAAGGAATTGAACCCAGAGCTTCATGCTTGCTAGGCAAGCACTCTACCACTAAGCCACATTTCCAGCCTTATTAATCTGTTCTGTGCCTAAATTTCTGGTTTTCAGGGGGTGAAGCCAGCAAGTTTTGACAAAGTAGCAATTCCTGAAGTGAAAGAAATCATTGAAGGTTGCATAAGACAAAACAAAGATGAAAGGTGAGTTGTGTCCCGTGTTTTGGCTTAAACACAAATTCCCTGCTAAGTGCAGTGCTCCCTCTGCACAGACTGATGCCTGTGTTTCTGCTCGCACCGTGGAGCCCCTACCATTGTAGAAGTGAGGCTTAGCGGGGTTGAGGTAAGCCAGAACCACCTTAAATGAAGCCTCCGTGAGAGCCGCTTTATAGGCCTTGGTTTCCTGTTCTTACTCCAAAACTGAAGAAGAGCAAAACAGCAAAATTCCTTTGAGTAAAAAGAGAAGACTTCACCCGAGGCTTGGGAGGAGATCTGGCTCAGACACTGGCACTAACAGGAGTGGCCAGAATCTGATCTGCCATAGAGCTGACTCATCTCCCGTAAGGCAGGGCAAGGGTCCAAAATCTGGTTTTGAAAAATAATCTGCCTTCACCATCCCTGCTTCTGGCCAAAAAAGAAAAAGTATCCAGCCTAATACAAATAGAAATTGTAAATTGACTATAATCTACCCCTGAAAAAACGAGAGCAGCCAGGTATATCAACCAAATTAAAGAATTGCTATCTTCACAGCTCTAGTCTCATATTCTTTTTATGACTTTGTTATTTGGAAGAGCTTAATATCATGATCGTAACAACACTTCACTAGGTAGTTTGAGTTTCTGTTTTTATATACACTGCGTCCTTAAAAAAGTAAAAATTCCTTTTACTGCAAACAAAGGAATATTTGTTTTTGGGGACTTATAATATATTATTCTTTGTTTTCTGGATGGAACAGTTTAGTAGATTACTGGTATTTTGAAACTATTTTGTCTAAAGAAAGGTGTTATACAATAGCCTTTCTTGCCTTGTCCACAAATTGAAAAGATTTATAGAGGTAAATAGAGATCTCTCTAGGAGAAGGTGGGAAGCTAGGGAAAAGTTTTATTTTGTAGATTTTTCCCGCATTATATCTTGTGCTTGCCTAGTACCTTCTTTTCATATCTACTTTTTTTTTTTTTGGCAGTTGTGGGGCTTGAACTCTGGGCCTGAGTGCTGTCCCTGTGCTCTTGAGCTCAAGGCAAGTGCTCTACTGCCTGAGACACAGAGGCCACTTCTGGTTTTCTAGTGGTTTATTGTAGATAAGAGTCTCATGGCCTTTCCTGCCCGGGCTGGCTTTGAACCTCGATCCTCAGATCTCAGCCTCCTGAGTAGATAGGATTATAGGCGTGAGCCACCAGCACCGGCTCACGTCTACTTTTGATTACATCAATGACAGCTTTAAAACTATGAGTGAGACTCTTAACCTCTTTGAGCCTTTATTTCATAATGACAAGGAGATAGCTCCTTGGGTATTTGTTGTTGTTGCTAGTTACAAAATGCTGTATAAAGGGTTCAGTGGTACTTTGATACTTTGAAATTTTATGTATCCCTTGTCATAACCCTAATGAGATTGCATTATTTGATTTTAAAATTATTACTATTACCTCTTACTCATAAAATGGATTATGTCATTGTATAACTTAGGAGTATGACTGTTCAAATCATGTTCAAATAGACTAATATGTAGACATGAGTTATAGGCTTTTCCTTATCTTATACAGTCTTATATAATTAACAACCAGATACATTTGAAAGTTCTTTGTTCACGGTGCCATGATGTATGCCTCTATTTCTAGCACTTGAGAGGCTGAGGCAGGAGGACTGCCTGAGCTCGGGAGTGGGAGGCCACACTGGCAACAGTGAGGCCCTTTCTCAAATAAAATTATCTTCTCTCTCTCTCTCTCTCTCTCTCTCTCTCTCTGGACAGTCATGGGGATTGAACTCTGGGCCTGGGCGCTGTCCCTCAGCTCGAGGCTAGCCCTCTACCACTTGCCACAGTGCCACTTCTGGTTTTCTGGTAGTTTATTGGAGATAAGAGTTTCACGGCTTTTCCTGCCCAGGCTGGCTTTGAACCATGAACCTCAGATCTCGGCCTCCTGAGTAGCTAGGATTACAGGCATGAGCCACCGGCACCCGGCGAAAATTTTCTTTTCATAGTACTGATACTGTGTCTCTCTTCTCTCTCTTTGGAAGATATTCCATCAAAGATCTTTTGAACCATGCCTTCTTCCAGGAGGAAACAGGGGTACGGGTAGAATTAGCTGAAGAAGACGATGGAGAAAAGATAGCTATTAAGTTATGGCTGCGTATTGAAGATATTAAGAAATTAAAGGGGAAGTACAAAGACAATGAAGCTATTGAATTTTCCTTTGACTTGGAGAGAGATGTGCCAGAAGATGTTGCTCAAGAAATGGTAAATTGACACTAATCAGCCATTTAGCAGTTGCTGTACATTTACATATATCTACATATATTGGTGCTGCTGGGCTTACAGGAATTTATGAAGTAATGAATTCTGTTATGTCTCAGCATAAAGTGTTGGCCCAAATATTATACTTGTGTAGTAAGTCCCTTGTTTGTGTTCTTTTGAAAATCTGTAGGGATGGATGATAGAATTAGAACACATAGTGAAGCCGGGCACTGATGGCTCACGTCTGTCATCCTAGCTACTCAGGAGGCTGAGATCTGAGGATTGCAGTTCAAAGCCAGCCCGGGCAGGAAAGTCTGTGAAACTCTTACCTCCAATAAACCACCAGAAAAACGGAAGTGGCGCTGTAGCTCAAGTGGTAGAGCAGTAGCCTTGAACTGAAGAGCTGAGGGACAGTGTTCAGTCCCAGAGTTCAAGCCCCACGACCGACAAAAACAAAAAAAAAGAACACATAGTAAAGTCATTTTCAAAGTCTTTGAGGTTGAATGACTAATAATTTGCATAAGTCTTCAGTTCTAAGGGAAGTTATAATTTTAGTTTGCTTCTTTTGGAGTAGTTTATTTGGGACAGGATCTTCATATATAGCCAGGATGGCTTTGAACTCAGAATTCTCCTTCTTCAGCCTCTATAGTGCTAGAATTATAGGCATGTGCCACCATTCGCCACTTAAAAGTTGTTTCTATCAGTTCACCTTAGACTCATAATTACAGAAGCCTTGTAAAACAATGTGATGCTATCAACTATTTTTTACTTTGAAAGTTTTCCAGATTAATTGTTAGTAGTTTTTGGTATACTCTCACCTCCGGTATATGTAAAAGATCACTTTTGCTAACAGGAAAACCTTTTACCCCTTTACCAAGTTAGGTTTGCTAAAGTGCCTAAAATAGCCAGTTATGCCAGGATATTCATAGAATATGTCTAGTGTGAACCATACAGTAGTAGTTGCCTGTTAGAGTCGGTATAAAAGCAATACTTTGTGTGTGCGTGCTCGCACATGTGCGCACGTGCCTGTGTTCCTGTCTGCCTGTCATGGGGTTTTGGGTTTTTTTTTGGTTGGTCGTGGGGCCTGAACTCTGGGCCTGGGTGCTGTCCTTCAGCTCTTCAGCTCAAAGCTATCACTCTACCACTTGAGCCACAGCACCACTTCCAACTTTTTCTGCTTATGTGGTACTGAGGAATCGAACCCAGGGCCTCATGCATGCAAGGCAAGCCCTCTACCACTGAGCCACCTTCCCAGCCCTGTCATGGGGTTTGAACCGCAGGCCTGGACTCCATCCCTGTGATTTTGTTCTCTACCACTTGACCCATAGCTCTACTTCAGGCTTTGTGTTGGTTAATTGGAGATAAAAATTTCACTGATTTCCTTACCCATACTGGCTTTGCACCGCATTCCTCAGATCTCAGCCTCCTGACTAGCTAGGATTACAGGCATGTGCTATTGGTGCCTGGCACCATTGGTTATTTTTGTAGTAGGGCCTGGTTTTATGCCAGGCTAACCTGTCCTGCAATCCTCCTATTTGTGCCTCTTGGTATCCCTGGGGATGACAAGCACACACCACTGTCAGCCACTGTGCTTCCCCAGAGCTGGGATTATAACCATACATGACCCATCCCACTCCGGTTAAGATGGAATCACCAGCTTTTTATTGGGGCTGACCTTGAACCATAATCCCTTGAGCTCTGCCTCACCGGTGGTTAGGAATACAGGCTTGAGCCACCACCATTCTTGGCACGCACGCACGCACGCACGCGCGTGCACGCAGACACACACACACACACACACACACACACACACACACGTTATTGGTAGTTGGCTTTTTTTATTGCTTGAGTTTTTTGGGTGTGTGCCAGTCTTGGGGCTTGAACCCAGGGTTTGGGTGCTGTTCCTTGAGCTTTTTTGCTAAAAGCTAGTGCTCTGTAACTTGAGCCACAACCCTACTTCAAGATTGTTAGTGGTTAATTGGAGCTAAGTCTCACGGACTTTCCTGCCTAGGCAGACTTTGAACTGAGATCCTCAGATCTCAGCCTCTTGAGTAGCTAGGATTATAGGTGGGGGCCACTGGCACCTGACTTACTGTTTTTTTTTCTTTTTTTTTTTAATTTTTAAAGTAGTTGTCCAAAGGAGTTTCAGTTTCACAAGTCGGATTATGAGTACAGTGTATTTTGATTGATGTTACCCTTCCATTCTCCCCATCCTTCCCAGTCCCATCCATACCCTCAAGTTGTGTAGTTGAACTTTTACATAATGTACATTTAATATAATGACTGTATTTCATCACCCTTAAACACATACACTTGTCACCATTGTTTCAGTTGGATAAGAGGTTGCCTATTGAAAGGACGAAGAGCAGTGAGAGTTGTGAACATCCACTGGAGTAGAGTCGTAGAATGGCGGCACCCGCAGCGGGGAACCCACCCTGGCGGTGGGAAGTGTGTGCCACAGGGCAGCCATAGCAGTGGCCATCACCTCCCTGCTGTCTGCGGTGCCTTTGTTGGTTTCATTGTTCTTTTGATACCCCATTTCTTTCTGTAGGTAGAGTCTGGGTATGTCTGTGAAGGTGATCATAAGACCATGGCTAAAGCTATCAAAGACAGAGTGTCGTTGATTAAGAGGAAACGAGAGCAGCGGCAGCAGGTGCGGGAGGAGCAGGAGAAACGAAGACAGGAAGAGAATGGTGTCCGGCAGCAGGTGGAGCAGCAGTCGAGTGCTTCCCAGACCAGCACCCAGCAGACCCCTCCTGCTGGCACCGGCGCACCTACGGCCCCCACCACCTCTGCGTCCGTGTCGACACAAGTAGAGCCTGAAGAACCCGAGGCAGACCAGCATCAACAACTACAGTATCCACAGCCCGGTGTATCTGTGCTGTGTGAGTGTTTGGGGTGTAGATGAACATGCTAGTGAATTGTGCTGGGTAGCGTCTTGTTTTGAATGATTAATTCAGTGTATAACTTAAAAATGTATGAAGTGGTTGCTGTCTTCTGTTTTTATTCTCATGCCCATGACCAGTAGAACAGAAGGATGAGACATTGAGGAACGTCAGTAAGATATGAAATAATCTCAACTGTTGTAACATTTTGGGTGTTCATATTTAAGGATTATAATTCTAAAAAGTTTAAGATAAGTGGCAATTAATGAAGAACGAACAAGTTAGCTACTTCAGGTTATTCCTACTAACCTAGTTTGGTTCTTGTAGCAAAGGTAAATGGTAAATGGACTAAACATTAATGAGATCAAGAGTTATTAAATTAACTGCTTAATACCAGGCCACAAGTCTTCCTAGGCAAACTTTTGAAAGCTAGATTAAAGTTAAGATTTCCTTACAGGGGCTGGGAAGGTGGCTCAGTGGTAGAGCGCTTGCCTTGCATGCCTGAGGCCCTGGGTTCGATTCCTCAGCACCACATAAGCAAAAAGAAAAAAGCCAGAAGTGGCGCTGTAGCTCAAGTGGTAGAGCGCTAGTCTTGAGCTGAAGAGCTGAGGGACAGCACGCAGGCCCAGAGTTCAGGCCCTACGACCAGATCCCTCCCCCCCCCCCCCCTTCTTTCAGATGATACTAAATTTTAATTATTTAGTTATTTTTGGCCAGTCCTAGGACTTGAACTCAGGGCCTGGATGCTGTCCCTGAACTTCTTTTGCTCATGGCTAGCACTCTACCACTTGAACCACAGAGCCACTTCTGGCCTTTTCTGTGTATGTGGTACTGAGGAATCAAACCCAGGTTTCATGCATGCTAGGCAAGCACTGTACCACTAAGCCACCTTCCCAGCTCTGTGAATTTTTTTAAGTTTAAAACTTCTCCCCTATGCCAGGCGCCAGTGGCTCACGGCTGTCATCCTAGCTACTCAGGAGGCTGAGATCTGAGGATCACAGTTCAAAGTTAGCCCAGGCAAGGAAAGGCTGAGACTCTTATCTCCAGTTAACCACTCAGAAAACCAGAAGTGGTACTGTAGCTTAAGTGGAAGAGCCTCAGCCTTGAGCTGAAGAGCTCGGGGACAGGGCCCACGCCCAGAGTGCAAGCCCACAACCAACCAAAAAAACCCCCAAACTTCTCCCCTATATGATTTCCTTATTTAAATATAGACAGTTAATAAGATAGATCTCCATTCTTTAAAAAAATTTTTTTTAGTTTATTTTGTGCAAAGAAGTCAGTTAACCCTGATGTAAAGTGGTTAGGAAAATGTCAGCTTCCTTTATGATCATTCTCATCCCCTCCCGTGGTTGGGTTCTTCTCCAGCGGATGGGACCATTGACAGTGGTCAGGGATCGTCCATCTTCACGGAATCTCGAGTGAGCAGCCAGCAGACAGTGTCACTTGGCTCCCAGCATGAGCAGACACACTCAGCAGGTGCAGTTCCAGGGCACACAGCTTCTCCTGTGCAAGCACAGTCACAGACCCACGGGGTCTACCCACCCACAAGCATGGTGAGTAGAGGCACAGCACACTCTGGTGCTACTGTGAGGGGACTCAGCCAGACTCGGGCAGTAATGCGACTCCCAAGTAGAAAATAGAGACAAATGTATGCAGTCAGCCCTCTGGATTTGTGGGCTCGACAGTGGTAAATTCAAACACTAAAATGCTAAAGAAAAAAAAGTCTGTTTTGACACAGCATTTACACTGAATATCATTAGCAATGTGAAGAGGCTTTTCGGGCTCCACAGGAAGATGTTTGTAGGTTCGGTGGGAACATTCACCACTTTTTTTGAGACCTGGCACCTGCAGGTTCTGGTATGGTAGGGGCACTTGGAATCACTCAGCCCCCGTAGACGCTGAGGGGCGGCGGCAGACGCCGTGCAGCTGGAGCGTCTCCTGCAGACGAGACACGGCAGTGTGCGAGAAGCACCTGAGCTGCCCGTGTGAGGCAGCTATGCCCAGATGTAGACAGAATTTTCCACACTGCACAGGGAGACTGTTCAAAGCACCATCAACTAGACATACAGACAATTTGGGGGTGGGGCAAGGAGAGTTTTCTTTAAAAGCTTATTAAAATAATAAGTGTTTTCTGTAAGATTTCATATCTTATAAAGAGACAGGTAAGCCTTTGAACCATTCCAGAATGTTGCATGTCAATATAGTGAAGGACCCTGTATTTGTATGACCATTTCCTTCAGCGCTTGTATTGAGTTTGATCATCAGTTGCTATGCGTGTTTTTGCCTTTAAAGTCTGTGTTGAACAGAGGTTCCTTCCCCAGTATACGTTCATTTGCTGTTCCCTTTATTTGGTATCTGTTTTATTACTGATTATTTTTGGAGCTAGTTTGCAGAAGTCATTTCAAAACTATTTGCTGGTCTGTGTATAAATGTATACATATGCATTATTACTCACTTTTGCTTGTCATGAGAATGTTAGAAGAGGTTGGTCATCAAATAATAGACCTCGTTTTCACTTGCTGATTCCAAAATACACCAGAGGCCTCAGAAAGGACATGGTGATAGTAGCTAGTCATTTTATAGCACTTGTCTTGGGTACTGAGCTCTTTACGTAGACTGATTCTTTTTCACTTCACGAGGCTTTTACTCTGAATGTTACGGATTCTTGCTTCTCATTAAAAGAAAATCTTTTCTCTTTTGCTTGCTCTGGTCTTCTGTGCTTGAAATAGAAGACACTTGTTTCAAGTCCATTGCTCAGTCCTGCTTTGGCTAGGTCTTCGGATGAATGGCTGTAGTAACACAAAGAAACCCACTAACACACTACTTTTTTTTTTAAACTGTCTAACCTTCAAGGGCAGTCAGAGGGCCGAATTGCTTTATAATGACTACACAGAAGGCCTGTTCCTGTGTTTTGGCAAATATTACTTGTCAGCATTTCTTAACCAGTTTCTATCTTAGTTCTAATAGTTTTTTCCTTTTCCCCTGAAACATAAAATTAGATTTTCAGACTATGATTTCTTACTCTTGACTTCCCTCATTACAGGGTTACAAATATTGATTTCTTTTATATTGATCACTTATGAAGGCATTACATGCTTGAACCACTAACATAGCTACCTTTAGCAGGTATTCTCAAAGCAGGTAGAACTCTTATCTTTTAATGACAGTATTCTGTGGAGGTATTTTGAAGAATTAAGGAAGTTTATAATTGTTCTTATGCTAGAAAGGATTCACCAAGGCTTACAATGATACATAAAAATTGTAACTGACATTTTAAAAATTAGAGAAAGAAACTAGGGCTAAAAAATGCAAACAGTAAAGTATCATGATGATACATAGTGGTACTTGGGCATAAGGCCTTCTTTGCAGCCAGTTTGGGAAAAGGAAAAAACATAACTCAGGCAGCCTTTCTCAGACCCGCTGTTCACGGGCAGCAGCAGACACTTTCTTTTGAGCTTAAGACTAGTAAATCTAAGTTTAATTTCAGCTATCCTAGGAAAACACTGAAGGTGTTTAGTAAGAGTAAAAAATATTTCCTATATCCTGTTGTCAATTTCTTCAGGAATGCTGTACTTTTTCCTTAGTAGATAATGATTTTTACTTTTGCAGCAAAAGATTGGCAAGAGTACTAAAATACTGTAAGCTAACCACTTTTTACTCTGATGCATTCTAAAATAGAAATAAGAATCCTTTCCTCAAGTTTCCACAGTTCTTGCAAAACGATCTCTTAAAATCTCCCCAATCTTGTAATATACCTAATAGAATTCATTCCTCTTTAATCTTGCTAAGTTTACAGAAACTGTAAACCGATACTCATCATTTTCTCTATCTGCTACTTTCAGTCTTACTATTCACACACTTGTAATGGTGGGTGTTTCAGAATATTCAGGAATTGTGGGCACCCACCGGAAACACTGGAGTAGGGAGGGTAGTTGAGATCTGTCCAGGTGCTTTGGGAGTCAGGGTGTGGGGTGGGGAGGATGGGACATTTCTTCATGCTAACTGCCCTGTTAGCACTGTGTATTGTGTTGTTCTGTTTTCATGTGTGTTTGTTTTCTGTTTAGCCTCGTCGTGGCCATAGCATGTCGCTTTGTGTTCCCCATCTCTGTGCTGTTCCTTCTCTGTCCTGCATCCCTCCCAGCGTTCCTTCCACCCCACCACCAGTGCTAGCTGCGCCTCCTTCTCCTCCCCTCCTTCGGACTGCCCCTGAGGAGAGTTTTGCCGAAAAGCTCTCTAGAGCCCTGGAGAGTGTCCTGCCCATGCACTCTGCCTCTCAGCGCAAGCACCGACGCTCCAGCCTGCCCTCCCTCTTTGTCACTACTGTATGTAACTCAGTTATTACCCGCAAATACATCCAGGCACCAAGACTTGATAGAGAAATTGAACGTAGAGCAAAATGAAACTATTAACTTGAATATGTGCTTTAGAATAATCGTTATTCCTATAGGAAATATTTTGTAATCAGGTTCTTAAGGAGAATAAAAATCAAGGAGGTAATAAGAAGGAATACTTACAGTCTTATAGTGTGCACGTATCAACATATACCCAATAAAATTTAGCTTTTATCAAAAAAATTTTTAGCTTTTATTATATTATCCTCCACACACAAAGTTTTTGTATTTTCATGTCATAGCAAAAGGCATTTATATTTAAATTTACAACTGATTATTGGCATAACCAACAAAACAACTATCAGACATTACCCAAATGTTTTGGTTTCCTCCTTAGTTTATTTTTAAGGGATATTATTGAAGCTTAATGAGAGTGTCCCCCCCCCCCCCCTTTTTTTTTCTTTGGCCAGTCTTGAGGCTTGAACTCTGGGCCTGGGCGCTGTCCCTGAGCTCTTTTTCACTCAAGGCTAGCACTCTACTACTTGAGCCACGGTGCCACTTCAGGCTTTTTCTATGATTAAGAGTCTCACAGACTTTCCTGCCTCAGTCTGTTTTTTTTTTTTTTAACCCTAGTAAAGAACAATTGAAGAGTGAAAGTTGACTTGAATGTAACCATTCATGTAAAATAATCCTTCAAACTACAAGTTGCAAAATGTTTCCTCATAGGATGTATTTTTTTCTTGAGTTGAGTAGGATGGGGCCTGGATGCTAATTTTATTTAGTATATATGACATTCTTTGGCTCCATTAATGTCTGTGATTTTCTTCTAATTGCCTTAAGTTCTGTGGGACCTTGCTACTGCTTTTCCAGACAGAATAACTTAATAACCCCAACTATCAGTCCTGTAACCTTCAGTTTTTTTTTTTTTAATTAAGATGATTATATAATGTTACATGGATTTAGGACATACCTTGAATAAACAGTCAGTAAAATGAACGTTCTGATTTGAAATAGAGATTCTTTTTTAGCCATTTTGAATATTTGAATCACTTTGCTTATGTGATGGGCATCTTCTCTAATCCGAATGGAGCTGATCTCCTTAAAAGGAGTCATGCATTGCTGTAGTGTATATTGTGTTTGACGAGCTAGGATTCTACATTTAATCTTACATCAGAAATTGCTTCTAGAAACAAAATGTACTCCTAAATTAAATGGGCTGATCCTTTTATTATCCATTTCACCTGATTTAGAGACTTGATACCAGGTCAGTAAATTCACGGCCTTTAGTCCTAATCATTTATTGAACAATTTTTGGTGATTGGCATCTTTAACCTGTTTTATGTACCAGTAAAGCTGTTTTATTTTTCCCACAGTAATGAAATATCTTTGAGATATGAGGAAGATAAATTATCTTTCTGTTGTTTTTGGTTAATTTGGAGGCAGAGTGTAGCTATGTGGTCTAGGCTAGCCTGGCCCTCAGAATCCTCCTGCCTAACCTGCAGAATGCTGGGATTACAGGTGTGTACCTACCTACTAGGTTCATATGTCTTTATAAGCCACCAAAGAGCTCCTCCGATTTCTAGTATTGGGGTTTGAACTCCAGGCCAGTGTTGGCGAGGCAAATGCTCTACCATGTGAGCCGCACTTCCAGCCCCCTGATTTCCGTTTAGAAGACATATTATTAGTGAATGAAAAATAACCCATTAAACAGCACAGGATAGTAAGAATGTAAGAAACTTAGCACACTGAAAAGTATTTTTACCCTTTAAAGAATACATTATTACCCGTTAACATTTGTTTTTCTTTCAGATGTCTTAAGAGCAGACAATAATTTTAGGTAAAATGGAATAAGCACTTAGGAAGTTTAGTCTTCTTTCCCTTTGAGTCAGGAAAGTTGCAGAAAAGCAGCTCTTATCTGATGCAAAGAGTCCCACAGACTGATTTATTGGCCCTGGATGTATTTAATGGGTTTTTGATTTTGCACATAACTTCCAGAAGCCTCGTTACTTCCTTATTAGAGTTGGTGTAACCGTTTCACAGGGTTACACAGAACTGTCCAGTTGTGCATGTCTGTTGTAATTTCACATATGAATGTATGAATTACTTGTCTTATTCATGTTGATACAGCCTCAGTCCGTGGCGCATCCGTGTGGGGGGACCCCAACATACCCAGAGTCACAGATATTTTTCCCAACTATTCATGAACGTCCAGTTTCTTTTTCACCACCTCCCACCTCTTCACCGAAAGTAGCCATTTCCCAGCGGCGTAAGAGCACCTCCTTCCTGGAAGCCCAAACTCGCCACTTCCAGCCACTGCTGAGGACAGCTGGCCAGACTCTCCTTCCACCTGGTGGCAGCCCGCCTAACTGGACACCAGAGGCTGTGGTCATGTTGGGTGCCGCAGCCGGCAGAGTCCCTGGAGAGCTGTGTGAGTTACAGGTCGTCCCCGCCTTTGAGCCAGCTCCAGCATACAGTGACTACAGACCAGGCCTGGTGCTACCAGAAGATGCTCACTATTTCATTCCTCAGGAAACAGTGTATCTAGCCGGGGTCCATTATCAGGCCCAGGTGGCAGAACAGTATGAGGGCTTCTCCTACAGCTCACCAGTGCTTTCAACTCCTGTGAAACAGATTCCCGAGCAGAAGCCAGTGCAAGGGGGCCCCACCCTAAATTCTGTCTTTGACTTTCCATCGGGGCAGGCTTTCCTGGTAGGACACGTTCAGAATTTGAGGTTAGAGTCTGCATTGAACTCAGCATCGCCCCTCTCTAGTTCTTCTGCACCTAACAGCACAGACGCTACACGTCTAAAATTCCACCCTGTCTTTATTCCTCATTCTGCACCAGCTGTGCTCACTCAGAGCTCTGAGGGCAGAAGCAACTGTGTATTCGAATTTCACGCCCAAACACCAAGCTCCTCTTCGGGAGAAGGAGGTGGGATTTTACCTCAACGTGTCTACCAAAATTTCCAGGCTGCAGTGGACTCGGGACAGGAAGACACACCTTCTCAGTCGGTGGGGTCACACAGCCACCTGCAGCCCGGGACCGAGCAGCGGGGCCACCCTGTCCCTGAGCTGGCCATTTCTATGGAAGAGCCTACTGGACAGAACTGGCCGATAGGGAGCCCAGAATACTCCAGTGACTCTTCACAAATCACTTCTTCAGACCCCAGTGATTTTCAGTCACCTCCCCCTACAGGAGGGGCTGCTGCACCTTTGGGCTCGGACGTCTCATTATCCTTTATCCGTCTGCCTCAGACAGTGTTTCAGGAGCCCCCGCTTCTCTTCTGTTTCCCCCAAGGAACCACATCGCAGCAGGTCTTTCCTGCCTCGTTTCCCTCAGGAGGATCTGCACCCCACCCACAGGTTATAGGAAAACTTCTGCAGTTCTCTTAAACTACCCTACTGTGCACCGTTGCATTCCCTGAATTGGGGTTTTCTGAAGGATAGTTTCTCTATCTTTGGGAGGTCATAACTTCTTTGTACCTAAGAACAAACTATGAAGGCAGCAGCTACCTGATTGGCTTGCTAAACAGTCAGTCATCCTCAGTGACTGCTCTCCCTGTAACTGGAATTTTCAATTAGTAGTGAAAATGCAGTTGCCTTTAACGTAAGGTTGATGTAGCATTGGTTATTTATAAGGTTATACTAAAGTAAAATACTCTAAACTATGTTTTTATTTTTTAAAAATACACAAAAAAGTAACTATAAGATGAAAATGGAAAAGTGAAAACTCTTTGGAATGCCAGTTAAAAGCACAGATTTTTTTTCATTAGTATTGAGGATGTAAGCAACAGGTGGACTTACTAACAAATGAATACCATTTTGAAATGGTATCAAAACAAATTACTATGTTTTAAACGCCTAGATAATTTAGAAAATTAAGGGCTGATTCTGATTTTAGTGATTAAGTTAGAATCTAGATGGTGGGTCTTTTTACTTTTTTGCTTGAAGAATTTAAAATACTCTAAGTCAGGAAGAGTAGATGCCTCAGGCTGTGCTGTCTCAAATTTGAGTTGTGTGGATGCGTATGTACTCATGATGTAAATGAAGCCAAAAGGATGGGACTCAGGATTAAAGAAATCAGGCCTATTTCATACATTCTTTTGACATGTGTCAAGTGTATATGTAGTTTACACAAGAGACTACACAATTGGATATCATTTGAATTTTCCATACATTTTATTTTTTATAAAGTACTATATACTATTCCTGCTTTCTTCCCCTGTTCTCCCCCAAGAAAGGCATAAGCAACTCCAAAAATGTACCTAGACTATCAGATTAGTATTTGGAAGCAAAAAAGAGAAAAGATCCTGAAACTTGACTGCCTAGGCATTCTGCAAACCCCCATGAGCTGTCAAATTGTCAGCCCCTACTGTGCTTGCTCAGGCATTCTTGAAGCTTTCCAAAGTCAAATTTCAAGTGCAGACTCTTAAGCTGCCGTGGAAGGTGATAGATTCACATAAGCTTTCAAGAACCTTTTCCAAATTGAAATGGAACAACAAAGATGTGGCCTTTCATGTCCTCTTTCTAAATGTCTATCTGGTCCTGCGTTCATGTCACCCTTGCTCATTTATTTCAATTCCCATGTCTTGATAGTTGGAGCCCTGTGGATGTTCTGGGTTGGATCAGGGTCTCCTGCGCATCACAGAGCATTTAGCAGCCGCCTGGCCTCTGCCCACCGGTGGTTAGCAGCAGCAGCCCTCTCCACTAGTGACGGTCAGAAATGGCTCTAGATGCTGCCACCTGTCCCCTGGCCAAAAGCCATTGCTGTGCGTTATTAGGAAATTGATTATAACTGATTTGCTGTTTTTGATTTTTAAAAAAATTCCCTGTGGTACTAACAAGGTGTAGAACCAAGATGGCATCCTCAAATACTCTTTCTCCTTAAACGTTCAGATTAAATTTTGTTTTCTGCATTGATAACTTTATTACTTTTGTAATGGTTTTATTGTGGATCTGACAGGCTAAAATGAGAGCCTGAGCTGTGGTAGGTTACGGTTAACTACCAGCTGATTTCCAAAATGGGTTGAGATGTAAGATATGTGCTATGTTCTTGATGTGAACTTCTTCTCACAAAGCTACCCCAAGGATGTCCCCCATACATCCTCAGTCACGTTAATGTGTCACTGTGGTTAAGCAAACATCTCAGGAGCTTGAGTGTGTGTTGCAAGAAACCTGACCTGCACACCCTCCCCTTATGTTTTGCTCCAGTGTGTGTCTGTTTTTTGCCTTTAGGCACAGGGACAGAGCCAGAGCCAGCCATCCTCAAGTGGTTTGACAGGGGCTCTGTCTTCCCAAACCACCCAGCATCCTCCACAGGTAAGAGGTGCCTTGCTGCTTCTTACACGTGTCTGTCTTTTGTTAGATTTACTTTTTTTTTTTTTTTTTAAACGTCGGTCATGGGGCTTGAACTCTGGGCTTGGGTGCTGTCCCTCAGCTCTTCAGCTCCAGGTGAGCTGAGTGCTCTACCACTTGAGCCACAGCTTTACTTTCTCTATCTGTCTTTTGTAAGTAACATTGCTGGTGCAGTTCACTAGATTTTTTGAAAAGGAAGTAAATACTCCTTTTAATTATTAACAAGCATTGAATAAAACTTAAGAATCAACTCCAGCAGGGTGATGGTTTAGGAACACCATATCCTGGGAATGCTGTAAACGTAGGTGCTAGTGTTGCTTCCATTTTACTGATGTGAAAGAAGAGACCTGGAGATGGTTGAGTAACTTAAAGTTTGCAAGAGGTGCACGTGCTGTGACTCCACAACTCACCATTTAAACTACTTAACACAATCCGATTAGGTCCCCTGTTCCCTGAGCCTTGGGGGGATATTGGGAAGGCTTTATGGCAGGTGGGGTTGGGAAGAGTTATTTGGATAGGGTGTCTCAATGTCTTTGCAAACACCTGCTGTTGTGGTGAGAGCAACATTGGGTCAGTAAATCTAATGGTGGCTCAAGGTTTGAACAAGGGCTTACATCTGAGGAAAATTCTGTGAGGGGATTTGGGAGTGGAGGGTTTGACTTGAGGGAATTGATGAATTTGTGTTTTTTCATGAGTACTGAAATTATCATAATTTACAGATATTGGAGGCTTTACTTAAGTAAACTAATGCTGATTTGAAGTGAAACAGAATTACTGGCTGAGCCTGGGTGGTACATGTCTGTAATCCCAGCTACTCGAGAAGCAGAGGGCAGAAGGGTCACTTTTTAAGACCCAGGAGTGCAAGACGAGCCCAAGCAACATAGCAAATTCTTGTATCAAAGCCTCCAAATCAGTGTTTCATTCTTGCAACAGGGAGTTCAGCAGACAGCCCCTCCTCAGCAGGCTGTGCAGTATACACGTGCGCATGTGGTCCCCTCCAGCGATGCTGCTCCCGCCCAGCCCACGGGTCAGCCTCCAGCTCCAGCTCCAGCTCCAGCTCCAGCTCCAGCTCCAGCTCCAGTGCCCGCTGGAAAACAGGTACACGCTACATTGCTGAGGCACATCCTCTGTCAGACTCCGCCTCCTCTCCTGATAGTGAAGCGTCTGCTGAAGTTGCTCAGTCTACTGTGATAGGAAAGCAAAAAGCACTCCATTTGCACACACGCAGTATGTAATGCTCACAGATACGTACTGGTAGTGTGGCGGTTTGATACAAAATAGACGCACTAAAACTAGTGAATAAACTACAAATGCTTCAGGACCTGGTCTCGTCACCGCCTCTAGAAATGTTCAGCTCTCCGTGGTAATCTCAGTCTGCGCCTGTGCTGGTTCCACATAGACTTCCCCATTACTCCTCCCCCGGTGCGGGGTGAGCATCACTGTGAGCTTCCTCGCTGCCACACAGACCTGAGAAAAAGAGGAGGAAGGGTTTGTTTCGGCTTGAGGCCCCAGAGGTTTTCCCGTCCACCGTGCCCTTCTGGCTTCATTGCTTTTAGGTCCATGGCCAGGCAGAGATGTCATGGAGGAAAGCTCCTTTTTATATGTCCCTGGTCAGGCAGGGACGTCCTGAGGAAAGCTGTCTCCTCCCGGCACCAGCAGGTGAAGATGAGACTCGTGCCAGGCCAGCGCGGGCCCTTGTAGAACAGTGGTTTGTTTATCTGTGTGCTTATGTGTGCACACGGGTAGGACGTGTGTCCTCAGATGCCCTTAGGAGAGCTAAGCTGTGACAGCAGCAGTCTACCACCAACTGTAAACTGTACCATCAGTTTTTGTACCGGTGGGCACATACTGCCAAGACAGTTGTATGACCAGGTCCTTTGAGGGTAATTACACCTACTTTATAGAGATACGTTAGACGTAAGAATTAAGAAGAATTGGGGCACTGGTGGCTCACACCTGTGATCCTAGCTACTCAGGAGGCTGAGGTCTGAGGATTGAGGTTCAAAGCCAGCCGGGGCAGGAAAGGCAGTGAGACTCTTTATCTCCAATAAACCACCAGGAAACTGGAAGTGGCGCTGTGGCTCAAGTAGTAAGAGCGCTCACCTTGAGCTGAAGAGCCGAGGGACAGCGCCCAGGCCCAGAGTTCAAGCCCCATGACCAATAAAAAAAAAATTAAGAGGATTGCTAGGCACTGGTGGCTCATGCCTGTAATCTTAGTTACTTAGGCTGTGATCAGGAGGCTATGATCCAAGGATCACAGTTCAAAGCCAGCCCAGGCAGGAAAGTCCATGAGACTCCTATCTCCAGTGAACCACCAGAAAACTGGAAGTGGTAGAACACTAGCCTTGAGCAAACGAGCTCAGGGACAGTGTCCAGGCCCTGAGTCCACATCTCACCACACACACGCGAGCTCAGGGACAGTGTCCAGGCCCTGAGTTCACATCTCACAACACACACATACACTTGAGAAGATAAATATAGATGAGGTCTTCATTACAGTGGAGGGAGGACTGTTTGAGTGCCATAAAAGTAATGCTAGATTTCACGATGGAACATTTTGGTGAATTGGGGGTGGAGATGAACGAGCAAAGCCTTGTCTGTGGAAAGACCCTCCTCTGGTCCAGGCTGAACTGGTCTCCCGCTACCCTTTCTCTGTGCTTCCTCGGCATATTAACTCACACTAACGTGCACAGGGTTTGGTTGGGGCCGTTCCCCCTCTCTCTGGCTAATGACACATAAGTCTCGCTTTGGCGCCCTTGCTTTAAAAAGTCTGTTTTGTTTTTCTTTACTTTCCCAGCTTCCAGTTCCCCAGCCAGTGCCAACTATCCAAGGCGAACCTCAGATCCCAGTCGCAACACAGCCCTCAGTTGTTCCAGTCCACTCTGGTGCTCATTTCCTCCCTGTGGGACAGCCACTCCCCACCTCCTTACTCTCCCCGTACCCCGTCTCCCAGATCCCCCTGCCAACTCCTCATGTGTCTGCGGCGCAGACGGGCTTCTCATCCCTTCCCATCACAATGGCAGCCAGCATTAATCAGCCTCTGCTCACCTTGGCTTCATCTGCTACGGCAGCTTCTATCCCGGGGGGATCCACTGTGGTTCCTAGTCCGCTGCCAACCCTTCTGCAGCCTGTCACTCAGCTGCCAAGTCAGGTTCACCCACAGCTCCTCCAGCCGGCAGTGCAGTCCATGGGAATACCAGCTAACCTTGGACAGGCTGCTGAGCTTCCTCTGCCCTCTGGAGATGTTCTCTTCCAGGTATTTCGCTAGCACGCACAACAGGAGGGCACTAGAGGGTTTAACTCTTAATAGCAGACCATAAAGCACTTGAAGATCTAGTAGCTGAGAGTCAGAAAAACAGTAGCGAGGCTTGCTGGTCTCAACTAGAGAAGCTAAAATGGTAAAAACCCTGGGAAAGGATGGGTGGGTGTTTGTTGGTTCCTTACCCATTTTCCTCAGGATGCAGCTTGAAGAGTTATTCTTTGAATATTAGATGTTGGTGCAGTAGAATATTAGATGTTGGTGCAGTACGTCAGGCTGCACGTGCGCATGTCCACACACACACACACACGTCTACACACGCATGTGAATTCAGTGATAAAGGATCAGCTTTCCATAATATGGCTGGGAATGACTGATACCTGGAAGGTGTTTTGCATTTTTCCACAAAAGAGCTGTAGAAGGTAGGTAGTTTTTTAGAAGGATTTAAGTCTCTAGGTCCTATTTTTAATCTCCAGAAAAGGCGATGCAGCACCTTTAAATGTAGTTATGGAATGTTGCCCTCTGGATGGTAGGCAGTCTATCATCTCATTCAGGAATGATCTTCAAATGTTCTTGAGGTCGTTAGTGAGAGTGGGCTGCTGCTCTGCTGTGTGCCTCTGTGTGTGTGTGTGTGTGTGTGTGTGTGTGTGTGTGTGTGTGTGTGTGTGTGCGCGTGTGCGCGCACACGCACGTGCCTGTGTGCGTGTGTATTGCTGAGTTGCTGGTGTGGTCTACTGTGTGCCTGTGCGTGTGTGCGCGTGCGTGTGTGCCTGTGCGTGTGTGTGTGTGTGTTGATGTGTTGCTGAGTTGCTGGTGTGGTGCCCCGGCCTGCACTAACACCTTCCTCATTTCTGTCACAGGGCTTCCCACCTCGACTGCCACCACAGTACCCAGGAGATTCAAATATTGCTCCCTCTTCCACCGTGGCTTCTGTTTGCGTCCATTCTACAGTCCTAGCCCCTTCCATGCCAACAGAAGCAATGGCTACACCAGGTTACTTTCCTCCAGTGGTGCAGCCTTTTGTGGAACCAAATCTTGTGGTTCCTATGGGCGGTGTAGGCGGCCAGGCTCAAGTGTCCCAGCCAGCCATGAGTGTAGTTCAACAACCCCCTACTACTACATCCTCCCAGCAAGCAGCTTTGGAGGTAAATAGAATTACTGCATGTTTGTATATAAAACACACACACACTCACTGGGGTAAACAAGACAAAAGGAAAAGCACAGGTTTCCTGGTGTCACACTCCTTTGGAGACTATATGCCAGACTAACTTCTGAATGAATTTTTCTTACAGCAGAATGAAATGCCAATGTGGGGGCCTTGTTGCCACTGGCTGTTCTGCTGGGAAGTGAGTTTGCCCTGGAGCAGGTGCACCCTGTTAGCACTTGCCTTCTCTAGCTGGTACTTCAGCCCTGAGTCTTGTCCTTCCACACTCTCCGCACTAGGCGGTGGTGGGAGTCTCATCCTGCTGTGCTGCCAGCAGTTGTTTTTGCCCTGCTAGAGAGAGATCTGAGTTCATCCTTTGCACTTTGCTCTGCCTGCCCTTTGCACACTTGTGGTAAGATGCTGGCTGCATGGCAAGTTGTAGTTTCACAGTGCCTAGCATAGGCGGGCTGACCTCACACCATGCAGTCTGTACTAGGGACTGGCTTTCGGAACTTTCTTTGGGGTTTCAAGGATACGGTCTCTAGATGTTGAATTTTAAAAGTTACTAGTAAACTTATTGCTTCTAGGACGTAGGGGAGGATATGAAGAAAGAGGCCAAGGGCTCTTACGTGGGGTTTTGGGTGCTGCGATTTGAATGACTCTTGTCTCTTCACAGAGTGCTCAGGGGGCCGCCCAGGCGGCTCCTCTGGAGCCGGTTTCGGGTGCGCAGCCGCAGCCTGCCCAGCCTGTGCCTGTGGTTTCCTCCATAGACAGGTATGTACACCTAAAATCCACCCCGGCGTGTTTCAGGCCCGTGAAACTCACACAGTACACCGAACGTTTTTTCTCTCCAAAGCGCACACTCAGATGTCGCGTCTGGTATGAGTGACGGCAACGAGAACGCCCCGTCATCTGGCGGGAGGCACGAGGGGAGAGCGACGAAACGACACTGCCGGAAGTCTGTGAGGAGTCGCTCGCGGCATGAAAAGACTTCCCGCCCCAAACTGAGAATTCTGAACGTAAGCGCGCTGATCGGTGGCCTGCGTGGTGGTAAAGCAGTTGGGCATTCTGAAAGATCACTTTGTGAAATAAAGATACCTTGTCTTTGAGTTACATATACATTACAACACTTGTCATCTAATCCACATCATCTTTTGTAATTTAGTATCACATTTCTCAATTAGAAAAGAATGAAAATGAGCCAGACATGATGGCCCAGCTTTGATGGTAAGGCAGGAAGATTGTGGGTTTGAGGCCAGCCTGGATTATATAGAGCGAGATCTTGCCGCCAAAAAAAGAACAAAGCAGAGTGCCAGGCATGGGTGGCTCAGGCCTGTCATCCTAGTTACTCGGGATGCTGATTGATATCTGAGAATCATGGTTCAAAGCCAGCCCAGTTGGAAACGTTTGTGAGACTCTCTGATCTCCAATGGACCACCAGAAAATAAGAAATGGCGCTGTGGCTCAGGTGGTAGAGCACTAGCCGTTTGCTGGAGAGGTGAGGGGGAGTGCCCCAACAACCACCTTCCCCTCCCTCCCCCCCCCAAAAAAAACACAAAAAACAAATGAAAAGGTGCCTTGCAAAGCATTTGATAACATTTAAGTAATTTGCCTGTTTATTTTTTTTTAGTCACATAAATAGGGTGAATTGATCTAAGTTTAGGCCCTCTCTGCTCTCCCAAGTGTTCCTAGATGCTGTATGATTGTTTGCTTATTAGAAAAATTACAGTTTTAGATTAATCTTCTGAAATGAAGTCCCTTTTCCTTTCTTTCTCTAGGTTTCAAATAAAGGAGACCGGGTAGTGGAGTGTCAGTTAGAGACCCATAATCGAAAGATGGTTACCTTCAAGTTTGACCTGGATGGCGATAACCCAGAGGAGATAGCCACGATTATGGTGTGTGTGACTGCAGTCCCAGATTTCACCCCATCTGCTGTGGACTGCCTCCTCCCAGCTTGGGAGATGGTTTAGGATGTATCTTACGTAAATATTGAGCCTCTTAAAAGGGGGAAGAACTAGCGGGTTGTAGTAGCTCATGCCTGTAATCCTAACTGCTAGGGCAGCAGAAATTGGGAAGGCCACGGCTCAAGGCCAAGCCAGACAAAGTTCATGAGACATCCACTTCAACTAGTAGAATCCAGGCTTGGTGGCGCACATCTGTCAGCCCAGATGCACAGGAAACTGAAACAGGAGCTCTGTGGTTCAGGCAAACAAGGGTGGGGCTGTGGCTCATGTGGTAGAGCTACTGCCTCGCACAGCTCAAGACCCGGAGTTCAAACCCCCGTGCCAAAAATAAATGAGGAAAGATGAACTTAACTATCAACTATGTAATAACCTAGCTGACGCTCAGATAGTTTCCAAGTCATAAGCATTGTTGAGAACGTGGCACTAATCAGACGGACGTGACATCTCATTTCAGGTAAACAATGACTTTATCCTAGCAATGGAAAGAGAGTCATTTGTGGCTCAAGTGCGGGAGATTATTGAAAAGGCTGACGAGATGCTCAGTGAGGACGTGAGTGTGGAGCCGGAGGGGGACCGGGGGCTGGAGAGCCTGCAGGGAAAGGATGACTACGGCTTCTCGGCTTCTCAGGTAGGCGCGCTGTGCCGAGGTGGAGATGGAGGAGCTTGTGTACTCCGAACCAGTCGCCCTGTGCACAGGGTCCCCTGCTGGCTCCTTACACCTGTCATCGGGACCAAGCACTCATGTTCTGTTCGCCTTGTCATGTCACTGCCTAATCACGGAGGTTGCCTTTGGGAGTGAATTTATTACTTTTATTACTTTTATCTATTGTAGAAATTGGAAGGAGAGTTCAAACAACCCACTCCTGTGTCTTCCATGCCCCAGCAAATAGGTGAATTTTCCTTTGACATAAGAAGTTGTCTATCTTGACGCTTCATCGTGGGGACAGCATATGCAATAATGCGACTAAGCGGTTTTTCATTTTGTCCAGGGGTTCCTACCAGTTCCTTAACTCAAGTTGTTCATTCTGCTGGAAGACGGTTTATCGTGAGCCCTGTTCCTGAAAGTCGATTACGAGAATCAAAAATTTTCACCAGTGAAGTAGCAGATACGGGTAAGGATTGATTCTGCCATACTTCAGTGAGTTCTACAGCCTCTCTGCTATGATGGAAGCTGATCATCAAGAGGTAGTTCATGATGATCAATGATTTTTTTTTAAAAAGTGGAAAGATTACATTATAAAAATTGAGGTATATATGTGGCGGAAGGAAATAGATAGCCAATGGAGATGACTAAGAAGAGGCAGGAATATCGGCCCTCCCAGAAACGACATACGCAGTAGAGACTTGCATGTGAGCTTCTGCATTTGGAATTCTGAACGTTTCCACATTACTTAGTGCTTGATGGTTTTCCAGAAACACTTTGCAGTGTTAGAGCATGTCATTTCCTCGGGACAAGTGTGTACATTTAATGCTAGGTGATTCTGTTGGTGCCTGATTAGAAAAATAAGTTCATAGGACAGTCCTTTGAATCTGTCCTTTCAGCATGGGTTGTGTGTATGTGCATAGCGTGCGTTTCACACGCGCATGCGTTACATGCTGTGTGTGTGTGTGTTTGGTTTTCCTCTGCAGCTGCTGCCCCTGCGTCTCAGGGTCCTGGGATGAACTTGTCTCACTCGGCCTCATCCCTTAGTCTCCAGCAGGCGTTTTCTGAGCTTAGACATGCCCAGACGTCGGAAGGGCCCAACACAGCTCCTCCCAACTTCAGTCTCACGGGACCAGCCTTTCCTCCATTCCTGGGTAGCGTTCCTGGAGGCCCAGCCGCAGCAGCAGCTACTCCTTCAGCGACAGTCCCAGTAACCAGCAGCCCTCTTATTGACAGTTCCACCGCAGTGATTCAGTCTGAAGTCACGGTGCCCACTGACAAAGGAATTGCCCGAGTCCCCACCAGCACAGGTGTGCTCCCTTCCGGCGGTCTCCCGGGCCCACCTGTGTCTGTGTCGGAGCCGCCGCCGCTTCCTGGCATGGTCTCCAGCAGCACAGTGCCCCCCGTGGTTGCCGTGTCTACAGCCGCGCAGCCATCTCAGGCCCCCGTGTCGGGGAGCACTGTGGCTAGTACAGGCGCTTTTCCTTCTGTCACAGTCTCAACCGCTGTGACCACCGCAGCAGGCGGTGCGAGCGCCCCTGGCCCAGGGCCTCCCGCCACGCTGCCGCCGCAGGCCTCGGGCAGCACTGCCGGGGCGCCCGCCGCGCCTGTGCTTCCTGCCACCGTGCCATTCCCGAGCACGGCCTCGCAGCCGCCCCTTCAGCTTAGCAGCAGCACCTCCGCTCCGACTCTGGCTGAAACGGTGGTGGTTAGCGCCCACTCCCTGGACAAACCGTCACATAGCAGTACAGCTGGGCTGGCCGTGCCTTTTTCTGCACCTTCCTCCTCGCCCTCCCCAGGGACCGCAGCATCTGGCTCTGCTGCTCTGCATCCCCTGGTCCTCCCATCCGTGGTGGCTTCTACACCCGTGCTTCCCCAAGCAGCCGCACCGACGTGCGCGCCTCTCTTACCGCAAGTGCCCGGCGTCCCGCCCCTGCTGCAGCCTGCCACCAGTGTGCCTGCCGTGCAGCAGACGCTCGTCCACGGCCAGCCCCAGCCAGCCCTGCTCCCCAGCCAGCCCCACGCGCACTGTCCAGACGTGGACGCCGACACGCAGCCAAAGGCTCCGGGCATCGATGACATCAAGACTCTGGAGGAGAAGCTGCGGTCACTCTTCAGCGAGCATGGCTCGTCCCACGCCCCCGTCTCGCTGGAGACGTCACTGGCGGCAGAGGCCACGGTCACGCCAGGGGTCCCCACCACCGCTGTCGCACCGAGCAAACTCGTGGCGTCTACGAGTACCTGCCTGCCACCAGCCAGCTTATCGCTGGGAACGGCGGGCTTGCCACTTACGACAGTGGGCACAGCGGGCACCCCTGGGCAGGCTTCTACCCCCAGCAGCTACGTGCCAGCCCCAGTCAGCACCGCGTCGGGAATGAAACCAGCGATGACTCCCTCAAAGCCACCTTCAGCTAAGCCTCCGGTGAGCTTTTCTGGTTAGGATTCTCTGACGCCCACCCGAGGGCCCCTTCTCCCACTCCCTCGCCCTAGCTCACGCCGTGAGCCAGTTGCTTTGCAGGGTAGAGTTGCAGATCTGAAAGTGCCTAACATATGTTGAGTGCCCTCAACTGGCAATAGTGGCACGAGCATGCGTACTTTGAACCCAGAACTTCCTTTGTGAAGTATGGCAGGAATTTTAGATTAATTACGTCACATGATTGCTTTCCTTAGTTTATACCAGGTGTGAGTCTGTCAGCAAGGGGATCATGGTGAGAGTAGTTGAACTGCTCTGTTTTTGATTTTGTCTGTCATGGGACTTGAACTCTAAGACTGGGTGCTGTCCCTGCGCTCTTCAGCTCAAAGCTAGCGCTCTACCACTTGAGCCACAGCACCACTTCCGGTTTTCTAGTGGTTTTTTTGGAGATAAGAGTCTCACTTTCCTGCCAGGGCTGGCCCTGAACCGTGATCCTCGGGTCTCAGCCTCCTGAGTAGCTGGAATGACGGGTGTGAGCCACCGGCGCCCGGCTAGCCGAGCTGCTGTGTTTGTGGTGAGAAGGAAGTCATTTTGTGCTGTTCGGTTCCATAGTAGTTCTGTTTGAGATGGATCGGAACTCAAAGGTGCAGTGGTAGAGAGGAGGAAGAGGTGCGTGACTAGCATGGAGCTCCTCATTCTGCCCTGGTAGATTTCCTCTGCTCCGCTCTCTCAGCCTTTCTAAGCCTCAGAAACAAGGATGCATTTCATGCAGCCATCTTTCTGCATTACAAAGATGTGAGAACCTTTTTATATTAGAGTAATGCAGATGTTTCCTGACTTTACAAGACCATAGTGATCGAGGATATTGTAAGCCAGGACAGCACTGATGCACTTAATGGGCCCTGACCCGGCAGCTTCGAACCGCGGGGCAGTGGGGAACGGGAGCTGTGGTGTCGGTGAAGGCGCCCCGCTCCAGGGGTCCCCGGCGTGCTGCTAGCGGAGACTGGCACCCAAACTCAGAAGCTCATTGCTGGACCGCCAACTCAGACACAAAAAGTTAATCTATGGTTTCTGCTGAATGTAATTTTGCACCGTCCTGAGTTGAGGACATTTTCAAGTTGAGCTGCTGTAAGCCAGGGCGTTCTATGTGAGGTCTTACTGCAGACAAGAGAGAACACTTGATAGTTTTGAATTTATATCTGTCCATGGATTATTTTTTTAAGTCAGCCTTTGTTTTCTCTTGAAAGTCATGTTTTCTTATGTGAATTTGATTTTTTTTATTTTATTATGTGTGTGTGTGTGCGTGCTGGTCTTGGGGTTTCAACTCTGGGCGCTCTCCGTGCACTTCTTTGGCTCAAGGTTAGCGTTCTATCACTTTGAGCCACAGTGCCCCTTCTGGCTTTTTCTGAGTAATTTGTTGGAGATAAGAGCCTTATGGACTTTCCTGCCCAGGTTAGCTTTGAACTGCATTGCTCAGTAGCTAGGATTACAGATGTGAGCTACTGACACCCAGCTTTTTTTTTTTAGATCAAATAAGTGGCCTCAAAAATATCTCGTTGGGCCGGGCGCTGGTGGCTCACGCCTGTCATCCTAGCTACTCAGGAGGCTGAGATCTGAGGATCGCAGTTCAAAGCCAGCCCGGGCAGGAGAGACCGTGAGACTCCTATCTCCAATAAACCACCAGAAAACCGGAAGTGGCGCTGTAGCTCAAGTGGTAGAGTGCTCGCCTTGAGCTGAAGAGCTGAGGAACAGCGCCCAGGCCCAGAGTTCAAGTCCCACGACGGACAAAAAAAAAAAAAATCTCGTTGGATCCTGGTGTCTTAATGCCTGTCATCCTAGCTACTCAGGAGACTAAGATCTGAGGATCACTGTTCAAAGCAGTCCTGGGCAGGAAAGTCCATGAGACTCTCATCTCCCAATAAATCACCAAAAAACCAGAAGTGGCGCTGTGGCTCCAGTGGCAGAACAGAAAGCTTGAGCAAAAAATGGTTAGGGTAGCCAGGCACCAGTGGCTCACACCTGTAATCATAGCTACTCAGGAGGCTGAGATCTGAGGATCACGGTTCAAAGCCAGCCCGGGCAGGAAAGTCTGTGAGACTCATCTCCAATTAAACACTAGAAAATCAGAAGTGGTGCTGTGGCTCAAGCGGTAGAGCTCTCGCCTTGAGCTGAAGAGTGCAGGGACAGTGCCCAGGCCCAGAGTTCAAGCCCCACAACCGACCCAAAAATAAATAAATAAGTAAAAATAAAAACTCAGGGTCACTTCCCTGGTCCTGAGTTCAAGCCCCACAACTGTCCAACAAAAAGAAATCTGGAGTCTGTTTCTTATCTGTGTAACATAGCGTTCTCTTTGTTTTCCTTCAGGAACTACCTTTTATTAGATTTTACCATTTCATAGTTATTTCAGATTAACTCTTACAACGTACCATTGGTTAAGTCCTTTATTTAAAATATATCAGTGTAGCCTGGGTGATAAGCAAGCTTTAACTACACATAGTTCATGTTTCTGCATTCAGATTGGCTGGTTTGTAATGTGAATCTTGACCATTAGTGTCTCATGGACTTGAATTCTCTTCGTTGTAGGTGCTGCCAGGGGGCACTGAACTTCCAGCTGGGGCTCTGTCCTGCGAGCAGCCGCCGCCTTTTCCTGGACCCTCACAAACGCAGGTGCCCTGAGACACATACCTCTCTTTCTTGGTCCCTGCTCTCCTTCCCAGAGCTTGCTTACATTCTTTCTGGCATGGTCGTGGCTCCAGGCTGGCTCCTTGTGGCTTTAGCTTAGAGACACCTTCCTTTGACAACTTGGCAGGTGATGCCCCAGGCCCACTGTTTTTCTGTTGTAATTGTCCAGAATATTGCTTCAGGTCATCTAGAAAACATTTGACTAATGTTTAAATAGTTAATACTAATATCAATAGATTCTTAACACATATATATATTTTGTCATGGGGCTCAAACTCTGAGCATGGGCGCTGTCCCTGAGCTCCAGCTCAAGGTGAGCGCTCTACCACTTGAGCCACAGCACCACTTTTGGTTTTTGAGTGGTTAATTGGAGATAAGAATCTCACAGGGACTTTTCAGCCCAGGCTGGCTATGAACTGTGATCCTCAGATCTCAGCCTCCTGAGTAGCTAGAATGACAGGCATGAGCCTCTGGTGCTCAGCTTCTTACTTCATAGAATAGTGAAACTGTATTTTAAATGTAAGGTTTGCTTCTAAGCTATCCCAGAAATAAAAAGTTTTATGTAATAAAACTTAGTAAGAAAAGAGAACAAGTCAGGTGTGGTGGTGTACCACTGTAATCCCAGTTCTTGGGTCATGGTGCGAGGTCAGTTTGAAAAGGAGGAAACTGCATTGATAGGACTCTTTTCTAAGTTTAACATAAACTTTAACGAATGTTCATTGTTTCTTAAGCAACTAGTGAAGTTAGGAACTGACGAAAATTACATAGAAATAACACACTCCAGTGAACACTAGCATTATAATATTACTCATAAAGGATCTGAGATGAGCAGTATATGAACTTACAGATCCCCTGTTCACGCTTATGGAGTTGCCGAGGTGATCAGAATTCATGTAGTCCTGAAATCATGACTTGATTTGCTCACCTGTTCCCCTCACTAACAGCTCCCATAGGGGAAGTGCTTGTTGGAAATCCATTGTAACTGTGAGAGAGTTAACATGGGACCCACTAATAAACTTTAAAACTGAATTAGGAATTTATTTTGGAGTTATATGTAAGAAAAGCATGCCGGGCTACTTACTTGAGAAGACTAGTTTGAATTTATCCCTTCTTCTTCCATCCCAGTATTGAATAGACCGTAAGGTGAAGAACTCGCTACCGTCAGGGATAATTCCCAGCGAGAACTCGCTCTCCAGCCCTCAGATTGAGGGAGATGGGAGAGGGATGGGAGTTCAATGTAGAAACTAACAAAAAACAAGTGTTTGGTTTTAAGCTTGTTCCTAACGAAAATCAGGCTTGCAGCATAGCATAGTGGCTCATGCTTACGATCCCGGCTTCTGGGGAAGTAGATCAGAAGGTTCAAGGCCTGCACCTGTCCCTCCAGCTATTGGGAGGCTTGAATTAGGACTATTGCAGTCTAGCCTAGGGAAAGACAGGAGACCCTACTCAAAAAAATAATGAAAGTAAAAGGGCCGCCAGGGTCTCTCTACTGGTAAAGTACCTGCCTAGCAAGCATGAGGCTTCGGAGTTCAAACCTGAGTGCCACCAAAAAAGAAAAAACAGCATGCGTTCCGAAGCCAAGCACTTGGCTGCACGGTGATCCTGGCGCTTGGGAGGCCAGGCTGGGGACAGCCCCCATGTAAGAAGTGTAGTCCAGCCTGGGCGACACAGTGGGGTCCCATGACCACCACCACTCCCCTCCTCCCCCTAAAAGAGCTCTCGGTGAGCGCAGACGGTCACAGGAAACATGGAGGGTGAGGGAGTCTTGCCAGCATGTTTAGACAAAAGCGTGAGGACCAGTATAGAAATAGACGGACAGAAGACGGCAGATGGGCCCAGGGGTCATCAGATACAAGACAGGAAGGGCTGGGGGCATGGCCCCATGGTAGAGCACGTGATGCCCTAACACCAGCATTGCCTCTCAGAGATAAGGGTAACTTCAAAGCTGTGAAAACGTAAGTGTCACTGAGTTACTCTTCAGGCCTGACAGAGCGGCATGCAGACTTGAGGACCATCCAAAGGTTATGCCAGATTTTAGTATACTGTCTTGTATTTAATGGGAACACGTGTTCTGTTGTAATCTAAAGAATGAAACAGTGTGTCCTATATATCTAGGCTGCATGTAGCAGCTCTGGAGGTGTACTTACATGAACTATAACTCTTTGCCCTTCCAGCAACCTCTAGAAGACCTTGATGCTCAGCTGAGAAGAACACTTAGTCCAGAGAGCATCACAGTGGCGTCTGCAGGAGGGGTGAGCTTTTAGTCCCCAGTCTCTTCTGAACCCCAAACGCATTGGATCGCTCACACCTATGCGGTGGAACAAGAGAGCTCGTTCCACCCAACAGAAAAGAGGCAGACCCGTGAAATGCTAACACTGTGGAAAAGACTAGAAAGATGCTTCTTTTTTTATCGTTCCCCTCAGTAGATTACATGGTAGATCAGTCCTGTGGATTTTGTATTATTCTCTGGAGGAGGTTACGCTTTGTGCAATAATAATGTTTGATACAAACCACTTTTCTGTGACTTTTTAATGTATTCTTTAAATATCCTGTGAGGAAATTTTTAAAGGCAATACTCGACATGTCTCATAAAAGCTGATTGTTGGGGCTGGGAATGTAGCTTAGCGCTTACCTAGCATGAAGGCCTGGGTTTGATTCCTCAGTACCACATAGAAAAAGCCAGAAGTGGCACAGTGGCTCTAGTGGTAGAGTGCCAGCCTTGAACAAAAGAAGCTCAGGGACAGCACGTAGGCCCTGAGTTCAAGCCCCAGGACTGCCCCCCCCCCCAAAAAAAAAGCTGCTTCTCAAAAGCAAACTCATAAGAGAAAATAAAATTCCCTTCGACATAGTATTCTTTTCTGTATGTACTACTGCCATTTCACAAAGACCTGAGGGACGGTGTCAGCGGAACGGCGTAAGAATGACTGAAACTGAAGCTGCTGTGGTGTGTGTCTGTGTCTTGCAGCCAGTGTCTGTGGAGGCTCCGCCCGCGGTTACGGAAGCTGGCCCGCAGCCTCAGGAGCACGGTGAGCTGCAGCCTTGGCGCTGACCAGTAGAGCAGTCACGATAAAGAGCTCGCCTGGGCGTTGAGACTGTGGGTGCTTGTGGGAAGTACAGAATATGCCATTTCAGAGATGCATTCGTGAGAACGTGTACAAGGAACATTCCTGCATATTCCATGTCTAGGGAACTTTGATAATATCTAAATCATGCAAGGTTAGCTGATTGAATTTTTTGTTTATTAAGTGCTAAGGCATCTGAAACGTCAGGTAATGATTCAGTTTCTTAGCATAAACTGTTATTCTCTAGGTAACATTTTTGTTATAAGGAGGTGGGAAATGCAGGCATGTTTATGAAAGCTGACTTGGAAGTTGGTGGTGGTAATGCCTGAAACCTGTCATTGGAGAGTTTACACACAGCATCCTCATTTCTGAACACTTGCTATGTACTTGAAAGATAGATGCACTTGAAAGGCCTGGACATGTACTTGTATAAAGATACACATGTAAGATTTTACTTAATCCATTGATTTTTTTTTTTTTTTTTTTTGGGTCGGTCGTGGGGCCTGAACTCTGGGCTGGGCGCTGTCCCTCAGCTCTTCAGCTCAAGGCTTGAGCCACAGTTCCACTTCTGGTTTTCTGAGTGGTTTATTGGAGATAAGAATCTCACGGACTTTTCCTGCCCAGGCTGGCTTTGCATTGTGATCCCCAGATCTCAGCCTCCTGAGTAGCTAGGATTACATAGGCCCGGCTGAAATATTTTAATTCAAGTCAGTTACATTCTGAATTGGATCGCTTGTTTAAAATTAAGTAATTTACAGCTTGGTGCTTGTGGCTCATGCCTATAATCCTAGCAACTCAAGAGGCTGAGATCTGAGGACTATGGTTTGAAGCCAACCAGTGCAAGAAAGTCCTTGAGAGTCTTTTTTTTTTTTTCTTTTGGGGTCCGGTCATGGGACCTGAACTCTGGGCCTGGCGCTGTCCCTCAGCTCTTCAACTCAAGGCTAGCACTCCACCACTTGAGCCACAGCGCCACTTCTGGCTTTTTTCTTTTTGCTTATGTGGTGCTAAGGAATCGAACCCAGGGCCTCAGGCATGCAAGGCAAGCGCACTACCACTGAGCCACCTTCCCAGCCCCAGAGAGTCTTATCTCCAATTAAGCACTAAAAAAGCCAGAAATGGAGCTTTGGTTCAAGTAGCAGAGCTCTAGCTGGAAGCAAAAAAGCCTAGAGACTTACAGTTTGAGACCCACCTAGGTAAAAACATGGTGAGGTCGGGGCTGGGAAGGTGGCTCATTGGTAGAGCGCTTGCCTTGGATGCATGAGGCCCTCGGTTCAATTCCTCAGTACCACATAAGCAGAAAAGCCAGAAGTGGCGCTGTGGCTCAAGTAGTAGAGTGCCAGCCTTGAGCTGAAGAACTGAGGGACAGCGCCCAGGCCCAGAGTTCAAGCCCCACAACTGACCAAAAAAAAAAAAAAAATCAGTGGATTAAGTAAAATCTTACTCTTGTTTCTCTAGCGGGAGGAAAGCAGCTAACTAAAGTAAAACAAAAACAAAAACAAAAAAAAAACAAAAAACCATGCAGTCACCAGCCTTTCAATAAAGACTCTAACATTCGACCACTCCAAAAAAAAAAAAAAAAGTGCTAATCTGTCTTCTTCTGTGTCTGTTTCAAGGCACAGAGGGTTCTGTCCTAGCCAGTGGTTCAGGAGCTGCTGTTCTTAAGATGGGCCGATTTCAGGTAAGACTGTAATTTCTGTGTATATGTAAGATTATCACCTCTCTATTTGGGACACAACTGATAACTGTCATTTGCTTTCATAAAAGTAGTGTAGCCAAGCACCAATGGCTCAAGCCTGTAAGCCTAGCTACTCAGGAGGCTGAGATCTGAGGATCATGGTTCAAAGCCAGCCCAAAGAGGAAAGTCCACGAGACTCTTACCTCTAGTAAACCACTAGATAACCAGAAGTGGCTCTGTGGCTCCAGTGGTAGAGCTCAGGGACAGCGCCCAGGTCCAGAGTTCAAGCGCCACAACTGACAAAAACAAAACATAGGCATTGGTAGCTCACACCTGCAATCCTAGCTACTACGGAGGCTGAGATCTGAGGATCCTGGCTCAAAGCCAGCCTGGCAGGAAAGTCCATGACTCTTGCTACAATCAACCACCAGAAAGCCAGAAGTGGAGTTGTGGCTTAAGTAATAGACCACTAGTCTCAAGCAAGAAAGCTCAAGAACAGCAGCTAGGCCCTGAGCTCAAGCCCTAGGACAAAACAGCACTGCTTCCACAGCTGTTTGCAAGGGTGTGTGTATGTGTATGTGCGTGCGTGTGCGTGCGTGTGCGTGTTTGGTTGTGGGACCTGAATTCTGGGCTTAGGCTCTGTCCCTGAGCTCTTCAGTTCAAGGTGAGCGCTCTTCCACTGAGTCACTTTCCCAGCCCCTGCAAATTATTTTTTTTTTGTTTTTGTTTTTTGTCGGTCGTGAGTCTTGAACTCTGGGCCTGGGCTCTGTCCCTGTGCTCTTCAGCTCAAGGTGAGCGCTCTACCACTTGAGCCACAGCACCACTTCCAGTTTTCTAGTGGTTTATTGGAGATAAGTCTCATTTTCCTGCCCGGGCTGGCTTTGAACCGTGATCCTCAGATCTCAGCCTCCTGAGTAGCTGGGATTACAGGTGTGAGCCACCAGTGCCCCCTCTACAAGTTATTTTTAAGCTAGCCTTTAGAGTTGAGAATCATAGTTGATATTTTTTCCTTTATTGACTTTGAAGGTCTGAGAGTTTGTAGTTGGGCCAAGTTTGAATTTAGAGTTAGGGAAAACCAGGACAAGAATCTGTATCTTCCCTTCTGGTACCTCTTGGTTGAATTGTTTCTTTTAAGGCCTAACTGGCATTTAGTGAGGGCTGCTTCTTCACATGTAGCCTTGAGCATTTTCCTGGCCGTTAACGTATGTTTTCACTGAGACGCAGTCTGGTCCCTGTGTGTGGTGCGTCGTGTGTGGTGGCATCTCGGTGCTGCTGCGGGGTTCTCAGTGAACAGTCTCCTTTCCCACCCAGCGCGGTGCCGGCTTCTCCTGTGGCGTCTTCCACCTGCTTTCTCCCGTGGTGCTCAGCCTGTTCGCTCAGCACGCACTCTCTCTGTGGTGGTGTTCAGTCTGGCTTTCTCAGTTGAAAATTTTCTCAGACTATGGAGAGAGATTCAGCCTGTTCATTTACTGGGGAATAAACTGGTTTTCTTTTGTTTAACAACCTATGCTAGAAATTAACTTGGGGACAGTAGTTTTTCATCTGTCTGTCTGTCTCTCTCAACTCAGGTTTCAGTTGCCACAGATGATGTCCAGAAAGTTGGCAAAACTAAGCCAGAAGATGTGAAGTCTGTCCACTTTGAGTCGAGCACGTCGGAGTCATCCGTACTGTCGAGTAGCAGCCCGGAGAGCACGCTGGTGCAGCCAGGGCCTGGCGGGGTGCCGGCCCCCAGGGTCCCCTCGGACGCGCCAGACAGCGCCCACCAACCCCCTGCCTCCGAAACAACGCTGGAAGCGGGGCAGCCTACCAAGGTCGGGCGTTTTCAGGTGACAGCTACAGCCAGCAAAGTGGGTCGTTTCTCAGTGTCGAGAACTGAAGACAAGATGGCAGAGGTGAAGCAGGAGTCGGCCGCATCTCCTCCCTTCAGAGACTCTGCCCACGCTGCTCTTCCCACCGCCATACCAAAGAAAGACAAGCCGGAGCCGGCCCAGCCTTTCCATCTGAACGGGCCATCCTCCGACCTGGAGGCTGCCTTTCTCAGCAGGGGCCTGGACGACGGCTCGGGCAGTCCGCAGTCCCCGCCTCACCTGTGCTCCAAGAGCCTTCCCATCCAGAGTCTAAGCCAGAGCCTTAGCAACTCCTTCAACTCCTCTTACATGAGCAGTGACAACGAATCGGACATTGAAGATGAAGATTTAAAGTCAGAGCTCCGGCGACTTCGGGAAAAGTATGTTTGCTCCTAAGAAAAATAATGGTCGATGGTCTACTGGGGCAGAGCGCCTGGTGCTGGCGTGGCGCTCCTCCGAGCTGGAGGCGGCGTGCCCGCCGACCGTGCTGGGACGCCACTCCGCCAGCCCCGCGTCGCGGTCGCACTTGCACACCGTAACCGCACGAGTCTAACACTGGCACTGCGTGTGTGACTATGTTGGCAGGTTTTTATTTTTATTTTTTAATCAAATTGAGTCAGAATATCCTATTCACCTATGGCCTGGGAATCCTTTTCCCCTAACCCATTCTCAAGTATTTGCAGTTGGAATTGGCGAGATGGGTTGACAGTGTAGAATCTCACAGAAGTACGGATGACTGAAGGCAGATGGAAGAGTAGGCTTATTTTTAGCCAGGCATCAGTGGCTCACACCTATAATCCTAACTGCTCAGCAGATCTGAGAGCTGAGGATTGTGGTTCAAAGCCAGCCTGGGCATGAAAGTCCTCATCAGTGTCTTATCTCCAATTAACCGTTCAAAAAGTGGAATCGGTGCTGTGGCTCAAGTGGTAGAGTGCTGGCCCTGAGCACAGAGACTCAAAACACACCCAGGCCCTGAGTTCAAGCCCCACAACTGATTCCCACCCCCACCCCCACCCCCCCCCAAAAAAAAAATTAGGCTTACTTTTTGTTTGAGCAAAGCAAAACATTTTCTGTGTTTGCTTATTTTTCGTAGACATCTTAAAGAGATTCAGGACCTGCAAAGTCGCCAGAAGCAGGAGATTGAATGTTTGTACACCAAACTGGGCAAGGTGCCCCCCGCCGTCATCATTCCCCCTGCCGCCCCGCTCTCGGGGAGGAGAAGGCGGCCCACTAAAAGCAAAGGCAGCAAGGCGAGTCGCAGCAGCTCACTGGGAAATAAGAGCCCGCAGCTCTCAGGTAAGCCCGACCAAGGCAGCCGCTTGCTGCTTCTGTCTCCAGCTGCCCAAGGGAACCCTCCTCCTACTCCAAGTTTGTCAGCTGTATGGGCTTTGAGATAGGGCCTCACTAGCCCTTCCGGGGCTGCCCTTTGACTCTACAGAGAGTTCAGTAGGGTAGCTGTGCGGCGGCCATGCTGCTGTGTCCCAGTAATCCTCATGTGTAGTCGTTCTAGATAACTAAACCCATGTAACTCAGCCTAACAGAGCTCTTGGACCTTACTGGCTGTTCACTAAGCTTCAGGTCATCTTGGCAGCTAGAATTAAGTTTACACAAACACTCCGGATGTCTGTTTCATTTGCGGGTCTGATCTCAGAAAGTTGGAGAGTATTTGCAACGCTCATAGCAAATGCTGAGTCTTCTCTCCATTCTTGGAAGAATCAATGCCTAGACCTGACTTTGCTTGAGCACACGACCAGTTCATACAGCATTGATAGAGAAGTGATTTGTTGCAGGGTCAGCTAGTTTAGGTTCTGACACGCATGCGACGCTCTCCAAGCCCACTTGTGTGCAGTGGGAATCCAGGGAGCGTGGAAGTGCAGTCAGGTTTCAGGCCAAAACACGTGGTCATGCACGTGTGAATGGGGTTCTTCATCCACACACAGCGCCGAGTTCAGCCTCCCTCAGCTCACGCCTGTGCTTCTTCTTAAGTAGCTAAAGTGTAAAATCTCAGCTCTCCCTCGCGTCGCGTCGCGTCACGCTCAGGACATTCCCCCTCCTCAGCGCCCAGGGCGTTGACCTGTCCTTCACTACTCCGCGCGGGTGCGGGCTTGCCGGGCGCGCCCCTCACGGCCCTGTACCCACGGCAGGGAACCTGTCTGGACAGAGCGGGGCCTCCGTCCTGCACCCGCAGCAGACCCTCCACCCCACCAGCAACACCTCCGAGACGGGCCACAGCCAGCTGCTCCAGCCTCTGAAGCCCTCTCCCTCCAGTGACAACCTCTACTCGGCTTTCACCAGCGATGGCGCCGTCTCTGTACCAAGCCTTGCTGCGCCAGGTCAAGGTAAAAGAACCACAGCAACCACCACCTTCCAGAAACAGGGAAATACCCAGGATGACAGCTGGATAAGTAGTAACTTTGTGTCACCAGCCTGTGCGGGGGGCTGGCTCGGGACTCCACCGGAGACTGGCTTGAGGCTAGAACCTTCGGGCTCATGGTTCTGAGCACTCAGGATACGGCTTCTTTCTGGGGATTAGATGAAGCATTTACATGGGGTCAGAACTTAGCCTTTAATAGTAGTCAGACACTTCCAGCACCACCTTCTAAGGAGTTTCTAGCAATTTCTGCAAACTAAGGTGTTTTCTTTAACATTTGTAAATAAGGTAGTGTTGTGCAGAGAACTGGTTGTGCCTGCTAAACATCTGTCTGTCTTTCGCAGTAGAGGTTGGTTTTATCAACTCTCGCTGCAAACAGTCCTGCAGAGTTTCAAGTAACATTAGAGTTAGACCTGAAGAGTTGGGCATCTAGGTGGAAAAGGATGAAATAAAATAGCATTTCTTTGCCACAGTTTGATAGAACTTAGAAGTAGGTGGTGCTGTTTACCAGGTGAGTCTAGTTGGTTGACAAGGACGAACGCAGGAGCAAAGCGAAGTGTCAGGCTGGGCAGGTGGCGGGCTGGGCTTGGTGTTGCCGCTCCGTGTCACCCGCCGGCTCGCTGTGTGCCATCTGAGTGCCTGCCACCGCGCCCGCCTCCAGTTTCTAACATCTTGTAGTTGTGTTCTGTCTCTCTCTCTCTCTCTCTCTCTGTTTTTCCCTGTTCCCCTTCTCACAGGCTGTGCGAAGTTTAACTGTGCGTCTGAGCAGGTGGCGTTCAAGGCCGGTGGCAGGAGGACCCGATTTCTGAGTACGCCCTGCTTGGCTCTTTGTGTGTAACACCTTTATCCTTCCTTGTCCTTGTTTTTCTGCTGCTTTTGGATCTGACTTGTCGTGCAGTCATTTTCATTTGTCTCGTTATGTCATCCACTCAGTGGCTTGGCTATTAGTACCCTCAGAAGTTTGGGTCCTGGGTTCACTCGTAAAAGCTGCAGACGTGGCCCCCTGCAGGACTGCTGCCTCCTGGGCTCCAGACAGCCAGAGGTGACAGGGTGCTTGCTGTGCGGGCCTGCTCGGTGCTCCCCCCCGCCCCTTGTTTGGAACCGACTCCTGGTGGGCTTAAGAGTCTGGTAACAGGCAGAACTTACCCTTATTTTCTGGGTGAGTTGAAATCTTTGTTTGTTTGGGTATTTTTCTCCTCAATTAAGCTTTCACCTGTACCAGTTGAATTGATGCTGGAGCCTGGTGCCCGCGGCTCACGCCTGCCATCCTAGCTACTCAGGAGGCTGAGGATCGCAGTTTGAAGCCAGCCCGGCAGGAAAGTCTGTGGGACTCCTATCTCCACTTCGCCTCCAAAGAGTTGGAAGGAAGTGGAGGTGTGGCTCTTCCACCACTACTTCCCTCTGCCCCTGTGAGAGTAGTAATTCAAACAGGGTTTTTAGCGTGCTTTTCCTGACAAGCAGTTACCTGTTAAAGGTCTAAGCCCATGTGAAAACTGCTGAGATTTTCTCCCAGGAGCGAGCTGGCCTGCCCTCCTGGGTGTGGCCCCCCCCCCCCCCCCAGCTGCAGACAGGTCAGAGCGGACGCTGAGTGCAGAATCCGCTGGCACTCAGGAGGCGCTCCAGGCTGCCCAGTAGGTGGTTGGTACACACGGGCTGAAATAAGATGACGGGACAGCGCTGGGCGCCAGTGGCTCTCGCCTGTCCACCTAGCTCCTTGGGGGCTGAGGTCTGAGGATTACAGTTCAAAGCCAGGCCAGCTCTCATCGCCGCTGAGCCACCAAAAAGCAGAAATGAGTTGTGGCTCAAGTGGTAGAGCACACTAGCCTTAAGCCAATAAGCTCAGAGACAGCACCCAGACTCTTGAGTTCAAGCCCCAGGATTGGCATCCCAAAAAACCTAAAAATGGAAAAGTGAAGTAAAGAATGAACCTTGGTGGGAGTGTGGGTCACGGTCTCGTAAGGCCTCAAACTTCTGGCGTGGTTACTGCGCGCTTCCTGTGCATGTGCCAGGCCATTGTGCCGGGTATTGGGGAGAAATGGCGGCGTGGTGTTCCGTGGTGACTGGTGTCCAGTGGTACGTGGCCATCTCCACAGAGGGGCCGAGAGGCCCCCCGGGGCAGCGTCTGGGCAGCATGGTCTGCGCCCCTCCGCGACTCCTGCCTCACTGAGGCCCGGCCGGCGGCCTGGCTCCCGCCGGCTGACCCGGCACTGGCGGGCGGGCGGCCCACGGAAGGACCGCAGTAGCTGAGGGGCAGAAAGAAAGCAAAGCGTCCCCAGTACCACTTGCGTGGGCTCTGTCCATCCATCAGGGAAGGGCTGGAGCCTGGGCAGCGCTCAGCCGTGGTGTTGCAGCGCTGGGGCGGGTCTCCGCAGCGCAGCAGGTGTGGAGGGGAGGTGTCTCTGCAGAGGCAGGGCGCGGCGGCCGGGCAGACGCGTGGGGCGGGGCGTGACCCCCCACGCTCGCTGGCCCGCACTGGCCCCGAAGCACGGCTTGGCTTCACGCTTTCTCTACGTTCAAAGATGGCTTGCTTTCCACATACTTTTAAAGTGCTTTCTAGAGGGGGGTGGGGGGAGGGTGTTAGGATGTTTGTCCGCAGCGTGGAACTAGAGCGTTGAGTGTGACTTGAGGCTGTCACGGCGGTACTCACGCCAGTGCCTTGTGACGCCCAGCAGGAGCGGGTGGAGGGACGGTCAGTGGACACGCGCGGGGCCAGCCTTCACCCAGGGCCGGCCGGGCCCGCTCCACTGCCCCCCCACCCCCACCCCCGCCGCCCCTCCTGCTGGGCGTGGGCGCCGTGCGCAGCGTGGAGATGGACCGTGTGCCTTCATCTGTAACGCCTGCTCTCTCTTTGTGCTTCAGGGAAGATGGTGAAAAAAGTGTGTCCTTGCAACCAGCTCTGTAGTAATTATCTTTTCTTTCTCTTACTTTTGGGCCTTGGTCGTAAAGCCTTGTCATCTCTGACGCCCCAACTCCCTGACTCCCCACTTCCCTCCCCCCGCACCTGTTCTCCTATCTGTCCACGTGCTGGGGGCTACTGCTGGCTGTGATTGCGGCTGGGCCCGTGGGAGCGTGGATGCAGAGGGGAGCAGAGGGGAGGGGAGCAGAGGGCAGCGGAGGGCAGCGGAGGGGAGCAGAGGGCAGCAGAGGGGAGGGGAGCAGAGGGCAGCGGAGGGGAGCAGAGGGCAGCAGAGGGGAGGGGAGCAGAGGGCAGCGGAGGGCAGCAGAGGGGAGCAGAGGGCAGCGGAGGGGAGCAGAGGGCAGCGGAGGGCAGCAGAGGGGAGCAGAGGGCAGCGGAGGGGAGCAGAGGGCAGCGGAGGGCAGCAGAGGGGAGCAGAGGGGAGGGGAACAGAGGGGAGGGCAGCAGAGAGCAGAGGGCAGCGGAGGGGAGCAGAGGGCAGCAGAGGGGAGGGGAGCAGAGGGGAGGGGCCTGGCTGAGGGGAGCACCCTCAGCTAGCAAGGGGTGCTGGGCTGGCTGGAGAGAGGGACTCCCCGCTGCGCTCGGTGGGCATGTCTCATTACAAGACAAGTCGCTCGGCCTCCTGAAGCAGCTTAGAAGGTTCTGGAGAGAGTTAACAAGAGCACTCCGTACCTTGAGACACCGGGCCTAGCGGGTCACTCAGGGCATGGGGAGGGTCAGGAGGCTGGAGGAGGCTGGACTCGAGTCCATTCTGCTACTTGGACATTTTCCGGGGGAGCTAGCAGGGCTTGGGGTGCGGTCCGCGGCCCTGGGAGCCCCTGGGCCCTCTCCCGCCCTGTCCGTGTCCTAGTCAGTTCCGCTAGGAGGGGTTGGTTGGCTGGCGGGGGGGGGGGGGGGGGCGCACTCACTGCATGGGGAGCAAGCAGCTCAGGAGAGGCGAGGCCAGGGGGTCCTCCCCACCCCCACCCTCCCCGCACGCCGCACGGCCCGGGCTGGCCTGAGCCCTGCGCTGCTCCTGTGTGTGCGCATCGCCCGCCCCGCACCCCAGCACGCTGCGCAGAGGCGCCCGCACCCCGCATGCCCCACACCCCGCGCCTGCCCACCCTCGCCCACCGCCGCGGACTGCCACGCCCTCCACCCTCCGCCCGTGCCACACGCTTGTGCCCTGCTCCCCCATGCCGTGCCATGCCGTGCTGCGTGCAAGGGCGCTGCTGCTTTGGCCTTGGGAACGGGAGCACGCATGCGCTCACCTGGCCCCGGCCTCCCGGCACGGCGGCCTCACTGGCTCACCCGTGTAAGCGCAGCTTTTATATGCTTGGGCGCGGGTGTGAGATCTGGAACTGGTAGGGACTTGGGGGACGGGGGGGGGGGGGGGGAATGAGACCGTGACTCTTCTCTCCCTCTTTCCGGAAACTCGCCTCTCTGATAACCTTCAGTGTGTCCTCCGGCTGAGCCGAAATCAGGCAGGACCCTCTCCCCGCGCCCTGCCCTCCCTCCCTCCCTGCCCTCCCGCGCCCCACCTCCCGTGCCCAGCCGCCTCCCCTCCTCTGGGGGGAGGGGTCTCCCCTGCACCAGCTGCTCCCTTGAGGAAAGGGAGCTGTCTCCCTGGGGACAGGGACGGGCAGCTGAGGAAAGGGAGCCGTCTCCCCGGGGACAGGGACGGGCAGCTGAGGAAAGGGAGCCGTCTCCCCGGGGACAGGGACGGGCAGCTGTCCCGTCCAGCCTTGTCTGGGCTTGTGGCTCACGGAGACATGGGGCAACACCTGTGCCCCGCCCTGCCTGAGGCCCGGTGCCCCAGTCTTGGCTCCCGCTGTGTGCCCCCCACCCTCCCTGGAGCCTGCCCCCTCCTCCCAGGCCAGGGCAGCGCCTCCTCCTTGCTGCATGGCTTCCACTTCCCTCCCCATTCCGTGGCTTGCTGCTCACTCCCCTTGACCCCCCCTTTCTGGAGGTGCACCCCAGAGCCTCCTAACACCGCCTTGCTCGCTCTAGGGACCAGCAGTACGAACACGGTCGGGGGCGCCACGAGCAGCCAGGCCGCGCATGCGCAGCCCCCCGCCATGACGTCCAGCAGGAAGGGCACCTTCACGGACGACCTGCACAAGCTGGTGGACAACTGGGCCCGCGACGCCATGAACCTGTCGGGCCGGAGGGGCAGCAAAGGCCACATGAACTACGAGGTGAATGCCCGCCCCCCCCCCCCCCCCCCCCGCCGGCCGCGCCCCAGCTTGGGAACCCTTTGGGCGGAAGCGAGGTGGAAGCGGCCCTGCCTGGCGCCCTGCCTGGATCCGGGCTGGGCTGCGTGCGGCCAGCGCAGCGTCCCTTCCTCCCACCCCAGCCCTGCGGCCGTGCGCCGCCCCTCCCCGCGCGCGGCCCCTCCCCTCTGGTGGGATCACCCGAGGCTCTCCCCAGGTCGGGCCCTCCACCGCCCCGCGCCCCGCGCCCACCCGCGCTGTGCTCTTGTTCCAGGGCCCCGGCATGGCGCGCAAGTTCTCGGCCCCCGGGCAGCTGTGCATCTCCATGGCCTCCAGCCTGGGCAGCTCGGCCCCCATCGCCGCCGCCTCTGCCACGTCTCTGGGCCACTTCACCAAGTCCATGTGCCCTCCGCAGCAGTACGGCTTCCCGGCGGCGCCGTTCGGCACGCAGTGGAGCGGGACGGCCGGCCCCGCGCCGCAGCCGCTCGGCCAGTTCCAGCCGGTGGGCACCACGTCCCTGCAGAACTTCAACATGAGCAGTCTGCAGAAGTCCATCAGCAACCCCCCCGGCTCCAACCTGCGGACCACCTAGCGCGCCCCGAGACGCGGGCCGAGGGCGTGCACTAACCGCCGGCTCACTTCATCCTGAGCCCCGCCAGAACCTTCCTCCTCCCTCCACCTGCGGGAGGCGGGAAGGAGCGGCTTTCTTGTGGTGGGTGCCCCGCTGAGCTTTCCTGTCTGCGCTCGGGGTGGGGTGGGGTGAGGTGGGGGTGGACCAGCCTTGGGGTCACCCACCCGCACACCTCGGCCCCACCCCCTCCTCCCCGCACCCAGTAAAAACTAGCAGGGCGCGGCAGCCTCCCCCTAGGCCACTAGTGCTGTCGCGCGCACCAACGAGGAAACACTGTGATAGAATGTTGTTGGACAACAGTAGTTTGAGAGAGTGAAGTGTGAAAGGTTTCAAAGGTTCACAGAAAGCGAGCTCTCCTCACCAGACGCTTTAACTTTTCCTTTGTATCTCCACTGTATTAGAAGAATAAATGTGAATGTAAAATTGTATAAATCGCCGCACTTGAATACTTGTGTTCTCCCAGTACTGCTTGCTGGGGATCTCAGTGCCTTGGACTTGGGGTGCCCCCGTCCCGAGCAGCAGCCACATCCCAGACCCCAGGGGCGCGGAGGCGGAGGTGGTGACCGGGCGGCGGCGGCCTGAGCAGGTGGGAGCGGGGCCGGGCGGGGCGGGCAGCGGGCGGGCAGCGCGTGTATCAGCTGAGAGCCTGGGCCAGGGTAGCTCCGAGGGACCAGGGCCGGCGGGCGCGGGTCCCAGCCGCACCGTGCCCCAGGCCTTTCCAGCTTGGGGCTCGGTACTGCGCTGAGATGCCCGCCCTGTCCGCCACGTCCAGATGGCTGCCCCCTCGGAGCGCGGCACAGCACTGTCGCCTCTCCATCCCCACAGTCACCGCAACCGGCCAGCGTTCACCGTGCTGCGCCTCGACCCTCTCGAGGGCTGGGGGGAGCGGCTGGCACCGTTTCCGCTCCTCTGACTAAGCTAGAAAGTTGCCGTTTTCCACCTTTCCCTTCGTGGAAAAAGCAGCGCGCGGCCCACGCGGTGGGATTGTCATTCTTGGGGACCGGCCAGCGCGAGGCCCGCGACAAGAAGGTGGCGAGCGGCGGAGGCCGAGGGGAGCGCGACGGACCCGCTGCACCTGGACGCGGCTCCCACGCCGCGGCCTCTCCCCGCGTGGGGCTCCCCGGGGACGCGGCCTCTCCCCGCGTGGGGCTCCCCGGGGACGAGCCAGTGCTACTGGACTGGTTAAATTATTTTTGTGTTACTAGGACAGTTTGAGTATCTTTTCCACATTAAAAAGGACTTTCTCGATTCCGGGTGTTTCCTTACATTATTTAACAATGTACACTGTTTTTTTTTTAAACAAACTGAATCCGCGCCTCGGGAACCTCAGCCGCCGTTATCGTACATTTTGCACTAACTCCGGGTGTGGCGCTTCTTGTAAGCTGCGCTTCGTGCTACGGTTTGTTACCTTTGTAGACTTTATTTAATGAAACCATTCAAATAAAGCCAACTTGCCTTTGTGGAGCTGCGGGCTTTCCTGTTCGTTTCCAGCCGCCGTCTGCCTCTTCCCCCCGGGAGCGGGCCGGGCCTGGGGGGAGCAGGGCTGTGACCCGGGGCCAGCCCGTGCCGTGGCACCTTGAACGGAAGGGTGAAACACGGGGGAGCCCAATGCTAGGCTCGTCCCCACTCTGAACTGAAGCAGCTGCCGCCAGCGTTTGCTCCGGGATGTCGCTGCTCGTGAGATGTGGGTGCTGGTCCACCCATGCTCCCCTCCCAGAGTTGCAGCCAGAAACCTCCAGCTCAGACTCGGAAGTCCAGGGGCTTGAATTCAGGGCCTTGGTGCTGTCTTGAGTTTTGCACAAGGCTAGTGCTTTATCATTTGAGCCACACCTACATTCCAGCTTTTTGCTGGTTAACCAGAAAGTCTCATGGACTTTTCCTGCCTGAGGGCGTCAGATCTCAGCTTTTGAGCAGCAGGGACTGCAGGCGTGAGCGTGTGTGACTGGCAGCTTGCATTTTCCTTGGGCGGGGCCTGGTGTTTGGGGGCAGGGTGGGGCGGGGCCCCACGGTGGCACCTGCCTGGCTGGCCACGCGGAAGTCCTGTCTGTCGGTCACTGCCACCCAGGCATGCTGCCCCGTGGGTCAGGCCGTGTGAGGTGGCGGTCCACGACTCGCCACGGAGGAGCCCGAGCCCCGAGCTGATGGCAGACACAAACCCCGACCTGCCTCCAGGGACGGGGCGCGTGGACCCGGGAGGAGGCCCGGCATCGCTGGGGTTGCAGGCAGGCCGCGGTGGGGGAGGAGCTGGCGTGGGACGGAGACACCGAGGCCGCCACGGGCCGGCCTGCGCGCACGGACAGCCGCCGCTCCCAAGACGTCTTTATTCACACAACAGCTTAGGGACAGATGCAGGCTCGCTCGCTGCGGGGGGGGGGGGGGGGATCGGGGAAGGGGGGCTGGCTCTCTGTGCGCCCTGACCCGGGCCTGGGCGAGGCTCGGTGAGGAGCGGTCAGTCTCGGGCCATGGCCAGCGGCTTCCTGGGCAAAGGTGTCTTCCAGTCCCCTCGGGGCGGCGCCTGTCCAGCCTGGGCCTCAGGGTGGATCCAGTTTCCGTTTCTTCCAGTCCCGGTGCTCCGGGGGAGCCTCACCCCCTGCGGAGGAAGCGGGGGAGCTGTGACTTCCAGATGAGCAATCCCATCTCAGACTGAGCCGAGGAACAGACCCCAGGAGGCCTGGGCGCGGGCCTGCGTTCCCTCGCCCTTGGGAGGGCCCGCGGCACGGCCCTGGTGGCTCTGAATTCGCTCGGCGTCTACGTGGATGTCTGCTGCGTGATCTCACCCGACTTCAATGTCCTCGGCGTTCACGGGACTGTTACTATTGCATTTTTTGCTTTCTGTCATGGGGCCTGAACTCAGGGCCTGGGCGCTGTCCCTCAGCTCTTTAGCTCAAGGTGGGCGCTCTACCCCTTGAGCCACAGCGCCACTTCTGGTTTTCTGGTGGTTCTCAGACTTTCCTGCCCGGGCTGGCTTTGAACCATGACTCTCGGATCTCAGCCTCTGAGTAGCTCTGCCTGCCACGCTCCTCCCGAGTTTACCTCCCGCTCAGACTGGGGGCCGCCCGGACACGTGGCCAGGCCCGGCTTCTGTTAGTTGAGAAAGGGCCTTACAGCCATCTGCCAGGGCTGGCCTCCAGCCGCCAGCCTCACAACCCCTGTCTCCTGAGCAGCTGCACTGGCCTCCCGTGTTGGGCTACCTGTTGGGAGCCAGTGCGCGGTGCAGGTTTGGGGGTGCCAGGACTCGGGTTTCTCCGGCTTCTGGTGGCAGGTGTGTGGGCGCCGGTCTTGCAGCGCCACCTGGTGGTCCGGGGCTGCGTGGGCAGAGGTCCAGGGGGGTTCTGGTTTCACCGAGGGCTTCCTGAAGTCTTCCAGGTCCGGAGTGAGGTCCCAGAGGTCCAGGTTGTCTTCCGGGTTTGCTGCAGGGGGCAGGGGGCAGAGGTCAGAGGTCACAGGGCCCAGGGCCCGGCAGTGCGGCTGCGCAGGCTGGGCCGGGGCCTCCTCACCTGGTGGGACGTCCTCCCTGAGGGGGGCGGGGGCCGAGGGGGGGCCGGGCCGAGGGGGGGCCGGGGGGGGCGCTGTGGGTGACACAAGCAGAAAAGGCGAGGGGTAGATGGCGCAGCCGGCGGGCTTGTTAGCGCTTCCCTTCCCCGCGCCCGCCCCGCCGTCCGCCTTCCTCTCAAAGTAGGAACAAGAAAACGCTGTTGTTGGTTTGGGGGATGCTGGGGTTTGAACTCTAAGCCTCACGCTCGCCTACGCCCGCGCTCAGCCCCTTGTGCTCCGCCCCGGCCCCTTGGCAGCTCTGGGGACGGGGTCCCCTGTGCAGCTGGGGTGACGCTTGCCAACAGCAGTTGACAAGGCCGGACAAGGCCGGCTGCGAGCCGCGAGCCAGCGGCTCCAAACATGGTTCTGGGGTTCTGTGAGGGCCACCATTACCCCCCCACCATGACTCTACCACCACCACACCACTACCACACCACCACCACCACCACCACCACCACCACCACACCACCACCACACCACCACCACCACACCACCACCACACCACCACACCACCACCACCACACCACCACCACCACACCACCACCACCACCACCACCACACCACCACACCACCACCACCACACCACCACCACACCACCACCACCACACCACCACCACCACCACCACCACCACCACCACACCACCACACCACCACCACCACACCACTACCACCACCACACCACCACCACCACACCACCACACCACCACACCACTACCACCACCACACCACCACCACACCACCACACCACCACCACCACACCACCACACCACCACCACCACTACCACCACCACCACACCACTACCACCACCACCACCACCACCACACCACCACCACTACCACCACCACCACCACCACACCACCACCACCACCACCATCACCACACCACCACCACCACCACCACTACCACCACCACCACACCACTACCACCACCACACCACCACCACACCACCACCACCACACCACTACCACACCACCACTACCACCACCACCACCACCATCACCACCACACCACCACACCACCACCACCACCACCACCACCACCACCACCACACCACTACCACACCACCACCACACCACCACCACCACCACCACCACCATCACCACACCACCACTACCACCACCACCACCACCACCACCACCACCACACCACTACCACACCACCACCACACCACCACCACCACACCACCACCATCACCACACCACCACTACCACCACCACCACACCACCACCACACCACTACCACCATCACCACACCACCACTACCACCACCACCACACCACCACTACCACCACCATCACCACCACACCACTACCACACCATCACCACCACCACCACACCACTACCACACCACCACTGCAACTTGCCCTCTGCAGCCCTGTGGTGGTGAGCGGTCACAGCGCCCTGAGGCCTTGGCTGTGTGTCACACTCATTTCCCCGTGGGTGCAGAGGACAGGGAACCAACGCGGGCTGCGGGGGGGGGGGGGGGCCTGTGCAGCCCAGCCCCACCCCGCCGCACCCCCGCACACACAGTCCCTGCGCAGCTCCAGCCCAGCCCCACCCCCGCCCCGCCCCCTGCACACACAGTCCCTGCGCAGCTCCAGCCCAGCCCCACCCCCGCCCCGCCGCGTTCCCCGCACACACAGTCCCTGCTCGGGCGCCTTCACGCCCCTGTGGGCCCCGCACTGACGCCTTTCTGTGTAGACCGAGCAGCCACGGCCCATCACCCCAGCTGCTCAGGAGGCAGAGACCCGAGGCGCAGACGGCTGAGGAGAGCTCTGTGAGACTGCGACCTTGGTTGACCAGCAAAAAGCCGAAATGGGGGTGTGGCTCAAGGGGAAGAGCGGGCTCCAGCCTTGAATGAAGCCAAGGGAAAGCACAAGGCCTCGAGGTCAAGCCTAGTACTGCACGCACACACAAACATCCTTTTGCCCTGAAACGTCAAGTTCCGCCCCCCCCCCCCGCCCCATCCGCCAGGAGAGCCGCGGGGAGACCCCCACGCACCGTCACTCTGTCCCACGGCTGCAGCCGGCCGCCGCTCCATCTGCTCCCGGAACTGCTGCTGCAGCTGCTTCTGCCGCAGCTTCCGCTGCAGCGTGGCCTCCTCCGCGCTGCGGAGCCAGAGACGTGAGTGCCAGGCACGGGGGGGGGGGGGGGGGGGCCGGCCCGCAGGCGGGGCACAAACGAGCACGCACGGGCCCTACCTGGAGCAGCCGCGCGTCTCTCCCTCCTCTTCCTCGGGGCGGCCTGGCCTGCGCGGGGCCGGCGCTGCCGCGGCCCCCGGGGCTCCCGCCTGCAGCCAGCAGCTGTTGTACCTCGCCTGCTCCACCGACGGCTCCAGGTCTTGTCTCTTGGCTTTGGTCAGATCCACTTCCAGAGGCCGCTGGAAAAGAAACATGGGAGGGAAAGGGCCTGACGGGAGATCCTGGAAAGGATCACTGTCCATCACCCCTCCGTCACTCCCCATCATCTCTCCATCACCCCTCCATCACTCCCCATCACCCCTCCATCACTCCCCATCATCTCTCCATCACCCCTCCATCAATCCCCATCACCCCTCCATCATCCCTCCACTCCCCATCACCCCTCCATCACCCCTCCATCACCTGTCACCCCTCCATCATCACCCCTCCATCATCTCTCCATCACCCCTCCATCACCCCTCCATCATCACCCCTCCATCACTCCCCATCATCTCTCCATCACCCCTCCATCACCTCTCTGTCACCCCTCCATCATCACCCCTCCATCACCCCTCCATCACCCCTCCATCATCACCCCTCCATCAATCCCCATCACCCCTCCATCACCCCTCCATCACCCCTCTGTCACCCCTCCATCATCACCCCTCCATCACTCCCCATCACCCCTCCATCACCTCTCCATCACCCCTCCATCACTCCCCATCACCCCTCCATCACCCCTCCGTCACCCCTCCATCATCACCCCTCCATCACTCCCCATCACCCCTCCATCACACTGGAACGGTGAGTGTGCACGGACCTCAACAGACACCTGCAAGATGTGGTGAGCAGGCCTCACCGAGGATGAGCGCCACAAAGCAGCCCTACTAAAGACACTCTGTGGTCTCAGTGCACGTCTAGAGGGGCGCAGGACCCCGCGGCTGCATGGGAGTGGGGCTGGGCACACCCGCCAAGCCACAGGCCCGGGGCGCCGGCCGTGGTCACGCTGGGATGGCCACAGAAAGCCCAGCTCGGCAGTGGGAGCGCGGCGCCCTCCCTCCAGCCAGCCCCAGCTTCCGCGGGCGGGGACCCCGACCGGGCCTGCTTCCCCATCCAGTGCTCTGGTGCTGTGTCCGCTCACCTCCGCGCCCCAGCCCGCCCCCCAGCCCGCCCCGCATTCTCCCCCCCCCAACCCTGGCGCTCGCCTCACCTCTGCCCTCCTGGCCACTCCCGCCTGGCATGCGCCTGGCGCTTTCCTGAGCTCCACCAAACGGTGGCTTGGGTTCTGCGTATGTGGCTCCTGCCCCAGGCAGGGGGCCAGAGACCACTGTCCTTTGCGACCAGAGGCAGTGAGCAGAACGGGAGTCCTCTCCCACAGTGATCTCACGCCTGTCATCCCAGGTGCTGAGCAGGCTGAGATCTGAGGATCGCAGTTCACAGCCAGCCTGGGCAGCAAAGTCCATGAGACTCTCATCTCCAATAAACCACCAGAAAACAAAGTGCACTGGAGAGCACTTACCTTGAGCTGAAAAGTGCAGGGACAGCGCCCAGGCCCCAAGTTCAAGTCCCAGGATCAGCAAAAAACAAAAACAAGCAGCTGCCTGGGGTGCGGGGGGGGGGGGTTGTCCTGGCAGAAGGGGGGCAGAGCCTTCCCGTGGAGGAGGCCGAGGGAGGGGACGCGGGGACACAGGGACGCAGACCGTGCCGGCCACAACTCCTGACCAGGATGGGCAGGGAAACCACCAAGCCTCCATTTCCTATGGGACACAGCCTCTGAACAACACCCCGAGCCCGTGGCAGCGCCTGTCCCAGTCCCCCGCCCCCAGCCGTGTGCATGCAGCGTACCTGGCGGGGGAGCTTGCTCAGGGAGCGCAGGTAATCTTTGTCCAGGATGCAGTTCCCCAGCGCGTTCCCGAAGCTCCTGGCGTGAGGGGAAGGGGCGGGGCTGAGCAACGGCCGGGGCTCCGCCCCCAGGCAATGTCCTTGTGGGTGCTGCTCAGGCCCAGGATGCTCCTGGCGTGAGGGGAAGGGGCGGGCTGAGCACCGGCCGGGGCTGGCCCCCAGGCAATGGCCACGTGGGTGCTGCTCAGGCCCAGGTTGCAGAGCCCAGCGCAGCCCCATGCTGACCTGAGCGCGCGCTTCAGCCCGTCAGTCACCGCCTCCTTCCTGGCCTTCTCCAAGGACAAGGCCTTGGACTTGAGGCCCTCGCTGACCCCGTAGCCCACGTCCTCGTGGTAGGCGCCATCCTGGCCGAGGGAAGAAAGTGCGGGAGCCCGGCCGCAGCTCCCTGCCCAGCCCCAGCCGCAGCCCGGCCGCAGCTCCCTGCCCAGCCCCAGCCGCAGCCCGGCCACAGGTCCCTGCCCAGCCCCAGCCGCAGCCCGGCCACAGGTCCCTGCCCAGCCCCAGCCGCAGCTCCCTGCCCAGCCGCAGCCGCAGCCCGGCCCGCACCCAGCCCGGCACACTCCTCAGCCAGCAAAGGGCTGACCCCGTCATACCTAATGGGCAGCAGACCCTCCCCCAGAAGGCGTACTGGGGACTGAACTCGGGGCCCTGTGACCAATGCATGCCTTCTACCACGGGAGCCCACCTCTCAGTCATACCCAGGCCGTCCTCCTAGACAGCAGGACGGACAGCGGCCACCCCGCCACGCCCAGCATCGCCCAGCATGGGTTGAGATGGGGTGGTGGAAACTTTTGCCCAGGCTGGCCTCAAACTGCCATCCTCCTGACTCCCAAGTAGCTAGGACTGCAGGCCTTGACCACCACACCTGCTCCTCTGTCTTTCCTACTGTCCGATGGCATCCACTTCTCGGACTGACTGCCAGTGATAGCGTTAAACACAACGTGTGACAATGCCACACCAATACTTTGAAAACAATTCACACAGCACTTCAGGAAATGAACATACATACATATGCGTAAAAACCTACCCATCCCCAACTACCTACTTATGTGAGTTTCTTAGACTGCTTTTTTTTAGAAGTTGGAATAGAATTAATGAGGTTGAAAGGCAAATCATTTTCTAGAGTTTGAGACTGTATTTCAGTGACAGAGCAAGTGCCTAGTGCTGATGAGATCCTGGGTTCCGTGTCCAGCACTGGGGGCGGGGGGAGGGGGGTCTCTCACACACACACACACACACACACACACACACACACACACACACACACACACACACACACACACACACACAGTGGACATAGGGGGGAGGGGGGTCTCTCACACACACACACACACACACACACACACACACACACACACACACACACACACACACACACACACACACACACACACACAGTGGACATAGAAAGAACCCAGAAGCGCCATGTGTCTCATCGAGACGGCGTTTGAGGCGGCTGTGGTGTGGCTCCATGGGAGTGCCTGAGGCCTGAGTTCAACCCCAGCATTTGCCAGAAGAAAAAACAGAAACAAACCCGGAAGACTTGACCCTCATAAAGCCTAGATCTTTGGGAGGCTAACATCTGCAGGTTCACAGTTCCAGCCCGGGGCGGAAAACCCCGTGAGATGCCATCTGGACGGAAGGGCCGGGCGCTGGCGTGTGCCCGTGCCCGGCATCGGGGCTCTGCCCATTATCTGGTAGGCCCGGGCCATCCCTGTCCCCACCCCCAGGGGGCGCCGTGCCACTCACCTTTAACTGCACCCTCACAAAGGCACAGACACCCACGTAGAACTTGCCGTTGTTGAGGTCCACAAAATCTAAGAACGGGGGGGGGGGGGGGGGGGGGGCTCAGAGGGAAGCAGCAGCAGCCCACCCCGGAAAGCCCGCCCCATGCTCAAAGCGAGGGAGGCGCGGGGAGGGGAGACGCGCACCCACGTTCTGCTGTGTGACCGAGTGCGCCCAGCCGTTGTAGCCGAACATCTCATTGGCCAGGTTAATCACCCTGTGGCCCTCGATGTAACACACCTGGAAAACGAGGGGGCGGCCCTGAGCCGGGCAAAGGCCGCGTCGGCCTAGTCACACGGGAAGGGCATTTTCGCCAACGTGAGCCTCCATGCGCCTAACTTGGATTTCAGAGATACAGAAAGAGCCGGGGCAGGGCTGGCACCGGCTCACGCCTGGACACCCGGCCGCCCGGGAGGCAGAGCTGGGGCCCGCCAGGCAGCAATGAGCTCACACAAGTGGCGCCCCCTCACCACCCCAGCTACCAGGGAGCAAAACCAGGACTGCGATTCAGGCCACTGACACGCCTGTCGCCCCAGCTCCGCTGAGGCCTGAGGCTCCTGGTTCAAAGCCAGCCCGGGCAGGAAAGTCCATGAGACTCTTCTCCAATAAACTACTCAGATAATACAAACTACAGTGAGCTGTAGAGCCTGCTGGGCAAATGCGAGGCCCCGGAAGTCAACCCCAGTAGCTACTTGGAAAAATATATATATAACTTTATTTTTATTTATATATTTTTTGAGATTATGGGGTTTGAACTCAGGGCCTGGGCACTGTCCTTCAGCTCTTTTTGCTCAAGGTAACTTTGAGCCACAGCGCCATGTCTGGTTTTCTGGTAGTTCATTGGAAATAGGAGTCTCCAGACTTTCCTGCCCGGGCTGGCTTTGGACCGTGATCCTCAGATCTCAGCCTGCTGAGTAGCGGGGTGACAGGCGGGAGCCGCCGGCACCCAGCTGTTACACAAAGGCAATGAATGCTTGGACCACGTCAGACGACTCTCAAGGCTGGACACCCCCTGCCTGCTTCCCGGAGGGTCTAGGAAGTAGCCCCTCACTTCTGAGTCTGGCCCCACACAGGGGGGTTGGGGGCCCCATCTCCAGGTCATGGAGCTGCTCCTACCTTCTGGCCTCCTCCAGCCATGCGGCTGCTTATGTATTCCGGGCCCAGCCTCTGGCGCAGGGCGCTCTGGATGGCCTGGTATTCCTCCGCCGAGTACTGAGTCTGCAATCCAAATGAGAGATGGGCCAGGCTGAGGGGCGCCCCCCGCCCCGCTTCCCCCCCCCCCGCCCCCGCCCGGTGTTGGGGAGAATCAGGAGGCTCTTCACATGCAGCCGGGTTCACTTTGAATTGTACCTTATATGAATACATAATACCCATCTAAACAAGATTCCTGCTACGCTCAGTCTTTTTTTTTTTTTTGGGGTCCAGTCGTGGGGCCTGAACTCTGGGCCTGGGCGCTGTCCCTCAGCTCTTCAGCTCAAGGCTAGCGCTCTACCACTTGAGCCACAGCGCCACTTCCGGCTTTTTTCTTTTTGCTTATGTGGTGCTGGGGAATTGAACCCTGGGCCTCATGCATCCCAGCCCACGCTCAGTCTTTTTTAAAACTAATTTTATTTATTTTGTGTATGTGACACGGAGGAATGGAACCCAGGGCCTCGTACATGCTAGACGGGGGCTCTACCACACTCCCAGCCCTCTGAGCAGTGCTGATGAGAAGCTGGGAATGTGTGCAGCGCATCACAGACGCGCACCTGCCCTCCTGGACACAGCTGTGCGGGTGACCGGCCCGGGACAGAGCGTCTGATACCTGTCCAAAACACAGCACAGCCCTGCCACCCGCGGCGGGCCGGTCACAGCCCCCAGGGGGCGCGTCCTCAGCCCCAGACATGCTGGTGCTGGCTCTGCAGAAATGAAAGCCCTGAAGGAGACCTCCAAGACGGCCGGGCGTGGGGCGTGGGGCGCGGGGCGCTGCAGGAGCTCCTGGGACGGTCAACTGAAGCCAGCCACGCTCCTCAGCTGTGGGAGAAACGAAAGAAAGCTGCAGGCACACTATGGCCGCGTCCTGTCAGGAACAGTCCAGGACGTTGGGGCCGGGGCTCTGTCCCCATCCCAGCCGAAAGCAGACGAGATCCGAGGACTGTGGCTCAAAGCTAGCCCGGGTAGGAAAGTCTGTGAGGTATGTGTGTGTGTGTCAGTCCTGGTGTGTGAGGCTGTGTGTGTGTGAGGCTGTGTGTCAGTCCTAGTGTGTGAGTACTGGTGTATGTGTGTTCTGGTGTGTGAGGCTGTATGTGTGTCAGTCCTGGTGTGTGAGTACTGGTGTATGTGTGTCCTAGTGTGTGTGTCAGTCCTGGTATGTGAGGCTGTGTGGCTGTGTGTGTGTGGCTGTGTGTGTGTGGCTGTGTGTGTGTGGCTATGTGTGTGTGAGACTGTGTGGCTGTGTGTGTGTGAGGCTGTGTGTGTGAGATGCTGTATGTGTGAGGCTGTGTGTGAGATGCTGTATGTGTGAGGCTGTGTGTGTGAGGTTGTGTGTGTAAGGCTGTGTGTGTGAGGTTGTGTGTGTAAGGCTGTGTGTGAGGTGTGTGTGTGTCTGTGTGTGAGGTTGTGTGTGTGAGGTGTGTGTCTGTGTGTGTCTGTGTGTGTGTGAGGCTGTGTGTGGCTGTGTGTGAGGTTGTGTGTGTGTGAGGTTGTGTGTGTGTGTGTGTGAGGCTGTGTGTGAGATGCTGTATGTGTGAGGCTGTGTGTGTGAGGTTGTGTGTGTGAGGTGTGTGTGTGTCTGTGTGTGAGGTTGTGTGTGTGGCTGTGTGTGAGGCTGTGTGTGTGTGTGTGTGTGTGTGTCAGTCCCCGGCCTCAGCCCCGGCCCCGGCCTCGCGGGCGGGGGGGACCCCGGCCTCCTGCGCCCGGCCCCGGCCTCGCGGGCGGCGGGGACCCCGGCCTCCTGCGCCCGGCCCCGGCCTCGCGGGCGGCGGGGACCCCGGCCTCCTGCGCCCGGCCCCGGCCTCGCGGGCGGCGGGGACCCCGGCCTCCTGCGCCCGGCCCCGGCCTCGCGGGCGGCGGGGACCCCGGCCTCCTGCGCCCGGCCCCGGCCCGCGGACCAGGCTGGGCGGCGGGGACCCGCGCTCGGCCCGGGACTGGGGACAAACTGAAAGGCGGAAAGGAGTCAGTGGTGTTGGACGGATGTACGGCCGAGCGGACGGACGGAGGGACGCGGCGGGCCCCACCCGCGCCCCGGCCCGCGCCGCGGACCCCCGCCCCGAGCCCCACTTACGCGCCGCCCCGGAGCGCGCGGAGCACGCCGGGAGCCCCGCCCGGAGACGAGGCGGCCGGCGCGAGGGCGTCTGGGAACTACGGGGCGCAAGGCACGCCGGGAAGAAGGTCCGCGCCCGGAAAGCACAACCGGAAGTGCGGCGAAGGCCCCGAAAAGACGCAGAGTAACGGGGTGCCGTACAGCAAGAGGGACGGGACGACTCTTCATCGGCCCGAGCGCCCCCGCCCCCCGCCTCGCGTTCGTCTCCCTTCCCGGGGCCCCGCGCCGTCGCTCCCCGCGCCGCCGGGTCATCGCAGGCCTCCCGGAGTCCCGCGGCCTCCGCTTTGCCCCGCCCCACGTCAGGCCGAGGCGCGGGCGGGAGGGGGCGTGGCCTCCGGGAGGGGCTCTAGGGGCGTGGTCTCCGGATGGGCGGGGCAGCGAAGCCTTCCAGGGGTGTGGTCTCCGGGACGGGCGTCGCCTCTGGGGCGTGGTCCCTGGACGGGCGTGGCCGGAGAAGGGGCGTGGCCGGAGGAGGGGCGTGGCCGGAGGAGGGGCGTGGCCGGAGGAGGGGCGGGGACGCCCAGTGCCCAGCCAGCGCCCGTGGCCCGTCTCCCAGCCGCCGCCGTGGCCCCGGCTCTGCAGCCCCGGGGCCGGGGCCGAGGGCCGGGCAGGTCCGGCCTGGTCGCCCGGTCTGTGCCGTGGGGTGGGCTTGGGTGACCGACAGCACACGGCCTCTCCGCGGCGCCGCCCGCGAACCGAAGGGAAGGGCGCGCATGCGCGCCACCCCAGCTCCCCCTGCGGCTGAGCTGAGGACAGCGGTTCGAAGCCAGCCCGGCACGGAAGGCCGCGGCGCTCCGACCGCCGATGAGCGGCCAGAGAGCCCGCGCTGGAGCTGAGGTCGGGCGGCGGAGCGCCAGCCTTGGGGGGAGAAGCCCAGGGTCCGAGCGCGAGCCCCGGGCGTCCCCCCCAGGAGCCTGACCCGAGCTGACCCGCGGGCCGCCCCCCCCAGCTGACCCGAGCTGACCCGCGGGCCGTCCCCCCCAGGAGCCTGACCCGAGCTGACCCGCGGGCCGCCCCCCCCAGCTGACCCGCGGGCCGCCCCCCCCAGCTGACCCGAGCTGACCCGCGGGCCGTCCCCCCCCAGCTGACCCGCGGGCCATCCCCCCAGCTGACCCGAGCTGACCCGCGGGCCGTCCCCCCCACTCCCGAGCTGACCCGCGGGCCGTCCCCCCCACTCCCGAGCTGACCCGCGGGCCGTCCCCCCCACTCCCGAGCTGACCCGAGCTGACCCGCGGGTCGTCCCCCCCAGGAGCCTGACCCGAGCTGACCCGCGGGCCGTCCCCCCCCAGCTGACCCGCGGGCCGTCCCCCCCCAGCTGACCCGAGCTGACCCGCGGGCCGTCCCCCCCCAGCTGACCCGAGCTGACCCGCGGGCCGTCCCCCCCAGCTGACCCGAGCTGACCCGCGGGCCATCCCCAGCCGTGCGTGGCCTGCAGAGTCAAGGTCCCCGGCCAACCCCACGGAGCGAGCAGTTGGTTGTCCGGTGGAGGCAGCGGGGATGGAGGTTTGGACTCGGAGGCCGGAGGGGCTCCGGTCAGCAGCCAGCGTCCACGCACAGTTCCTCGGGTGTGAGCGCGCGCTGGCCTTTAGGCCCCACGGGGACTCGAGTTTTAGGGGAAGGGAAGGCAGTCCGAGGAGGCCTAGGAAAGGAGACCCAGGCGAGTCGGTGACCTCAGCTGTGCAATGCGAGAGTTACAGAATGGGCCACGGGGGACGTTACCCGCGGATCTCCCTGCTTCGCCCTCCTCCCGAGGAGCTGGAGTTCTGGGCATGCCCAAACGGATTTTGAGATAAAGCAGCACTTTCTCCCTGCTGACCTCCAACCTCCATCCTCCTATATCCTCCTCCCTAGTCACCGGGATTGCAGGTGTGAACAACAATGTCCAATCCTGGAGTCGTTTGTTTTTTGGTCAGTTGTGGGGCTTGAACTCTGGGCCTGGGCGCTGTCCCTGAGCTCTCATGCTCAACGCTAGCGCTCTACCACTTAGATCACAGCACCACTTCTGGCTTTTTACTGGTTCATTGGAGCTAAGAGTCTCACAGACTTTCCTGCCTGGGCTAGTTTCAAACCTTGGTTACGTAAACCTTGGAGTGTAACGTTACACAAGTTTTCTGGGGGCAGTGGCTCACACCTGTAGTCCTGCTCAGGAGGCTGAGATCTGAGGATCCTGGTTCAAAGCCAGCCTGGGCAGGAAAGTCTGGGAGACTTTTTACCTCCAATAAATCACTCAGGAAAAGGCAGAAATGGTGCTGTGGCTCAAGCAGCAGAGCAGTGGCCTTGAACACAAAGAGGCTCAGGGACAGCGCCCAGGACTGGGGACACACAAACACACACACACCCGAGAGCCTACAGACAGGAAGCAGTTCTTACTCCTCAAAAGAGCTTTATAAAGTATGGGGCTCTAACAAGCACGAGACAATTATTTTTTATTGCATTTTTGTCACCTCTGTGGAAAGTCGGCTGCATTCCGCATCCATTAGCTCCGTCACTGCTCCTCTGAGGGGCTCTGTACAGCAGACGCAGCTCTGCCTTCAGAGCTGTGGGGACCTCGTGTCTTCTAGAAAACGTCCATCTTCAGGATTGTCTCCTGCTCCGTATTTGCTGCTGGAGACTAAATGGAACTTCATTGACAACTCAGAAGAACCACAGGGGCTGGGGCTGGGGCTCAGAGGCAGAGCGCCTGCCCAGCATGCACAAAAAAGCCCCGGGTTCGATTCTTCCATACCACATACACAGAAAAGGCTGGGAGTGGTGTTGTGGTTCGAGTGGTAGAGTGCTAGTCTTGAGTAAAAGAAGCTAAGAGACAGCGCCCAGGCCCTGAGTTTAAGCTCCAGGACTGACAGAAAAAAAAAAAAAAAGAACCACCGGCAACAGGGCCCAGGGATGGGAGGAACTGGGGGTGGGGGCCCACGGGCAGGAGCCCCGTTGGTGTCAGGTAGTCTTTGAGATTCCGTTACTCACCCCTCCTCTTCCTGGGCTAGCAGCCCACGATCGTGGTCTGCAGCCTGTCCACTGCGCAGAACCCTGGAAATGTCACTCTGTGCGTGGGAGGCCAGCGCTTCCCCCCCTTCTCCCTCCCCCCCCATGCCCGGCCACGTGGGCCGCATGCTGGCAGAGCAAGGGCCTGGGAGGACCAGGCCCGGAGTGGAAGGATGTGGGGGGGACGGGCACCCCCAGGAGCGGGGCTGCCTTTTCCTGCAGCATTGCATCCCGGGGAGGGGCAGCCGAGGAGTCACCCGGTGCTTCTCTGAGCTGGCCCTCCGTCCCCAGGGACAGGATTGTTGTCCCTTCCGGTCCTTGTGTGCCGAAGGTCGCGGCTGCAGGGAGCCACCGCCCCTCCATGGGGTGCAGAGGGAGAGGAAGGCCGGTGAGTGTGGGGGAAGGTCGGGGTCTGACCTGGCGTGGGGGTCTCACAGAGGGTGACCATGCGGGGGTGGGGGGGCAGGGGAGGGGCATCATCCCATGGACTTCCCAAAGCCATTCTGATAACCAGACGCCGTCGTTTGTAGAGGGAAGGTCTAGCTGCGTGGCTCAGGTTGGTCTTGAACTCCTGGGCTCCAGGGATCCTGGGACTGCAGGTGTGCACACACCCTGCACAGCAGGGCAGTGTCTGTGTGGCCGTTCTGGGGAGCGCTAGCGGGACATCCCATGACATCCAAACGCAGCCATCACATCGCACCTACCAGCCCTTCTCCTGAGCTACCACTGTTTAAGAGGCCTGCGGCCAGAGCTCGTCCAGCGGGGATAGACTGACTAAAGAAACTATCGGGTGAAAAGTTGCGATGGGCTGTCATCCTAGCTCCTCAGGAGGCTGAGATTGGAGGATCTCACTTCAAAGCCAGCCCGGGGTAGGAAAGTACGTGAAACTCTCAGATCCACTTAACCACCAAACAGCCAGAAGTGGCACCATGGCTCAAGTGGTAGAGTGCTAGTCTCGAGCATAAAAGCTCAGGGACACCGTCTAGGCCCTGGGTTCAAGCCCCTGGACTGGCATGTGCACGCGTGCGTGCGCGCACACACGCGCACGCACATACACACACACACACGGTGCGGGTGGTGGGCCTCCCTAACAGTTGTGAAGCCTTGAGTGCAAACCCCAGGAAACAAGAGAAAGTTGTGCCAGGCGCGGGGGGCTTGTGCCTCTAATCCTCGCTCCTCACAGGACTGACACTAGAGGAGGACAATCTGAAGCCAGCCAGTGCAGGCAGGGAAGAACAGTAGACTGTCTCTAAAATCACCAGCACAAAAGAAAAGAGCAGGGCGTGAGGCAAGGCTCAAGGTGATGCAGAGAGCAAATGAAGTCGAGCAAGTTGAGCAAGAGGAGCTAGCCAGGTAAGCTCTGGGGACCTCGGGGTCCAATCCCAATGACCACACAGAAAACACTTAAGGGCTGGGAAGGTGGCTCAGTGGTAGAGCGCTTGCCTTGCATGCATGAGGCCCTGGGTTCTATTCTTCAGCACCACATACGCAGAAAAAAAAAAGGCTGGAAGTGGCGCTGTGGCTCAAGTGGTAGAGCACAGGCCTTGAGCTGAAGAGCTGAGGGACAGCGCCCAGGCCCAGAGTTCAGGCCCCACGACCTGACCCAAAAAACAAAACAACAAAAAACACTTAAAATGACGGGGCGTGGGGGGGAACAGGGGGCCAGTGGCTCACACCTGTCATCCCAGCTACTCAGGAGGCTGAGATCTGAAGATCACAGTTCAAAGCCAGCCCAGGCAGGAAAGTCTGAGACTCTTACCTCCAATAAACCACCAGGAAACCAGAAGTGACGCTGCAGCTCAACTGGTAGAATGCTGGACTTGAGCTGAAGAGCTGAGGGACAGCGTCCAGGCCCAGAGTTCAAGCCTCATGACCTACCAAAAAAAAAAAAAAAATCAGGTGCTGCTGAGGAGCATATGAGACAAAATGAATTTTGTGTTCAGACTGACTGGATATGTCATGATTCCAGAAATTCTCTGTCAAAATTATCTCACTATATTTCCAAATCCTGCCAGATTCCAAAAGTTCCACAACTGTCGTTGCAGCATTTTGGATACGGGCTCCGTCTCCAGGGTTATCTGTGTGTGCGTTTGAAACATGCAAACCGGGGCGCTGTCCCTTAGGCTTTTGGGGCTCAAGGCCGGCACTCTACCACCTGAGCCACGGTTCCACTTCTGGCTTTTTGGTGGGTTACTGGAGATAATAGAGTCTTGTGTATTTCTTGTGTATTTCTCAAGGCCGGCACTCTACCACCTGAGCCACGGTTCCACTTCTGGCTTTTTGGTGGGTTACTGGAGATAATAGAGTCTTGTGTATTTCTTGCCCTGGGGTGGCTTTGACCCTTGCCCCTCAGATCTCAGCCTTCTGAGTGGCTGGGATTACAGGTGTGGATACCAGGCTGTTGCTCAACCAGTGTTATCTAATAAGAGTGTGGGGTGAGAGAGGGACTAGTCATCTTGAAGCAATGTTCCTCCTGAGCCCTGGACCCCTCCAGCTGGAAACACAGGCTCTGGGCCCAGTCCACGGGACCATACTCCCTTTGCGAAAGAGAGAGACTGGGAAGAAAGGGGAACAGCTCCAGGGAAGTTCAAAACCTAGCAAGGTAAGTACTAGAGTGTGTGTGTGTGTGTGTGTGTGTGCGTGCGTGCGTGCGCCCACACGTGCACCTAACAAACTCAGGGCCTCAGTGATACTCCTGCATTGTTTTGTTTGTTTTTTTTTTTTGCTCGAGACTGGTGCTTGACCACTTGAGCCACAGTTCCACTTCAGACTTTCTGGTAGTTTATTGATGAGGCTCACAGACTTCTCCTGCCTGGGCTGGCAACCCTCAGATCTCAGCCTCCTGAGTAGCGAGGATTTGTGAGCCACCGGCGCCTGGCTTAGTCACGTTCTTTGATACCGCGCTCCCTAGCGATTGGTAGCCCTACCTTGGTTTGGTGTGTGTGGTGGGGGGAGAGGTGTAGCACTGGGCTGGCTCTCAACTGTGATCCTCCGATTTCGGCTCAGCTGGTAGTAAGCCGGGGCAGGGCAAACCAGAGTTTGATGTGTGAAGGAGTGTGAATATTGCAGAGACACTGCAAAATGATCCTGTGTGAACCGGCTAATCACGATCGCGGGAGATTCAGGCCGAGTATGACTTACCTGGTAGCTCCTCTCATCTCAGAGATGTTCTAGGTTATCTTGATGCGCACCGCAGGCCGGGCGCCGTGTAACTCACAGGGTCTGGAGACGGCTTATCTACACCTAGATTAATGGCTGCTCAAGCTCTGACCTCCAAAGAGAAAACCAACTTATGACTCAGCCTGAGGAAACCGGGGTCCCCAGGAGACGGCATCGGCTGCCGGGGTGACTCACCTGCGGCGATAATGATCAGTACTTGGCTCATGCCTTGGGTTCCTTGGTCCATGGGTACTGGGCATAGTCCTTGGGGGTGGCCTTCTCTGTGCAGTACTTGGCACAGTCCTTTAGGGTCACTCTGTCCAGGCAGCACTTGGCTCGGTCCTTGAGTATTTGGGCCGCCCTGCCTCACCCGCGCGGTGCTGGGCACAGTCCTCGGGCCCCGCCTCACCCGCGCGGTGCTGGGCACAGTCCTCGGGCCGCCCCGCCTCACCCGCGCGGTGCTGGGCACAGTCCTCGGGCCCCGCCTCACCCGCGCGGTGCTGGGCACAGTCCTCGGGCCCCGCCTCACCCGCGCGGTGCTGGGCACAGTCCTCGGGCCCCGCCTCACCCGCGCGGTGCTGGGCACAGTCCTCGGGCCCCGCCTCACCCGCGCGGTGCTGGGCACAGTCCTCGGGCCGCCCCGCCTCACCTGCGCGGTGCTGGGCGCAGTCCTCGGGCCGCCCCGCCTCACCCGCGCGGTGCTGGGCACAGTCCTCGGGCCCCGCCTCACCCGCGCGGTGCTGGGCGCAGTCCTCGGGCCGCCCCGCCTCACCCGCGCGGTGCTGGGCGCAGTCCTCCGCGAGGCGACTCCCGTGCCAGGCCCGGGAAAGGCCGCTTCGTCGGACGGCGCGCGCGGCGGGACTCACGCCGTCGCCGCGGCCGCCCCGGGGAGGCCCCAGCCCCGCCCCCCGCCCCGCGGCTGCGCCCGGGCGGCCCCCCGCCGGCTGCGGCTCCGGCTCCAGCTCCGGCTCCGGCTCCGGCTGCGGCTCCGGCTCCGGCTCCGGGGCGGCGGCGCGCACGCGCGGGGCGGGGCCTCGGCGGCGGCGCGCACGCGCGGGGCGGGGCCGGCGGGGGCGGGGGGCGGTGACGTCACGCGCGCCCGGCCGCGCTCGGCGGTGGCGGCGGCGGCGGTGGCGGCGGGCGCCCGGGCGGCGGCGACACCCGCGGAGCGTGAGGCGGCGGCGGCGGCGCGCGGAGGGCGGCGGGACCCGAGCTCCCCGCCGGGCGCGGCGCCGAGGCGTTCGCGGTCCCCTCCCGGCCGCCCGCTCCCGGCCCCGCCGGGCAGGGCAGGGCAGGGCGCCCCGGGGAGGGCCGGCGCCGGAGGTGAGGCCGGGGCGCAGGCCGCGCGGCGGGGACGGGGGGGGGGGGGGACCCGGCCTCCACAGCCCTCCCCGCCTCAGCCCTCCCCTCCTCAGCCCTCCCCGCCTCAGCCCTCCCCACCTCACCCCCACCTCAGCCCCACCTCACCCCCACCTCAGCCCTCCCCACCTCAGCCCTCCCCACCTCAGCCCTCCCCTCCTCAGCCCCACCTCACCCCCACCTCAGCCCTCCCCTCCTCAGCCCCACCTCACCCCCACCTCAGCCCTCCCCTCCTCAGCCCTCCCCGCCTCAGCCCTCCCCACCTCACCCCCACCTCAGCCCTCCCCTCCTCAGCCCTCCCCACCTCAGCCCTCCCCTCCTCAGCCCCACCTCAGCCCTCCCCGCCTCAGCCCTCCCCACCTCACCCCCACCTCAGCCCTCCCCACCTCACCCCCACCTCAGCCCTCCCCGCCTCAGCCCTCCCCACCTCACCCCCACCTCAGCCCTCCCCGCCTCAGCCCTCCCCACCTCACCCCCACCTCAGCCCTCCCCGCCTCAGCCCTCCCCACCTCACCCCCACCTCAGCCCTCCCCGCCTCAGCCCTCCCCACCTCAGCCCTCCCCACCTCACCCCCACCTCAGCCCCACCTCAGCCCTCCCCTCCTCAGCCCTCCCCGCCTCAGCCCTCCCCACCTCACCCCCACCTCAGCCCCACCTCAGCCCTCCCCACCTCAGCCCTCCCCACCTCAGCCCTCCCCGCCTCAGCCCCACCTCACCCCCACCTCAGCCCTCCCCACCTCAGCCCTCCCCTCCTCAGCCCCACCTCAGCCCCACCTCAGCCCTCCCCGCCTCAGCCCTCCCCACCTCACCCCCACCTCAGCCCTCCCCACCTCAGCCCCACCTCAGCCCTCCCCGCCTCAGCCCTCCCCGCCTCAGCCCTCCCCACCTCAGCCCCACCTCAGCCCCACCTCAGCCCTCCCCAACTCAGCCCCACCTCAGCCCTCCCCGCCTCAGCCCTCCCCACCTCACCCCCACCTCAGCTCTCTCCACCTCACCCCCACCTCAGCCCTCCCCAACTCACCCCCACCTCAGCCCCACCTCAGCCCTCCCCAACTCAGCCCTCCCTACCTCAGCCCAACTCACCTCAGTCCCTACCTCAGCCCTCCCCCACTTCAGCCCTCCACAGCCCAGCCCTCCCTCACCTCTCACCTCCACCTCACCACCCCCCTTCCTCACTTCATCTCCCACCCCAGCCCTCCACCCACCACCTCAGCCCCTGTAAATCCCCATTTCAGCCTTCCTCAGCCCCCAACCCAGCCCATCCCGGTATTGGGCCGGGCAGTGGAGTGGAGACCTCGGGCTGGGGGGGTGGCTCAGGACTCCCTGAGACACGGGGGTGGGGGTGAGGCGGGGGTGGGGGTGAGGCCAGGTGCAGAGCAGTGGGGGACATGGGGAGCGGAGGCCGGAGGCGGGGATGGAGCTGTGGGGCTTCCGGGCCTGGTGTGCTAGGTGGACAGTGAACCCTGTTTGTGGCTGAGAGGTGAAGGGTGGTATTGCAGAGGTGGATGGGGCCTGGGCTGCGCTCATTACTGCTTTAGGGTTCGGGGACTGCTTTATGCCTGTTCTTTTTTTCTTTCTTTCTTTCCTGGCTGGGCGAGTGGACGAGGGGGAAGAGGGAAGGAGGGGAAGGCTCTCTTATTGGGCCTGGCCGGGTCAGGGTGGGCAAATGCAGAGCGTGGATGGATGTGAAGTTTACACCCAGCGAGAAGGAGTGGAGTTAGACAACTCCATTCTGCTGCAGTCGTTATAGACCTCATTACACCTGAAGGAGTGTTCTTCCAGTTTTCTCTTCTTTCTTTCCTCTTGTAGTTAAAGACTAGACACCAGCCACCCAACCACCTTTATTTCTTGGCAGGAGGTGCTACCATTTGATTTTTGTGGTGGTTTGTTTTGTTTTCATTCTAGGCGAGCGTTCTACCATTTGAGCCACAGCTCCGCATCTGGGTGTGTGGTGGTTCATCGTAGACTTTGCTGCACGGGCTGGCTTCAAACTGCCATCTTCACATACCGGCCTCCTGAGTAACTAGGAGTTGGGCCACCAGCTTCAGGCTTTACTTTTTTGTCTTTTTTTTCTTTCCCCTAAACACACACAAACACCAGGTTTTGTCCTGGCTCCTTCAGGCCTAAGACTCAGGTGGTTGCTTTGGAAAGCACATTTCTGAGTAGCTGCAGGTAGTTCAAGCAGGGCTCTGGGAGCTAATGGTATGGGGACAAAAAGCTTAAATGTTTTAAAGCACAGCTGTCTTGTACGGCCTGGTTTTTTTTTTTTTTTTTCAGTAAACCTTGACATTTAGATGTTTGGTGTTGAACACTGGATTCTTGGAGATTATTTTTAATTTCTTCAATGCAGACTCATTTATTCTACTCTCTGTTATTTAGACAGGCCCCTCATTTCCCAAGGAGTGTTCTTAAAGTCAAGTGCTTTTAAAATGCTTTTAAAATAATATTCTAGAAGCACATGTCTCCCTGTGTTGGGAGATGTGTCTCCAACCAAGCACGGTTTTCCTCAGCAGTGTTTCACAATTTAGCATGGTAAATCTTGAATCTTTTTTTCTTGATTACTGCTTCCAGTTTACATTATAGCACTCACTGATCTTACCTGCCACTGCCTTGGGTTTTTTTGTGTTTTGGATTTTTTTTTCATTCTTCAGTGCTGGGAATTAAACCTGTGGCCTCAAGCATGCTAGGCAAGGACTCTACCACTGAGGCACATCCCCAAGTCCCAGTTAGAGTCTTATTTTAAACTGTTTCTTCTTCAGCGAACAGCTCCTGTGATGGTCATGTATTATATAATGGATGGAAATAGGCATGACTCCCAGTAATTCATTGTGGAGGATGAGAAACCGTTGTGAAACTGAATTTAAACGGTAACTTTCCCAAGCAAGGCCTACTCGATTTATTTGGGAAAACAGCCAGAGAAGTGTTTTCCTGTCTCCCAATAGAACAGTATAGATGAGCTTCAGCAGTTAAGATCACTGCCAGTTTGACAGGCCTACTCAATGAGCAGGCAGTTACCTTCTAAGAAATACTTCTGCTTGCAGAGATTTAGAGGAAACAAGACGGAATAGTCACTAAATGAGTAAGTGTGGTCCCATTTATACTTTTGTAAAAAAAGATTAAGTTAGCTGTATTCAGACATCAAATTGTGGGTTGTTAGAATGAGAAGCTTTGCTTTGGGGTTCGTTGAAAGGAAAACTAAAAGACATCCCATTTCATTTTGACTTACGCTATGACTGAGTTAATTGAGACAAATGTGAACCATAGCACTGGATGAAGGTGTGCCTGTGTATTTCCAAAGTGACATTTGATGTGGTTGACAGGAAACATGGCTCTTCTTTTTTTTTTTTTTTTTTTGGGGTCGGTCATGGGGCCTGAACTCTGGGCCTGGGCGCTGTCCCTCAGCTCTTCAGCTCAAGGCTAGCACTCTACCACTTTAGCCACAGCACCATTTCTGGCTTTTTTTTTCTTTTTGCTTATGTGGTGCTGAGGAATCGAACCCAGGGCCTCATGCATGCAAGGCAAGCGCTCTACCACTGAGCCACCTTCCCAGCCCCACATGGCTCTTCTTGTAAGGCTGGAATCTTGTAATTTGGGGGAAAGTGTAAGGTACTTGAAACCTGTGTGGAGATCTATTTAGAATTTCTTCTGCTTGAAAAACCCTGTGGTTTTCAAATGACTTGATATTCAAGACTTGCTTGATATTCATTCCTTGTGGTACTTTTGTCCAGTCTACTGAGGAGTCCTTTTTTTGCTTCATTGGTTAAAGTCAGCCAAGTATGTCAGGATTTTAATTCAATGTTAATATTGGAAACTTAAACGTGGATATTCTCATAGTGCTGTGTTTATGCTTGAAGAAGTAGTACGAGAGATGTTATGTGTGTCTTACATTGTGTCGGAAACACTGATGGAAAAATATCAGGAAACAAAGTATTGTGAATCACACAGTAAGTTCACTGACTGCCAAGTTTCAGAGTAATACACAGTGATTATGTGGGATGTAATTTAATTCTGTGGCTCTTCAAATCTTTCGTTGTCTTAGAGTCAGAGTGCCAAGGTGCCAAGTTCAAATCCTGGCTTGCAGGATTTGCCCTAGGACAACACACATAATCCTGTGTGTGCGCGCGCGCACGCTCGCGTGCGTGTGTGTGTGTGTGTGTGTGTGCGTGCACTTGTGTGCGTATGTGCGTGTGTGTGCGCATGTGCAAATGTGCGTGCGCATGTGCAAGTGTGCATGCAGATGCAGGACTAGGGCTCTAATTCTCGCTTATACTTGATGCTCTGTCAAAAAGCCACATTTCCACTTTGGGCTTTTTTGCAGTTTCATTGGAGAAGAGATTCTTGGATTTGTCTGCCTGGGCTGACTTCAAACCTTGATTCTTAGATCTCAGCCTCTTAAGCAGCTAAGGTTACAGACATAAGCTACTGATGCCCAGCTTAAACTCAGATTCTTTTTTTTTTGGGTCCGGTCGTGGGGCCTGAACTCTGGGCCTGGGCGCTGTCCCTCAGCTCTTTAGCTCAAGGCTAGCGCTCTACCACTTAAGCCACAGCGCCACTTCGGGCTTTTTTCTTTTTGCTTATGTGGTGCTGAGGAATCGAACCAAGAGCCTCATGCATGCAAGGCAAGTGCTCTACCACTGAGCCACCTTCCCAGCCCTAACCTCAGATTCTTAACCTTCACCTGTGCCTTTAGTTTGCCATCTACAAAGAAGGACTAATAACTGTAATACTAAATGTCTTAACTTCTTAGGATGGTTAAATGAGTTAATCCACAGATGAACAGTTCTAATACACGATTAACTGGTTTGCTGACATCTATTGAACTTTTTTGAGGGGAGAGTAATGGAGACTGCACTCAGGACCTTGTGTTTGCTTCACTTGAGTCATTCCATCAGCCCTTTCTGCTTTGTTTGTTTGTGCTGGCACTGGGGCTTGAACTCAGGGTCTTGGTGCTCTACCACGTGGACCATGACTCCAGTTCCTGCACTGGCCATTTCTGAGGTAGGGTCTCACTTTATGCCTGGGTCTACCTAGACGGAGATCCTCCTGTTTGTGCTTCCCCATGTAGCTGGTGTGACAGATGCACCCTATTGGCTAAAATCACAGTCTAGTGTGCTAGATTTCCTCCTTCCCTCCTTCCTTCCTTCCTTCCTTCCTCTCTTTCTTCCTCTCTTTCTTCCTTTCTTTTATATTATTTTCTTGCCAATCCTGGGGCTTGAACCTCAGGGTCTGGGCACTGTCCTTGAGCTGCTTTTGCTCAAGGCTAGCACTCTACCACTTGAGTCACAGCACCACTTCTGGCTTTTTCTGTTTATTGGTACTTAAGAATTGAACCCAGGGCTTGTTAGGCAAGTACTCTACCAGCAAAGCCACATTCCCAGCCCTAGTCTTTTTTATAATTTTTTTGGGGGGGACCTTGAATGCATGGCCTGGGTGCTATTCCTAAACACTTTTTGCTCAAGGCTTCTGCTCTACCACTTTGAGCCACAGCTCCACTTCCTCTGCTAGATATTCTCAGTGCTGGCATTATAGTCAGCAAAGCAAAGCAAGTTTCACTCAGAATTCTCATGGAGCTTTTGCCCTGGCTGAGGAGACACATGATAAAATAAGCAAATAAATTGTGCCTACATTAGATGTTGATTTGTGTCACGAAGAGAAATGAAAGGGAAGAGGGTTGGGAATGCACAGATGAGGATGTGGGCAGCTTGTGCACCGTTGGCTGGGATCTCAGCAGGGGATGGCATAATCTCACTGTTGCGTGGGGTCTCAGGGCAGGTGCGGCTCTGGCCAAAGTGACAGCAACACAGAGTAATGAGAGGTAGCTGGGCCTTGGAAGTGTGTTTAGGGTAAGGACTGTTGTGTTTGCTGGTGTCTGAATATGGGATGGGAGCAAAACAAAAGGCGTGAAGTCTGGCTTGAACAACTACAGCTTCAGAGCAATACACAGCCATGATCTGGGATGTCATGTAGTTCGGAGGCTCTTCAGGGCTTTCATTGTCTTGGAGTGTGTTCTCTGGAGCCACAGGAGATACAGTTGAATGTGTTTGGGGGAACCCCAGAAGTAAGTTTAGGAAGAGCGAGTGATTTGGCTGAATAAAAGATGCTGTATAGAATTAGGAGATGGTGAGATCACCAGGGAGTGAATGAGAGTCAGACATCTGAGCCTGGGGTGCTGATTCATTCAGTAGTTATTTAATAAGTATGGCTTTGGGTGCTTTTTTTTTTTTTTTTTAGAATTGAGGATACAGCAATTAGCAAGGCTGACAAACTCTACCCTCGTGGTACTCACCTTGCAAACAGATTGGAAGCAACACCCGTTGGAAGGAATTGGAGGAAGAAGGGGAAACCAGCTGATGGTAAGAGTCACTGAGCAAAGGAGCCTGGGGTTCTAGAAGCGGAGGAAAGGAAATTTTCCAGCAGGAAGGAAAGACCGACTATTTCCTTGATTAAAGATGTGTCAAAGTGTTGAGTAAGAGACTTTTGCTTGACTGTACTATCTAGTAACAGATGACGGTTGAGACAAATGTGAGAGTCTTTCGTTTTTCCTTCTCTGCATTGATTTTTTTTTTTAAGATTTCAGAATGAAATAGTAGCTTGACAGTTTGTACTTGTACAGAGGACACGTGTGTGGTAGTTTTTGTCATTGTTAATCTTACGTACACTTGAGAGTTTTAAAATTATTTTTTATGTACACTTCTAAAAATAGATAATATATGTACCAAATCAGAAGTCATAAAACAGTATTGGGGAAGAAAAGTCTTCTGTTGTATGTAGTTCCTTTCCTCTTGAAGGCAATCCCTGTTTCCAGCTTATTCTTCTTACCAGTAAAATTCTCTGTAATAAGATTTCCGTTATTCCCAAATTGCATTAATATTGACCTCTAGTACTACTTTAGAATGGGTTATGATTCTTCTTTTTTTGTTTTTGGAGGTTCTGCGTTTTGAACTCAGGGCCTCACACTTGGAAAGTTGGCCCTCTTCTGCTGAGCTATGTCTCCAGCCCTTTTAGTGCTGTTTATTTTGTTTGTTTGTTTTTTGCCATGGGGCTTGAACTCTGGGCCTGGGTATTGTCCTTGAACTGCTTGAGCCACAGCGCCACTTCCAATTTTCTGGTGGTTAATTGGAGATAAGAGTCTCATGGGCTGGGAAGGTAGCTCAGTGGTAGAGCTCTTGCCTTGCATGCTTGAGGCCCTGGGTTCAATTCCTCAGCACCACATAAGCAAAAAGAAAAAAAGCCGGAAGTGGTGCTGTGGCTCAAGTGGTAGAGCGCTAGCCTTGAGCTGAAGAGCTGAGGGACAGCACCCAGGCCCAGAGTTCAGGCCCCACAACCGGACCCAAAAAAAAAAAAAAAAGTCTCATGAATTTTCCTGCCCAGGCTGGCTTTGAACCATGATCCTCAGATCTCAGCCTTCTGAGTAGCTGGGATTATAGGCGTGAGCCACTGGTGCCCAGCTTACCGCTCCCCCCCCTTTCATTTTCATCTCAATCTATGTCTGTCTTTGTTCCCACTATTTCACAGAAACTAGAAATAGCTAGTGCAAATGACCAATGGCTGTTTGCCTGTCCTCCTCTTGTCCAGCTCTCCTAGTTGTCCATTGTTTCATGGATTCTGTGGGCCAGGAATCTGGGTGTGGTTGGTGCCTCTGATTCAGGTCTCCTGTCAGGCAGCAGAGGTGCTGACTAAGGCTGCGTTCATTTCCATGCCTGAGCTCCCTGGAGGAGGCCCAGCTCCTGGGCTTCCTCACATGCCTAGCAGTGGGCCTCTGCCTCCTGTCTTTGTGGGCTGTTTGCTGCCAGAATCATTTGAGTGCCTTCACCGTTTACTTACAGCATGCCACTGTGCTTCTCCTGTATCTTTTGTATCCATGACCGGGGGAGGGAGAGGGGAATACTAGCCTGAGTCTTCTTGTAACCTAATCTTGGAAGCCATGCGCTATGGAGTGGGCTGATTCTGTCACTAGATCCAGCACACTCCGTGGATTTCATGGAGGCATGAGTGCTAGGTGGCAGAGAGCATTCTGAGACACGCTAACCATCGCTATGACAAGACAGCAGGCGCCGACGCTTGATTTCTCCTTTGTAAAGTGCTCCTCTCTGGGGTTCTCAGAGCGCGCTTGTGTTTTGCTTGTTTGGTCTCTGGCTTCTGTCATGTCACCTTTCATTTTTTCTTTTTCTTTTTTTTTTGGGGGGGGGTGGGGGGTCCGGTCATGGGGTCTGAGCCTGGGTCTGGGCGCTGTTCTCAGCTCTTCAGCTCAAGGCTAGCGCTCTACCACTTGAGCCACATTGCCACTTTCGGCTTTTTTCTTTTTGCTTATGTGGTGCTGGGGAATCGAACCCAGGGCCTCAAGCATGCAAGGCAAGTGCTCTACCACTGAGCCACCTTCCCAGCCCCTTTTGACTCTTCCTTTACCCACTCATTGACTGAATTTTCAAGGCCAGCTCCTCCCCTCCTCTTGCATTTTTCACCGTCTGCTGAGTATTTCGTTTTCCTACTTCTGGTGTGTTAAGGGCTGTATATCCACCCACTCCAAATTTGCAGGTGGGTGTTCCTTAAACTTGGCACATGCAGGCTGAATGTGTGTTAGAGTTTGCTTGATTCATTAAATGCTATCTCCAGTTCCTCAAGCCAGAAATGAGAGCGCTGTTCTAGATCTCTCCTTCTCCCCGCCTTTTATTTCGCTGTTCCCTATTGATTTCATAAAAATCATTACTGTTCAGTGACAGTGTGAATGATTTTATAAGGTACTGCGTCCCCTGCTGGGTTCTGAGCACTGAATGAGCGTTGGATAAGATGCTTTCCAGTCTGTGCTCACGGCCATTGAAGGTTTCTGGTGAAGAGACACGTGGTTGGAGCTGTGCTCCCAACGGGCTGCCCTCCAGCTGTCTCTTGTAGTGGTTTTGAAGTGGAGCCTGTATTCTTTCCAACTTCTGTTTTCTTCCTTCCTTCCTTCCTTCCTTCCTTCCTTCCTTCCTTCCTTCCTTCCTTCCTTCCTTCCTTCCTTCCTTTCTTTCTTTCTTTCTTTCTTTCTTTCTTTCTTTCTTTCTTTCTTTCTTTCTTTCTTTCTTTCTTTCTTTCTGTATTCTGTATTCTGTATTCTGTATTCTGTATTCTTTCCAACTGCTGTGTGAGGAGCCGCTTGCATCTGACTGCCCCCCTGAATAAATACTCAATCAATTTTCCCCAGGTGCTATTTATGTTTGTTTGGTTTTTTTTTTTGCCGGTTGTAGGGCTTGGACCTGAGCGCTGTCCCTGATAGGTGAGCACCCTACCGCTTTCAGCCACAGCTCCACTTTTGGTTTTCTGGCGCTTAATTAGAGATGAAAGTCTCACAGACTTTCCTGCCTGGGCTGGCTTTGAACCATGATCCTCAATTCTCAGTCTCCTGAGAAGCTAGGATTTGAAAGCCTTTTTACTTGAAAATAAGATAATTTGGAAAAATTGTGTGAACTTCAGTTAAACATCTATGAAATTGGGACTGGGAAGGTGGCTCAGTGGTAGAGTGCTTGCTTTGCATGTATGAAGCTCTGAGTTTGATTCCTCAGCACCACAGAAGCAGAAAAAGCCGGAAGTGGCACTGTGGCTCAAGTGGTAGAGCACTAGCCTTGAGCTGAAGAGCTGAGGGACAGCACCCAGGCCCAGAGTTCAAGCCCTACAACTGACCCCCCCCCCCCAAAAAAAAAAGAAAACTATGAAATTTTACAATACAAAATGTCTTTACACACATTTTAAGAAATGAAAGTTTGAATCTTAGACCAGGTGCTAGTGGCTCATGCCTGTAATCCTGGCTAATTACGGGGCTGAGATCTGAGGATCATGGTTCAAAAGCCAGCCAGCCTGGGCAGGAAAGTGTGTAAGAGCCTTTTGTTGTTGTTGTTGTTGTTGTTTTTGTGCGTCATGGGGCCTGAACTCTGGGCCTGGGCGCTGTCCCTCAGCTCTTCAGCTCTAGGTAGCGCTCTACCACTTGAGCCACAGCGCCACTTCCAGTTTTCTGAATGGTTTATTGGAGATCAGAGTCTCACAGACTTTCCTGCCTGGACTGGCTTTGAACAGCAATCCTCAGGTCTCAGCCTCCTGAGTAGCTAGGATGACAGGCGTGAGCCACTGGTGCCCGACTGTGAGATTCTTATCTCTAATAAACTGCTCAGAAAAGGCAGAAGTGGTTCAAATGGTAGAGCACTAGCCTTGAGCCAAAAGCAGCTCAGGGACAGTGCCCAGGTGCTGAGTTCAAGCAAGCCCCAGGGCCAGCACACACACACCATGAAGTTTGAACCTTAAGAGTTTGTTACAAGAACATGAGCTATTAAAGTAGGAAAATATTAAAATAACAAACCATGTTATGAAACCAAGTATAGAACATATACTAGTTTAGCCATGATCTAGGTCAAACGTCAGGACCTTGCCAGCCATTCAGAAACATTCCTTAAGAAACTTCTCAGGGCCGGGCTCTGGTGGCTCACACCTGTAATCCTAGCTACTCAGGAGGCTGAGATCTGAGGATTGCGGTTCAAAGCCAGCTTGGGCAGGAGAGACCATGAGACTCCTATCTCCAATAAACCACCAGAAAACCGGAAGTGGTGTTGTAGCTCAAGTGGTAGAGTGCTTGCCTTGAGCCGAAGAGCTGAGGGACAGCGCCCAGGCCCAGAGTTCAAGCCCCACAACCGACCAAAAAAAAAGAAACTTCTCAGGGCATCTGAGAGGACTGGGGTCTTTGGGGAAGGCTGCCCATCCTGGAACTTGGTGCTCTTGAAGGATCTTGGCATGGATAGATGATAGAAGCAGAGAACAACTGTGGTGAGCAACCTCATATTTATTTTAAGTATCTACTTGACAAGTAGATATTTGTCATGGTGAGAACTTTGCTACAACTTACAATTAGCTCGATTAACTGATTGATAACGCTGATTAAAACCTGCTATTAACCTTATTGTGGCTGAGTTACTCCCCCTTCCATAGAAGAGGATGAACTGGTAATGCAGCTGTGTTCTGGACGCTTCTCTGTGTTGGTCTGCCTGCTGTTCCCAGTGGAGGTGCTGTTTCAGTTTCGGCGCACCGGAACAGCAGGGCAGTGTTTTCCTGTGGTCAGTACTGGGGAATCAGAGGAAGGACATACAACCAGATGTATGCTGTTAGAAAGCTTGTACTTCCTCAGTTACAGGTTGAGGGCAGAAGCAGTGGCATCTGTGCTTACAGTGCATGTGTTGTTTTCTTTTTCCTGAGCCTTCCACTCCTCACAGAGATATTAGCAGTCACCATCCCTGCTTCAGCAGTTAATTATGTGTAAATTAGTGCTTAGCAAACAGGAGACTTCATTTAAACTCTTGGTTTATAGTGAAACTTGGCTATCAACTCTTGAAAATAAAACATGCCCACTCTTTTTTTTTTTTTTTGGATGTCATCCCTTCCTTTCCTTTCCTCCATTTCCCCCCCAATCATCAATTCTTTTTTTTTCTTTCTTTTTTTATTGTGAAAATACTGTACAGAGGGGTTACAATTACATGGGCAAGATAATGAGTACATTTCTTTTTTTGGGGGGTCCGGTCGTGGGGCTTGAACTCTGGGCCTGGGCGCTGTCCCTCAGCTCTTCAGCTCAAGGCTAGCGCTCTACCACTTGAGCCACAGCACCACTTCCGGCTTTTTTTTTCCCTGCTTATGTGGTGCTGAGGAATGGAACCCAGGGCCTCATGCATGCAAGGCAAGCACTCTACCACTGAGCCACCTTCCCAGCCCCAACATGTCCACTCTTTAGCCCAGTCTGGCTGGCCTGTGTTCATCAGGCTGCGTTTGAACTTGTAATTCTCCCTAAGCCTCTGGAGGGCCGTGTTGTTTTTTTTCCCTTATCGGAAGGAAGGATTTTCATTCGTAGTTTGTTACACATCATTCCTGTGTGCATACACACAGCATGTGTATTATTTTGTATGTAAGTGACTGCACTGAATGCACTCTTCTATAATTTGCTTTCTTCTTTTACTTCACAATATATTATAGACGACTTTGTGTGTCAGATGTAGATTAGCATTTTATTTTATTGTTTTTTTTTGTTTGTTTTTGGGTCTAGTCATGGGGCCTGAACTCTGGGCTTGAGCGCTATCCCTCAGCTCTTCAACTCAAGACTAGTGCTCTACCACTTGAACCACAGCGCCACTTCTAGCTTTTTTTTTTCTTTTTGCTTATGTGGTGCTGAGGAATCGAACCCAGGGCCTCATGTATGTAAGGCAAGCGCTCTACCACTGAGCCACCTTCCCAGCCCCTATTTTATTGTTTTGTTTTGGCCAGTCGTGGGGCCTGAACTCTGGGCCTGGGCACTGTCCCTCAGCTCTTCAGCTCAAGGCTAGCGCTCTACCACTTGAGCCACAGCAGCACTTCCGGCTTTTTCTACTTATGTGGTGCTGAGGAATGGAACCCAGGGCCTCATGCATGCAAGGCAAGCACTCTACCACCAAGCCACCTTCCCAGCCCTTAGCATTTTATTTTATTTTTTTGTCGGTTGTGGGCCTGAACTCTGGTCCTGGGCGCTGTCCCTCATCTCTTCAGCTCAAGGCCAGTGCTCTACTACTCGAGCCACAGCACCATTCTGGCCTTTTCTGCTTATATGGTACTGAGGAATTGAACCTCACGCATGCAAAGCCACTGAATCATCTTCCCAGCCCTAGCATTGCATTTTATACTTTGGAGTTAACTCCCCTTTTTGGAAATTTAAGTTCTCCTCTTGGTAGTACAAACAGTGATCAAACATTATTGTACATGTACCTTCCTAGCTGGTGAAAAGATGTTTTGTTTTTGTTGGTTGTGGGGCTTAAACTCAGAGCCTGGGTACTGTTCTGGAGCTTTTTAGCTCAAGGCTAGCACTCTACCACTTGAGCCACAGCATCACTTCCACTTCTGATGGTTTATTGGAGGTAAGAGTCTCACAGATTTTCCTTCCTGGGCTGGCTTAGAACCATCATCCTCACATCTCAGCCTTCTAAATAGCTAGGATTACAGGTATGAGCCATCAGTTCCCTGCTAGGGGAGTATTCTGCTTTTTTGGTGGTTCTGGGGCTTGAGCAAGGATGTGATTGCCAAGGGCTTACACCCTAAGAATGGAGGCTGCCACGCTGTCTGATAAGCCACCAAGGCCTGCTGAGGTGAATTGTCAGAATGAACATAGAAGGCAGAGAGTAGAAGTACTATGGAGGCGAGAGCAGCAGCAGCAGCTGTAGTTTGTTCCAGAACCTTTGTCTTGTGCATTTCCTCTTGCCATGCAAGGGGCAGACCGGGCTCGCCAAGAGACGGGCCCTTCTCACGTGTGTGGAGGCATGATTGATGGAGTTGCCTGTGTGCGGCTGTGTGGTAGGCTCATGACCGTACTGGTTGTTACTAGAATCCTGTCGTTTCAAGGAGTTCTGTAGTTTGTTCTTATTTACTTGTTTTTCCTCACTTGGGGAAAAATATGTATTAAGATAAATTCCTAGAAATGTGCTGACTAAGGCTTATTAAAAACCTGACAAGAGCCTAGTGGCTCACCCCTGTCATCCTAGCTACTCAGGAGGCTGAGATCTGAGGATCGCAGTTCAAAGCCAGCCCGGGCAGGAGAGACTGTGAGACTCTTATCTCCAATGAACCACCAGAAAACCAGAAGTGGAGCTGTGGCTCAAAGTGGTAGAATGCTAGCTTTGAGTGGAAAAAGCTGAGGGACAGCACCCAGGCCCTGCGTTCAAGCCTCAGGACCAACAAAAACAAAAAAACGAAAACTTACCAAGAGCTAGATATTTTATACTCATTTACAGATTTTCGGGATCCTTGGAAGAGCATGTTCTGTCCATTTCATAGGTGAGGATATGTGAGTTAAAGGGGTACAATGCAGTTCAGGTATCATTTTAGTATTTAAAAAAAAAATCAACATCTGGGTGCTATTAGCTCATTCCTGTAATCCTAGCTACTCAGGAGGTTTAGATCTGAGGATTGCAGTTAAAAATTAGCTTGGTTAGGAAAGTCCATGAGACTCTTCAATAAACTACTCAGAAAACCCAGAAATGGTGCTGTGGCTCAAGTGGTAGAGTGCTAGCTTTGAGCAAAAGAAGCTCAGGGACAGTGCACAGGTCCTGAGTTCAAGCCCCCAGACTGGCACAAAAAACAAAACCAATAAACCAAAACAGAAAAAGGAAGAAAAAAATCAGCTGGGTGCCAGTGGCTCATGCCTGTTATCTTCGCTACTCAGGAGGCTGAGATCTGAGGATTGTGGTTTGAAGCCAGCCCAGGCTAGAAATTCCCTGTGAGATTCTTATTTCCAATTAACCACTCAAAACCCAGTTGTGGCACTATGGCTCAAAGTGGTAGAATGTAACCTTGAGAAAAACCTCAGGGACAGCACCCAGGCCCTGAGTTCAAGCCCCGTCACTGACAACCCCCCCCAAAAAAACCCAACTCATTCTAAGTACTTGATAGAACTCTGGCTATGATATTGACAAATAATTTAATAGAGATTACCGGGGATGTAGTTCAGTGGTAGCTTACTTGCCTATTTTGCTTGTCATGCATGATCCTGGGTTCTATCAAGAAAACAAGCACTATAAGAAAGTAAAAACCCAAACACCCCAAGCTCTAGAAATACTTCAGTATTGAGACCTGGTTTGTACCTACAAGCATATGTTCTGTATATAATTGTTGTGTGTGCTAACGTTTTATTTCTTAGAAAATGGAGTTGCCTTACTCTGTTCTGGCTCAGCTTATGCCATCTTCTTAGAACTAATATTTAAACTAAAGACTTTCCTGTTTTTATTCATGTAGGAAGAACAGTTTGTTTTTTAAAAACTGAGATCTTGCCTGTTGAGTAACAGGAGAGAAGAGAATAGAAATAAATAGCCCGACATGTAAGAGACAGCTGATAATTTATGGAATTTGGACATAACTTAAAGATAGAAGAAATAGTTTCTTAACATGAGAGAAAATGTTTAAAAAAAAGACTTTCAGTAGTTGTTTTCAGTCATATTTAACTCATATTTAGATGTAGATTTAAATGTTTATTGCTGCCAGTGGTTCACGCCTACAATCTTAGCTACTCAGCAGGTTGAGATATGAGGATCCTGGTTCAAAGCCAACTCAGGCAAGAAAGACGTTGAGACTCCTAACTCTAGTTAACTACCAGAAAAGTGAAAGTGGCACTGTGGCTCAAAGTGGTAGAGCCCTAGCCTTGAGTGAAAGAGCTCTGGGACAGTGTCCAGGCCCTGAGTTCAAGCCCCATGACCAAGCGGGGAAAAAAGGCTACTACTTTTTTTGTTGTTTGTTTTTTTGCCAATTCTGATGCTTGAACTGAGGGCCCGGGTGCTGTCCCTGAGCTCCTTTTGCTCAAGGCTTGCTTCTACCATTTGAGCCATGGTACCACCTCTGGCTTTTTCTGTGATTTAATTGGAGATAAGAGTCTCATAGACTTTCCTGCCCAGGCTGGCTTTGAATCTTTGAATCTCAGTCCTCAGATCTCAGCCTCCTGAGTAGCTAGGATTGCAGGTGTGAGCCACCGGTGCTCCACTTGAGTCTTATTATTTTATTTTGACAGTACTGAGGTTTGAACTTAAGGCCTCATACTTTCTAGGCATGCGTTTTACCATTTGAGCAATGTCCCAGGCCTAAAGTAACTCTTTGATGATCTTGTTTTCTGCATGCCTTTCTGAATATGCCCCAAATGCAAGACCCTGCATTAACTCTGCCTGTTGGTCAGGACTGCTTGCAGACACCCTGGGGGTGAGGTCATGTCTCATTGCGCAAGAGCAGCTTACTGCTTTATATAAAAGTGATGCATTTCCAAAGCTAGGTATTCCTCAGCTGTGCGGTAAACCCCAGAGAATGCAGAGCGCCCACGTGAGCCCCTCTATTCTCTGTGCAAGGCTTGTAACGGGGAGCCAGTGCAGACATGCTCATGCTGGCTGAGCTCTGAGTAGTAAACTTGTGTCTGCTGCAGGAGACTCATGCTGCCAGTACCCACGGAACACCCAGAGGTTAATGTGTTAAGTTGTCAGTAGGGCAGAATAAAACCCAGATTTTACAGTGCTCATCTTGGCTTTGGCCTAATGCGACTAGAAGAGGAGCTGTCCTTCCTGTTTTCTGCCATCTTCTTTATATACAGTAGGCGTCCCTGTTTGGTGTATTTTTTGTTTTTTGTTTTTGTCGTTCGAGGGGCCTGAACTCTGGGTCTGGCCACTGTCCCTCAGCTCTTCAGCTCAAGGCCAGTGCTCTACCACTCAAGCCACAGCGCCACTTCTGGCTTTTTCTACGTAAGTGGTATTGAGCAAGCGAACCCAGGGCCTCATGCATGCAAGACACGCGCTCTACCACTGAGCCACCTTCCCAGCCCCGGCATCTCTATTTTATGATCCACATCTGAGAAGTCAACTAGCTGTGATTGAAAATTCTCAGAATAGCTGGGTGTGGCTGTTCCTTCCCATAATCCCACACTCAAGAGGCTGAAGCAGGAGGATCACAAATCAGAGGCCAGTCTGTGCTGTAGAGAGAGACACAGACAAGTGAACAAGTGAGCCAGGCATCTGCGGCTCCTATCTTCAATAACACAGTTACTCAGGAGGCTGGGATCTGATCTGAGAATCTCTGTTTGGAAACAGCCCAGGCAGGCAAATTTAAGGATTGTGGTTTGAAACCAGTCCAGGCAGAAAAGTCCGTGAGACTCTTATCTCCAGGTAACCAGCAAAAAGTCAGAAGTGGAGGCTTAGCCCAAGTGGCAGAGCAACCTGCCAGTCATGATTGGGTGAAAAGTCATGAGAGTGGAAGTCTCTGAGTTCAAGATCCAGTACCAGCAAACCCTGAAATAGCACCAAATGATGAGCGAAAATGAAATCATGTCTGAGTGGAGCAGGTAACAGCAGTTAGGTACACAGTATTTTCACTGATTTTGCTGTCATAACTAGTGGTGACTAACGAATCAGGGAGGAGGGCCTGTGAAGGTTGGATACAGACACAATGCTACTTTACAGAAGGAACTTGAACAGCTACAGATTTCAGCATCCATGGGGATTTCTGCAACTAATCTCTCATGGATACTGACAGATAGCTGTATTTAATCTTAGGAAAAATAGGCTTGTTGTAATCTGCTAAACTGACTTCGAAGCCTACTATCGGGTCATAATCCAAAGTTTGAAAACATCGATTAGCGGATTCTGGGCAAGAGGCATGGAGTCGTGTTAGAAAGTTGTTGTAATTAAGCAGGGAGTGATGGCAGGAATTGTGGACTGGAGGAGCAAGATGGATGTCAGGGGTAGTGGGAAGTGAGGTGGGTAGGAATGGTGTTCTTCGATGGTATTGGGAATGAGGGAGATGTAGTCTTCTGGCCTGAGCAGCCAGTGTCATTGACTTGACTAGAGGGAGAAGCCAGGGAGAGCCTTTTATCTCCCACAGGTACAGATTTGCTTATAGATTGGGGAGACCAAGGCGCAGAGTTCCCTTTGGGGGCATAATGGCTTGGGGTACATTTAAGAAGGAGAACCGGAAATTTCTATGTGGTGGAATAGAGGGTTCTGATTGTCAGAAGGGAAGGTTTGGATTGGGAATGTAAATTTGGCGTTTCATTGCGCAAGTGATTTATTGCCATGGGGGCAGCTGTACCAAGGATGGGTTAACGGGGATGCAGGTGCAATTGTGGAGGTGACAAATGTTGAATGGAGGGAAGAACACAGCAGGGACGGGCACCGGGTGTGGTACAGAGCGTCAGCATCAGCAGGTTGAGTGCTGACGACGTGAGAAAGGCAGTGGAGGAGAAGCAGGGGCTGGAGGGGGTGGAGGGGAAAAGGCTCAGGGTGAGTGTTGGTGGAAATGAAAGCCTGGCGTGAGGCAGGGTCGTAGGGCCTGTGTGGTGGCTGTCTTCCCGTGATACTGTCCGACAGGGCTGCCTTTCCACAGACTGGGAGGCTTACAAGTCAGCAGACTCCGGAGTCTCTCCTTCCGGGATCTAGGGTCTCCCTGAGGCCTTTCTCCTTAGTGTGTAGATGGCCATCTTCCTCTGGTATCTTCACATGGTTCACTCTTCTTTTTTTTTTTTTTTAACCTGGCTCACTCTTTTGCTAACCTAATCTCCCTCTTCCTCTTAAATAGAACGTACATCCTCTTTCTCCCTCTCTCCCTCCTTCTCTCTTGTCTTGTTTTTTGGTCTGAGACCAGGACTTGAACTTGGTACCTGATGCTTTTGTTCATTGGCTAGTGCTCTACCAATGAAGCCATACCTCCATTTCTAGATGGGACACATTCCCTGTTGCCTTCTATAGAGCTCAGATTACTCATGAAAAGGAATCTTACTTCATGACTAGGTTTGTTCTTGGAAAGAAGTTGCATAGCACTGTTTGTAGAGCACTGCAGTTCCTGACCTAGGTGTACTGTTGCTGCTTATGAGGTAGAGGGAAAATTTGAGTCTTCTTAAAGGTCTGTGTTCTGGGTACTTCCTGTCCCATTTGTTGTTACCCTAGAACTTTTACTGATTCCTTAATATAGCCTGTTAGACTGTCAGTGTGTTCCTGTATTTGAAGATTTTTAACCTTCTTGGGTTTGACCAGTATGTCTATAAAACTGTATTTTTAGACCCTTGGGCCCAAAGTTCAGGACTCCCACTTTAGATCCAGCCATTTGCCTCCATAATGCCTACTATGGAGACCTGGTGAAGGGCAGAGAAAGATTTATGACATGGCAGCCATGGGAAGACAGCCCCTCTTCAGTCGTCTTTAGGACTGACTTTGGCTCCAGGTTAACCGGGAGAAGCAGGAGTAGGAAGTAAGAGAGGTACACGTAGCTGAGCAGTCTCAGTGCACAGGACAGCCTGGTTGACCATTGGCTCATTCTTTGGTCTGGTCTGGTCTGGTCTGGTCTTTGTTGCTCTACCGTTTAAATAAACTGGGGCATGGGCTTCTAGTTTTTGGCTGCTTCCTTTAAGATAAGAAGATGGCCTTGTTTATTTGAGAAACAGTTTGTCTGTCACAAGATGCTTTTCAGTGAGCCCTACCTTTCCTGGACTCCAAGGAGATGGTAAAGTGACTGCCGGAGAGAATGGCTCAGGTCAGAGGACACAGATGCGAAATGTGGGGCCAAGGAGGGCAGAGCGCTCAGCTTCTGATTTACAGGCCCAGAAAAAGCATCCTGTACGTTCCTCTTACATGTAGTCACTTGGATACCAGTTTAAAGGAAGGAACGCTAATACATATAAAACCCACTAAAAAAAAAGCAATGAATTTTTGTAAATAAGACTTACGTGAAGCCTGCTGTTACCTGACCTAAGCCAGCTCTTTGGGAGAAAGTTAGGAAATCAGAGACCTAGTTAGACTCACAGGTGCTCCTTGGCTTACCATGAGTCATGTCCTGATAAACCCCCATCATAAATGGAAAATGCGTGGGATACACACGTGACCTTCTCACGTCGTGCTGGCCATAGTGCAGCGTGGACTTGTCCTTGTTTACCGGCACAGTGTAGAGTCTGACTGAGCTGTGGCTTGTGCCCCTGCTCAGCATCTGGAGGGCATGTTTTTAACCATGTTTAGCTGGTTTGGAAAAGATCAGAATTCAAAGTATGGCTTCTGCATGCATTCAGCACTTACACCTCCTGAGGGCGAAGGGAAAGCTCCTGAGAAGGGAAGTATTTGTCACTGGAGGACTACTAACTCTGCGATCTTTTCATTACAGATATGGTGTAAGATACTTCTTCAAGACTGGACAGGTGGAGACCCTTATTTCCGATAGCCTTAAGCTGACGCGTAGCCATAGGAAAAGCTCACGGAGTTCCATTGTTTCCGCTTTACTTTTTTCCTGGCACCTAAGTTCACCTTGCAACCATGTATGGAAGTGCCCGTTCTGTTGGGAAGGTGGAGCCAAGCAACCAGAGCCCCGGGCGCTCCCCTCGACTTCCCCGGTCCCCCCGCTTAGGTCACCGCCGGACCAGCAGCACTGGAGGGAGTTCCGGAAGCAGTGTTGGCGGCGGCAGTGGGAAAACCCTTTCGATGGAGAATATCCAGTCCCTAAATGCTGCCTATGCCACATCTGGTCCCATGTACCTCAGTGATCATGAAAACGTGGGTTCCGAGACACCTAAAAGCACCATGACCCTCGGCCGCTCTGGGGGACGCCTGCCTTACGGCGTTCGGATGACCGCCATGGGCAGCAGCCCCAACATCGCCAGCAGCGGGGTGGCTGGTGGCGACTCCATAGCGTTTGGAGAGCATCACCTCCCTCCCGTCAGTATGGCGTCCACGGTCCCTCACTCCCTTCGCCAGGCACGTGATAACACCATCATGGACCTGCAGACGCAGCTGAAGGAGGTGCTGAGGGAGAATGACCTGCTGCGGAAAGATGTGGAGGTGAAGGAGAGCAAGCTGAGCTCCTCCATGAACAGCATCAAGACCTTCTGGAGCCCCGAGCTCAAGAAAGAGCGGGCCCTGAGGAAGGACGAAGCCTCCAAGATCACCGTTTGGAAGGAGCAGTACAGAGTCGTGCAGGAGGAGAACCAGGTGGGTTCCATACACGCGTGTCTACTTCAATGGTCAGAATTCGTGCATAGAAGCAAAACAGGCCACTCCTCTCCTGTTTTAGAGTAAATACTTCTTCTCCAGTAGAGATGTGGTCTTGCTCTGTAGCCTAAACTAGTCTCCAACTCTTGATTCTTTTCCTCCACCTCCAGAATGCTGGGGTTACGAGTGTGCGCCACCAAATCTGTTTGCAGCTGTAGCCTTCAGGGTAGAGTATGTATAAATACGTAATACTTGAAGTGGACTTGAGGTACCTGGATCTCTTGTTGCATTAGCTAAGCACCGGGGTACCTTGGTGAGGATGCTGTAGACACATGTCTATTTTACTGAGCAAAAAGTTATTGACCTAATTTTTTTTTAAGGTTGAAGTAATTGAGGCATTTGTTTATACTGATAGCTTCGAAGCTATACAGAACAAAAGCCTCTTGCAGTATTTTTTCCAATTAAGAAGCTACATTCAAACTTAAAATATTGAGTCTCCAAAAAAAAAAAAACCCATTGTGGGCACTTAGCACTTCCATCCACAGGGTTTTCATGCCAAAAAAGCCATATGTGCCGAAGAAGGGTGAGCACTACCTCGTCTAGATTCCACCCCTTGCCCTAATTAAACACCAGTGCCGGCAGGAATAGATTCTTCCCGCAACCACTATAATTACCACACAATCCTAAAATTGTATCACTTTGGTCCAAAAAACAAAGGGTGCAATTTTAAAGTAAAGCAAGACACTGCAATGAGATACAAGAGACTGAGAATGCTAATTAATAGATTATAGCCAGCCAGCAGTGAGCCCTAATTAACTCTGCAGTCATCATACCCTCCGTAGCTTTCAGAGGTCAGACATCTTCCACTTTACCAAGATTGGCTTAATAGGATTTACAGTAATTAAATAAGGTTCCCCATTTCTGTCTGAGACCGGGGATTTGGGTCCATTCTAAGTATTTGATCTGATGGGACCACAGAGATCTGTTTCTAGTCCTATGTAAGAACACATTTGCCTAGAATTGCCTGATGTGTGTGGTTTATTATTATGGAATCCTCACAGAAGATTGTTTCTACAACAAAAATACACAGCTCTTTTTATATCTATCTTTTTGTTACTAAACTTTGAAATAACTGGTGGTTGGTGAGCTAAAAGTCTTTACCCTTTTAATAGTGAGGACTTTCTTTTTTATTAAATTGAGAATAAGAATAGCTTTTAGAGTATGTCTGCTAGAGAAGAAAATGAAAATTCAGCTGTGAGTTTGGTGGAATTGCAGAGCTAATAAAGCTTTGGATAAGTTACTTTTTTTTTTTTTTTTTTGGCCAGTCCTGGGGCTTGAACTCGGGGTCTGGGCACTGTCCTTGAGCTTCTTTTGCTCAAGGCTAGTGCTCTACCACTTGAGCTACAGCACCACTTCGGGCTTTTTCTTTTTTTCTTTTTCTTTTTTTAGTTGTGAAAATACTGTACAGAGTGGTTACAATTACATGAGCACGGTAATGAGTACATTTCTTATCAAGCATTGTTGCCTCCTCCTTTGTTTCCCCTTTCCATCCCTTCCCATCCCTTCCCACCCTTCTCATCTCCGCCCCCTACCCCTACCCCTCTTTGGGCTTTTTCTATGTATGTGATTCTGAGGAATCCAACCCAGGGCTTCACGCATGCTAGGTGATCACTACCACTGAGCCACATTTCCAGCCCTCAGTTAAGATGCTTATTTTAAAAATAATTTTTTTTTTTTTTTTTTTTTGGTGGTCGTGAGTCTTGAACTCTGGGCTTGAGCGCTGTCCCTCAGCTCTTCAGCTCAAGGCTAGTGCTCTACCACTTGAGCTACAGCGCCACTTCCGGTTTTCTGGTGGTTTATTGGAGATAAGAGTTTCACGGAGGGGCTGGGAAGGTGGCTCAGTGGTTGAACGCTTGCCTAGCATGCATGAGGCCCTGGGTTCGATTCCTTAGCACCACATAAGCAAAAAGAAAAAAGCCAGAAGTGGCGCTGTGGCTCAAGTGGTAGAGCGCTAGCCTTGAGCTGAAGAGCTGAGGGACAGCGCCCAGGCCCAGAGTTCAGGCCCCACGACTGGACCCCCCCCAAAAAAAGAGTTTCACAGACTTTCCTGCCCGGACTGGCTTTGAACCGCCATCCTCAGATCTCAGCCTCCTGAGTAGCTGGGATTACAGGTGTGAACCACAGGCGCCCAGCAAAAATAATTCTTTTAAAGTACTTTCACTGAAGTTTCATGTGGCCGTAGTATATACTTCTGTTTAAGATTACAGGGTGGCAAGTGACTTGAAAGCCTTTTCCCTTTTGTTATGCCTTTTTCATTTTGGGGTTGGGTACCCCGACCCTTACTGAAGATCAAACCTATAAGCTTTGCATATGCCATGAAGTGGTCCACCCCTGAGCTACACCCCCAGTCCTGGAGTCTGACTTCTGTGATTTTCAGTTTAGTTAGAGATCAAGAGAATTTTAAGTTCATAAGTGTAAAACAGGACGAATTCATCCTGTATAAATATTTTGTCATTTGTTCTTATTTAGAGACCATTGGCAGGTAACATTTATATAATTTTAGACTACATTTTAATCTGCTTCTTAGTAAAAACCATAATTATTTGCATTATGTGAACTCATGTCTTTTAAAGTCTGATCTTAAAGTTTATGATCAGTGTTTGGGCTTTTTTTTTTCAGAAGTATTTTTTTGTCAGGGTGACGTACAGAGGGTTTACAGTTATATACGTAAGATAATAAGTACATTTCTTGTCTTGTTACCTCCTCCCTCATTTTTCTCCCACTTTCCCTGTCCCCCTCCCTGGGGGTTATTTATTTTTGGTAATTTGATTTGAACATGAAGATTATAAATGATTTATTGAAAGTATTGTGGAGAGGCTGGGAAGGTAGCTCAGTGGTAGAATGCTTGCCTTGCATGCCTGAGGCCCTGGGTTTGATTCCTCAGTACCACATAAGCAAAAAGAAAAAAGCTGGAAGTGGCACTGTGGCTCAAGTGGTAGATCACTAGCCTAGAACTAAAGAGCTGAGGGACAGCGCTCAGGCCCAGAATTCAGGCCCCACGACCAGACCCCCCCCCCAAAAAAAAAAGTATTGTGGATAAATCTGTATTCTAATTTATTTTCCAGACACCCAGTCTCTTGTTTCAGAACTTGAATGTGTTCAAGGCACCATGTAGAGTACCCAGAGAAAGTGAAATCGTATGCAAAATAGAGTTGTTCCTGTTGAGGAATTAATCATTTTGAGGAGCCAAATGTGTATGTGTATGGCTTTTTAAAATGTAGTTTTCCTGTCTGTTACATCCATTCGCACGTGAGGTGTGGAGGTGGGCATGGGGCTTGCCCAGATGTGGTTGGGAAATGTGCTTCCTGCAGTGTTGTAGGGTACCATGACCAGCAGTTCAGTGAATAAAATACGAGGACTGCATGAATATCTGACATGGTTCGTTTGTGAGGAAATAAGGACGGAGAATGGCAGTCTTTCTTTTTACTTTATCTTCCCTCCTTTGGGGTCCTACAGTGCAGTTTAGTGGGTGATTTCCTTATTTCCTTTTCTTTCTTTTCTTTTTTTGTGCCAGTCCTGGGGCTTGAACACAAGGCCTGGGCACTGCCCCTGAGCTCCTTCCGCTCAAGGCTGGCGCTCTACCACTAGACCCCTACCTCCACTTGTGACTTTTTGTTAGTTAATTGGAGATTAGAGTCTCATGAGCTTTTCAGTTGTGGCTGGTTTTGGCCTACGATCCTCAGATCTCAGCCTTCTGAGTAGCTAGGATGACAGGTGTGAGCTATGGCTGCCTGGCTTGGCCTTTTTTTCCGTGTTTGAGTCCTGGCTCTGCAGGTCAGGGTTGGTGGGTTAGTCTCTCTGCACTTCCCATTGCCTGGCCTTGTCCCTGTCAGCTGTCCCCGCAGGATTCTGCCTCGGTTGCAGTGCTCAAATTTAGGAGTGATGCAGATATCTGGGAACAAGACATGGATGATTATTGGGGTTCTTTTCAAGGTAATTGGCACAAAATCAACTGCTTAAGTGAAAGGGCATTGTGTACCTCTAACTTTCATGAACTTTCAAATGGGGGATAGTAATAGCTTTGTTATTACAGTATTTAAGATTACAGGAGGCAATATGTGTAAAATTTTGGACAAGACTACATGAATTAGTGTACATTTTAAAAGCTGTACAAAAAATATTGAATGAAAATTGTGTTCCAGGTTTCATAGATATGAATCTATTTTGTAGCATTTTTCGGAAGTGGAAATGTACCTTAATCCTTGCTGAAGGCAAATGTAGCTTAGGACCAATAAGGTTTTTAGATAGTGCTAGTGGATGACTAGTTATGACCAGCGCCGCCATCGAATTCCTGAAGGAGTTACCAGCTCGTTGCAGGGTAATTAGCTTGCAGGATTTTCAGTTACAGTGGTATTCGTGTATTTAACATTTTTATTTCCATAATGACTCATCTGTGAATTATAGAGTGCTTTCCCAAAAGGAATGTAACATTGCTGGAGAAAAAAAAAAACCACACACACACACCTTTTTTGCTCTATTTGCTTTCTGTGGTAAGGGGTTTCTGGATGGTAAGTTGGGCCAAAATTCTCTGCAAGTAATTTTAGATGTGTGCTTTGGTATGAAGAAGATTTCACCTTCAGGAGGCAGTGGAGACTTCCTAAGGCTGCTTGCATATGTTTGAATTCTATGAAATGTTATGTGTGTACCCACCGAAGGTGCCATTTTCTCATGTAATTCCTGCCATTCACTCTAGTGACATGAAAACGTAGCCTCTCACCAATGTTCCCTTTGATTTTTAGGTATCATCTACCATTGTGCCCTTTAAAAAATACTGTAGTAGCTGAGCATGGCGGCACATGCCTCTAATTCTGGCTACTAGGGAGGCTGAGGCAGGAGGATCTCACATGTGCGGTTTGCCTGGGCTACAGTTAAGCAACTAAAATACAAAAAAAAAAAACAAAAAGGTTGGGAGCCTGGCTCAAGGCAGGTAGAGCGCTTCTCAGCTCTCTTCTCAGCTCTTCTCTAGAAATGTGAGGCCCTGCATTCAAGTCCCCAGTACCACAAGAAGAAAATAAAATAAAAACCGTAACAGTTTTGTTAGTGAGAAAAGTGTCCTTAGAATGATGTTGGCTTTGAGCATTAGTATTAACTGTCATAGAGCATTCACATAGCCTGTGCTTGATGCCTTCATAGACACTGTGTTTGGTCTTTACGGCGGTCTCACAGCGGGCGATGGGCTCCTTGTTTTCGTTAGGAGAAGCACTTGTGCAGTTCTCTCGTCTGACGGTAACATACTTGTTTGGTTATGACGTCAACTAAAATGTAGATAGGTTTCCAAAAAAGTTATTGAGAAACCAGTGTTACTTATTAGAGGTAAAAAGATTACATTAAAACTCCTCCATGTTTTAGTTGGAGAAGGAAATCCAAGAATAGGCTTATGACATGATCCCATGGTTACAATTGAGAGAAGGGCAAAAGAGAGAGACTGGGGACCCGTTGAGAAGATAATGAAAATGTAGTCTGATGAGTTTAAATAACGCGTCTCTATCAGCGCAGGTCAACATCACACGTCAGCACTTTCCTTGTTTTGATTAGACAGAGAACATTTAGATTAATGATTCCCAGACTTGATTTCTACATCACAGTAAAAATTTTTTAAAAAACCCACACCGAATGAAAAAGGAGAGGGTGTAGGTAAAATGTGAAATATTTATACTTTCTGAAGAGCAACCAGAGTATATAGAGGGTGTAGGGAAAGAACTGTCCTGGAACTGTGAAATAAAAATGAAAAATAGTGTTGCCATTCCTTTGTAAGAGAAAAGACAGTCTAACACCAAAAAAAAATAAAATTGCATAATTTTAAAATAGAGGACACTTCTTTCCGAGAAAATAGCCTTGAGTTTTACAATGCCAATTTTGTTATGCACTAGTGGGGAAATAGTTTATGGTGTCTTTTTTTTTGTGTGTTTGTCAGTCCTGGTGCTTGAACTCAGGTCCTGGGCACTGTCCCTGAGCTTCTTTTGCTCAAGGCTAGCACTCTACCACTTGAGCCACAGCGCCACTTCCAGCTTTTTCTGTGTTTGTGGCATTGAGGAATCGAACCCAAGGCTTGCTAGGCAAACTGGGCAAGCACTCTACCACTAAGCCACATTCCCAGCCTTAGTCTCTGAGCTTCTTTTGCTCAAGGCTATTGCTTTACCATTTGACTCACAGTACCACCTTTGGCTTTTTCTGAATAGTTGATTGGCGGTGAGAGTCTCTGGGCTTTCCTGCCCAGGCTGGCTTCAGACTGCAGTCCTCAGATCGCAGCCTCAGTATCTAGGATGACAGGCATGAGCCACCAGCGCCCGGCTTAGTCATGATGTCTTCTGAGAGCCACTGGCTCAATAGCAGTTCATCGTATTACATCCTGGGACCAGATCATTCCCAGAGTTGGCACATCCAGCAAACCAAGGATGACTTTTCCTGTTTACTTGATTTAAAAAGTAATATTTTTTGTGGCGTGCACACTCTGAAAATGTCAGTGCCCATGAAGTTCTCCTCAGCATAGCCATGCTTATTCGTGTGTTGTCTGTTGCTGGTTTACCCCACCGGGGTGGGCTTCCACTGTGAGACCGTGCCCACGGCCCTGCACTGGGAAACTTGCGTGCTTAAACAGCATTCTGGGCACACTCATGCGGGTGGTGTTTGCTTATGTCTCTCATGTGTCCTCACAGCAGTACTGACTGGGTAGTTCTGGTAGTCTTGCTTTTTCTTCATCATATGGTCATCATCAGTCTGTCCTGCGGCTTGAACCGAGGGCCTGGGTGCTGTCCCTGAGCATTTTTGCTCAAGGTTAGCGCTCTACCACTGGAACCGCAACTCCATTTTTGGCTTTATTGATCTTTAATTGGAAATGAGAGTGTTACCGGTTTTGGCTTGGGGCCTCGATCTTCAGATCTCAGGCTCCTGAGTGGCCGGGATTACTGGTGTGAGCCACCGGCACCCGGCTGTGGTCTTAACTGGCTGCGGTGTAAGATGAGGCTTGGAGCGACGTGCCTGAGGCCTCACAGCTGTTAGGCAAAGTGACGCCTCCACGGCGGGCGCCACACAGGCACAGGGCAGGGACCGCGAGTGTGCCGCTTCCCCTCCACCTCCACCGCTCTCCAGGACCAGGGAGCGGCCATCACGCTGTCCTTGCCCACAGAGCAGGGCCTGCCTCACGGAACCTCGGCGGATTGATCTGTGAACATTGGGTTCATCTTTGTTTGACTCAGTGGGATTTTCCCAGAGGTTTGTTGATGAGATGGCCTACTTACTGATGTCCTACTTACTGAACTTTTTTTTTCTTTTGCAAACCTGTCATTTTTGAACCATATATGATCTCATTTCACTATTGCTCGAATAACAAGTTACACTAGTAACTTGGTGGAGGCCAACTTTATTCTTCTAGCCCCATAATTTATTATGTCATTTTTAAGGAGCATAGTGTGCCTCTTAGCCGTTCATTTAATCTAAAAACAAAGCCTGCCAAAATTTTAATTTTTAATTTAAAAATAGTGATTTTAAGTTAAATTTGTTAACTACTATTATTATTATTGTTATTATTTGCTAGTCCTGGGGCTTGAACTCAGGATCTGGGTGCTATCTCTGTACTTTCTTGCTCAAGGCTAGAGCTCTACCACTTTTGCCACACAGCGCCACTTCTGGATTTTTTATTTTTATTTTTTATGGTTAGGTGGAGGGAGATAAGAGTCTCACAGGCTTTACTGCCTGGGCTGGCTTTGAACCATGATCCTCGGATCTCAGCCTCCTGAGTAGCTAGGGTGATGGGCGTGAGCTACCAGCGCCCAGCTAAATTAATTTTTTTAGTCTGAGGATGTATTGGATTAGCAGTGGTCTGGAATTTAGAGAAGAAGGCTATGAGGGAAGAGGGTCTCATAACTTGGCTGAATGAAAGAATATTTACAAGTGAACAAAGAAACTTGAATTAGTGTGACAAATTAAGGTTGTATAAATAATGTGTTTAAAAGCAGCTTACCTATATTCTTATGATTTTGAGTTGATTTAAAATCGCCAGGGGTCTGATGCCTTTGTCTTTTTTCATAATAAACCTCATTGTATTTTGAGATTTGAAAAAGAAATTAATGTTCAGTTAATTGCTGAGTAATTTTACCTTTAGGGAGAAATTCCAAAGAAGGGGTTGGAAAGATGGATTAGGGTGCGTCAGGCAGGGTGGAATAAGATCGCGATGAGGGTTGATTTTTTGGTTTGTGGTTCAGTTTTACCTTCCTATTTGGAAGTTGCTTTCTTGTCCTGTTTTGAAGTCTTGGGCTAGAACCCCTGCCAGTGGCTTCGCTGTGGGCGGGAGTTGGAAGGCATCAGAGTGTCAGTAGGTTGGTGGGCTTCCATTTGCTGTCACGGTGCCGCTCGTCCCGCAGAGAGAGGATGACGGCGTTGTTTTGGTCCAACGCTGTTTTCCCTATTCCACTCACGGTTCTCCAGCAGCAACTTTGAACACTCTTGTCCACTGCAGCAGTCAGCTAGCCTGGCTTACCCTCTCAAACGTGACTCTGGGGGTGGCACGTTGCAGTTCTGCTCAGCCTCTGCCACCTCTTTGTCTCCCGACAGATGGCCTTCCCTCCTGGTCGTAATCCACCGCAGGTTTTCGCAGGGAATGAACACCATGTGTTCACCATGTTGGCTCTGCTTGTGCACTGCCCACTCCTTGGCCGCCTCTCTCTGGGACTTGGACGTGCTCGCTGCTGGCATTCATGTCAGGAAGTGGGTGCAGCTGGAGTTCTGAGTCAGGCACGTACTCATTAGAAAAATGGCAGCCTCCTAAAACCTTCGCTGTTCATTCCCTGCACACCTAGAGTAAAACTGAATTTTATTCCTTTTTTTTAAAAAGAGTCTACTTTTCAGTTAATATCGTGTAGTAAATATTTCTTGGCACTATAATTATTTTAAATTAGCTTTTAAATCTGAATTTCCTGTAATCAGAGGCATATCAGACCACAATGAATTTGCACACAGGGCATTGCATGAGTACGCCTCATGGCACTGACTAATTAATATGATTGTAACAGGGAATTTTTTTTTTTCTGGTCCTGGGGCTTGAACTCCAGGCTTGGGCGCTGTCCTTAATCTTCTTTGGTTCAAGGCTTGGCACTCTACCACTTGAACCGCAGCACCGCTTCTGCCTTTTTCTGAGTAGTTTATTGGAGGTAAGTATCTCATGGACTTTCCTGCTCAGGCTGGCTGTAAACCGCCATCCTCAGGTCTCAGCCTCCTGAGTAGCTAGGATGACAGGCGTGAGCCACCAGTGCCCGGCTTGTCTTGTCCCTTTAAACTTTTCTTGCTCATGTTCCCCTTGTCCATTGGTTGATAGAAATAACATCTTAGGCCTTGAAGAATATGACATGTCTACGTCTGCACACATTTAGTTCTGGGAGTCTACTGTGTATGGAGAGATATGAAAGACACCTGTCAGGCCAAATAAATATTCCGTGTGTTTTGGCTAAGAAATACTGTAATTAAGATAAATATAAACAGCTACTTGTACCTTAGCCTCTGATATGGGAATTAAATTGTCTGTGTTCCTGTATCACTCCTTGCAGAGTATGTTTGGCCGAGAAATAGCAAGAGTGCCACCCACCATCATGTCTGGTCTAAATGAATCTGCCTTAGTCTAGCCGAGCCAGGACCAGAGGCTCTCAGCCTTGGCTCCTGTTGACATCTCGGAAAGGTTGGTTTTGTTTTTTTTTCTTCAACTGTCTTAGCATCACCCCTACCCCTGAGACTACAATTTAATTGGGTCTGGGTTGTGGGTATCATGTTTAGATTTAGAAAAGCTCCCCAGGTAACCCTAGTGTTCAATCAGGGTTAAGAACCAAGAGGTTCTAGAACTTTCCTGCTTCACGATCCCTGTATAGCCCGGCATTTTAACATGATTGTTGAATGGGGTCTTCCTAACTTTTTGCCCAGGTTAATCTTCAGTCATCCTCCTTTCTATACCTGTCCAGTAGCTGGGATTACAGGCACAAGCCACCTGGCCGAGCCCATGGTGGTTCTGTGTTTGTGTGTGTGTGGTGCATAGACACTCGTCTTGGAGTTTGAACCCAGAGTCTGGGCACTGTCCCTGAGCTTTTCTGTTCAAGGCTAGTGCTCTGCCACTTAAGCCACAGCTCCACATCCAACTTTTTGGTGGTTAACTGAAGAGTCTCACAGACTTTGTTGCACAGGCTGGCTTCGAACCATGGTCCTCATGTCCTAGCCTCCTGAGTGGGTAGGATTACAGGCATGAGCCACCGGCACTGGCTGGCTGTTTAAATTTCCTTTGTACTCTGCCTGTTTGGCTGGTAGATGTATTTACCTGACCTTAGAAAGTACTCTGTTGAGCATTTAGGCAAAAATGGATGTCAGTTCATGAATGGACATGTTGAATTGAAACCCCTTTGTGTAACTACTTAGAGGTCATAAAACACACACATGCATACGCACACGCATATATAATGGGTGCCTGTGTTGGCGTGCTCGTGGTGTGGCACCGTGTTATCTGGGGGCACTCTGAGGGTGCTCTGTGGTTTCCTGAGGGGGGGGTTCTGGGTGGCGTTCACAGGATGACCTTTGTTCCTGTGTATTCTCTGCTGCATCATCGCGTGGTCCCATCAGCCTGCCAGTAAGTATGCATTGAGTGCCAGCTGTGAATGCCCAGTAGTGTGCAGGGTGTCAGGGAGTCTAAAAAACAAGGGCAGGAAGAAAGAGAAACAGAGATGCATTTACGAGTTGAAAATTATGTTAACACATACTGTATGATTCGTTTATTATTAGCTTATATTACTATTACTACATTATTATCATAGGGGAGAGTTCATTGTTACATTTTCACATGTTTGTAATATATTCTTATCAATCTCACCCCCCCCCCCCAGTGTCTACTACTGTGTGGTTTTATAAGTCTGAAATTTTGGAGAGGTGGAATTCTAGAGTATTTTGGTCCAGACTGGCTTCAAGAATCGAATCATTTTGTGAAAACGAGGTTCAACTGACTCAAGTTCAGCTTGTAAAATCTAAGTAAAATACTGTATATGGAAATTTCCCTTCATCTAGGTGTTTTACATTAAAAAAAAGACAATCCCAGCATTTAAACACTAGTAGACTAAGAAGGTGTTCTTATGTATTAGGGGAAATAGATGGTGTACGTTCATTGATCACTTCCTGGAAGCTGTATACACCCATTCCAGCACCGAATGAAAGCACAAATTACGGAATCAGACTTCTGGCAGCTCTGCTATTTCTCTCTCTCTCTCTCTTTTTTTTTGTCAGTCGTGGGACTTGAACTCAGGGCCTGGGCGCTGTCCCTCAGCTCTTCAGCTCAAGGCTAGCGCTCTACCACTTGAGCCACAGCTCCACTTTCAGTTTTCTGGTGGTCCATTGGAGATAAAGAGTCTCATGGACTTTCCTGCCTGGGCTGGCTTAGAGCCTTGATCCTCAGATCTCAGCCTCCTGAGTAGTTAGGATTACAGGCATGAGCTACCAGCCCGATCAATTCTTTTAATGATTTTTTTCTCTGTGTGTAGGATTCCTGATTTTAAAAAAAAAAAAATCCTTTTCCCCCTGCATTTCTGATATGACAAAGTAAAAAACAATGAAGTAACAATTCAGATTTGGTGTAAATGTATGTATAATCATTACATGGCCAGATCTAGAATTAGTTCCTAGGAGATAAGCCAGCATTTGAATGATATCGAATAGGCTGTGATGTTCACAATTTAGTATAGTTAACATGGCAGAGGGGGAAAAATAGCGTAGACTATTTGGTTCAAATTTTGGTTCACCCATTTCAAGCTAGGTCTGGTGATAAACACCTATAACCCCAACTACTTGGGATGCATAGGTTGGAGCTTCTTCTGGAGACTGGGTTTTTGCCACAGGCAAAAATTTGCCATACTATGTAGAATTAAAAAAAAAAGAATGAGGATGCGGCTCAACGGTAGACCCTATGCATAGCAAGCCGAAGGCCAAGAGTTCAAACCCAGGTCCTGCCTTCACACACGTCCACTGGTCACTTGTAGCCAGGCGTGGGACGCCGTGGAAGGAGGTCAGGAGTTCAGGGCCGCTAGTGAAACCCTTCACAAAAGGGAGTAGGGATGGTTTTATGGGAGGTGACTTCACTCAGATTTTCTGAGTGTTCACTGTGAGGGTGGTTTGGGCCCCTCATGTGCACTCACCGAGGGCTCAGCATGTCAGAGGCATGGGTTCTAATCCCGAGCCCCGCTGCCATAGGTGTGGGCTGACCAAAGCCAGCCACCACGATAACAGGTTAAAAAGACCTTCAGAGCTGTGTAACACTGCTTTCAATCCCATCTTCACCAAGCAGACTGAGGTTTTGGAACTTGTTGCCCGCAGGGGTCACTGTGGTTACGTACTGTGCCCTGATGACGCATACAGCATCTTATTTTGTTTTTTGTTTGTTTGTTCTGTTTTGCCAGTCCTGGGGCTTGAATTCAGGGCCTGGGCGCTGTCCCTGAGCTACTTTTGCTCCAAAAAGCAAGCACTCTACCACTTGACCCACAGTGCCATGTCCGGCTTTTTCTGTGTGTGTGGTACTGAGGGAATCGAACCCAGGGCTTCACGCATGCTAGCCGAGCACTCTACCACTGAGCCACCTCCCAGTCCTTATTTTTTTAAGCCGATACTGGGGCTTGAACTTCAGGCCTGGGTGCTGTCCCTTAGCTTCTTCACCCAAGGCTGGCACTCTACAACTTGAACCATACTTCTACTTCCAGATTTTTGGGGGTTAATTGGAGATAAGAGTCTCACGATACTTTCCTGTCCAGGCTGGCTTTGAACCATGATTCTCAGATCTCAGCCTCCTGAGTAGCTAGGATGACAGGTCCGGCTGTTTTTGGGTAGTTCCTTTGCCATATTGTTTATCTATACCACATTGATATAATGAGAATATTAAGTATGAAGTACTAATGGTATTTAAAAAACAAAACAAAACTAAACTAACTGCAGAGGGGGGTGGTCCATATGCCCCCTCTGGGGTTTGCCGCAGTTGAGTGATTACACGTGGCCACCGTTTCACAGCAGTGGCAGTCATTGGTGTGTCCGTTTGACATTTTGATTTCAAAGATCCCATTATAGCCTTGCTCCAGATGCCGTGAGTTCCTCAGTGACAGGCATAAGGCTCTGTTGGCTGTAGGTGCTCTTATAGATGTCTGGTTAGTATGTCTGTCTGTAGTGCCTCTCTGTGAGCATGCTCTGTCCCTGTGGGGCTGGTGTGTGGGCTGCAGGTTCCTTACAGCCCAGTTCCTGACGCTGACCACAGCTGATGGTGCTGAGTGCAGGGGGGGCTTTCAGAAAGAGACATGTGTTCCATGTAGGTCAGTCTCAAGGAGAAGTGTCCTTTGTCACTGTATATTGGAATGGCCACCAGATTTCTGTGTTCCTCACGGGAGTATGCATTTAGTTTCCTGAATATTCCTACAATTGTAATTGACATTTTCTGACTGGAGTCTCTTTGTGAGGAGCCAACTTGGGAGTGTATAGAAGAGTGTTCTGATCTGGGAATGTAAGAAGATACTTATCTCCTTTGTTTTGTAAGGACAGTTATGCCATCTTCATATGCTGTATTGTCCAGCGTTGCCAGTCCTGTCCATCATATGGTCATTTGTAGAGTCTTTGTTTCTTCTTCTTCTTCTTCTTCTTTTTCTTTTCCTCCTGCTCCTCCTCCTCCTCCTCCTCCTGTTCCTCCTCCTCCTCCTCCTCCTGTTCCTCCTCCTCCTCCTCCTCCTGTTCCTCCTCCTCCTCCTCCTCCTGTTCCTCCTCCTCCTTTTCCTTCTCCTCCTTCTCCTTCTTTTCTTCTTGTTCTTTTGGCCAGCCCTAGGGCTTGAAATCAGAGTCTGAACACTGTCCCTAAGCTTTTTTTTTTTTTTCTTTGCCAGTCCAGGGGGTCTGAACTCTGGGCCTGGGCGCTGTCCCCCAGCTCTTCAGCTCAAGGCTAGTGCTCTACCACTTGAGCCACAGCACCACTTTGTTTTTTTCTGTTTATGTGGTACTGAGGAATCGAACCCAGGGCTTCATAGGGCTTCATGCATGCTAGGCAAGCACTCTACCACTAAGCCACATTCCCAGCCCCATAGTTACTCTTAAGGAGACAGATTTGAAGGAAACACACATGTGCACATACTAATGTCTTGGAAAGAACTCTACTAGCAATAACAGGAATTTACTAAGCTGTCATTAAAGACAGTTCCTTTCTTGTTTTATGGTGTGTATTGTAAGTCTCTAGAATGCACTGCTTACAAATAGCTGGGTAGTTACTTGTTCAAAACTATAGTGTAGAAGAAGGGCTACCATTTGCTGAGCTCTTACACCCACCTGGGATCGTTGAAGTTAATGCTGTCTTTACCTTAGGGGCAAGAAAATCCAGGCTCTTAAGACATTAATTATTCCCCATGTCACCCAGAAGTGTTGAAGACCAGTGTTGTTCCACAGCCTGTGCAATTAGAAGCATATGTACAATAGTAAGACCTGTTGTTCTCAGCCTCAGTCACCTAGCCTTAGTGATGTGTCTGGAATGAAGGTGGGTGCTGAGACAGGTGAACGTGAAACAGTCGGACCCTTTGGCCCTTTGAACTCTTCTCTGGGTTGAGAGAATTGTTTTCTGGTGTTGGTGACAACCTTTCACATATCATTGACATACAATATTTTTTCACATATTTAAAGTATATAAGTTTTTGCATATGTGTGCATCTGTGAAAACTTCATCCTTGTGTCAGAAAAACCCATAATAAAACAAAGATTGGCTGGGGTGACTTAAGTAAGAATTACTATAAGTCTTTTTGCATCTTATATTGATAAAATTTTCTTAAATATACTTCTGTGCTTCAGAAAGACTTGTTTTTTGTTTTTTCCTCCAGTCCTGGGTCTTGAACTCTCTCCCTGAGCCTAGCTGTTCAAGGCTAGTGCTCTATCACTTGAACCACAACACCACCTCCAGCTTTTTCTGTTTATGTGGTACTGAGGAACTGAACCTAGGGCTTCATGCATGCTAGGCAAGCACTCTGCCACTAAGCCACATTCCCAGTTCCAGAAAGACTAATTAATTGAAGACTTCTGGTAGGTGCGGTATTGGTACGTTCTCTGATTTGAATCACCTTAAATGGCACATTAAGTTCTCTGTGATACATTGTTTGTAACAACTGTTTTCACCCCTCCATTTATCTTTTTCTCGGACTGAGAATATCTGACTAGAATACAAAGAGTGACGCAAACACTGGACTGCATGGTTCAGTTATTTCTGGAATGAGAATAAATGGAATCGAGTGTTCTCTTGTTCCAAGAAAGTACATAATTCATTTGTTAGAAGTTTGGCCTCAGTAGAGTTTTTAATATTATCAAAAGTAAGTGACTGTTACTCAGAAGGCTGAGATCTGAGGATTGTGGTTCGCAGCCAGCCAGGGCAGCAAAGTCCATGGGACTCTTGTCTCCAGTGAACCACTAGAAAACTGGAGAGGGTGCTGTGGCTTAGAGTGGTAGAGTGCTAGCTTTGATCAAAAGAGCTCAAGGTCAGCGCCCAGGCCCTGAGTTTAAGACCCATGACTGATGCACACAAAAAAAAGGTATACGATGGATTATGGCAGTGTTCTTCAGATGAGTTATTTTTTTCTGATGAAAACCACAATCTCCATCAGGCATCTGGTGTTGAAGGGTCTTGGTTTGTATCATGGCTACACAGTCTAGGATGGTCATATTTACTGTGGAACAAGCATGTGTGAAATTACCGGTTGATCATGTGTGGAACAGGTTGGGCTGAATCCTAATTTGCAGGCTGCAGATTGGAGGGCCCACAGGCTCCTCTCCCATCTTGAGCTGTTTGGTCTTGACGCCGTGGTCGGAGGCTAACGTGGGTCTTTTGTGTCGGTCCCAGCACATGCAGATGACGATCCAGGCTCTGCAGGATGAGCTGAGGATCCAGAGGGACCTGAACCAGCTGTTCCAGCAGGACAGCAGCAGCAGGGCCGGTGAGCCAAGCGTGGCGGAGCTGACCGAGGAGAACTTCCAGCGGCTGCAGGCTGAGCACGAGCGGCAGGCCAAGGAGCTGTTCCTTCTGCGGAAGACCCTGGAGGAGATGGAGCTGCGGATTGAGACGCAGAAGCAAACCCTCAGTGCTCGGGACGAGTCCATTAAGAAGCTTTTGGAGATGTTGCAGAGCAAAGGACTCTCCGCCAAGGCCACTGAGGAGGACCACGAGAGGACGAGGCGGCTGGCCGAGGCCGAGATGCACGTCCACCACCTGGAGAGCCTCCTGGAGCAGAAGGAGAAGGAGAACAACATGCTGAGGGAGGTGAGGCTGCGTGCTCCCGCGGCGCTGCCCGCCAGCTCGCGGGTGCCGTGAATCCATGGGCTTCCCTGTGCTGCGAAGCGGGAAGTTCGTCTCTTATGTTTCCATTTACACTGCTTTTCTCTGATATACTCTCTCCTGGGGTGACATCATCTGCTTTCTGTGTTGCTTGGCAACCTCTTCCACCTTGCACATGCACACATGCACGCATGCACCTGATTTCTAGAGGCTCATTTGTTGCTAGAAGGGCACAGAATTTCCTTGATTTGTTACCTGCCTCCAGATGTGTTCATAGGGACAACACAGCAAACCTAGCATCAGAGCAGCTGAGTGCTGCTCTTTTAAAACACTAACAGGAGAAAGCAAGCCTGAAATATCAGTAAGAGAACCATCACCCCGGTTTCTGTGTGTGGATCAAGTCCTTGGACCCAGTAGCGGATATTTGCCCTGCGGTTCCCATGGAAACCACTGCCTTGCTATAAAAGACATGTGATTAAAGTCGCTTGCTGCCAGGGAGGTGTCCAGAGGCCTCACCCCCTCCTAGCCAGTGCAGCAGTTGTATTCAGAATGCCAGAGCGCGCCGTGCCGCTGTTTACACAGGGGAAGGTAGACGAGGTGTGTTGAGGAGGTGGGGAAGGGAGAGCCAGGGCTGGACCAGGAAGTGGGTGAGGACCGGATGGCTTGAAATGCCCCGGGTGTGATAATAAAAGAGCGGGTATCATCCATACCCTCACCTTTGTCCTCACCGGCGGAGGGGTGGGCATTATTGGGATTTCTAAGATGGTCCTGGGAGTTCTACGACGTTCCATCTTCAGAACTGCTCTGCGAACCAACGTTGAAACACAGTTACTGGGTGTAGAGAAAGTTAGGAAAACAGTTCATAAAAACACGAATAAAAAGGAACGCTTTCAGCCAGTATTAATGAAAAGTTCTAGCTTTGCACTAGGATGTATTTGGAGGCATTCCCCCTCCCGTTTTTCCACCAGGAAGTATAGCAGTGGTGAATGATTCTGTATATAGAAAGAAAAGCTTCTCCCAGTAAACCAAAAAGAGTAGCTAAAATTTCTGCTGAGCACCACATTTGTGCTGTGTGTTCCCTGGCTTGCCTGCCTCCCTGCTGTTAGGTATTGTGCTGCTTAGTCTTCTCCTTTGATTGATAGAGTGAGGACATCTACTGGACAAATGCTGAATTACAAGCCAGACAGGGTTTGTGCTTAGGATGGAGACCTAAACTTCCTACCAGTCTGTTGGCAGTAGACACTGAGATGGCCGTGCACTTTCAATCTTCATTCTGTCTGTGCACACAGACTCAGTAGCAGAGCCAAGCCGGTGGCATGTGCTCCTGTTCTTTAACATGCAGCCAGGTGCCCTGTGCTCTATAAAACACAAGTTCACTAAAACACTCTGTAGTTGGCTGGTTTTTGTTCCCGTAGTATTTTAACAAACAAACCTAGCCTTGCAGGTTTGCAGAAATGCTTGAGGAGAAAGTGCTAATGTTGGAGTTGATTCCAGGCGAGGGCTTCAGAAACGGTCCTAGATGGGGAATGTCTGTCATCCAGTGGCAATTGGACGATATAAGCAGATTAGAGGGACGAAAGATACAGAGAAGAGAAACACAAAATGCACACTGAATCTACAGTAAAAGGAGGTAGAGACCAGGGCTGGGAAGGTGGCTCAGTAGTAGAGCCCTGGGTTCGATTCCTCAGCACCACATAAGCAAAAAGAAAAAAGCCAGAAGTGGCGCTGTGGCTCAAGTGGTAGAGTGCCAGCCTTGAGCTGAAGAGCTGAGGGACAGCGCCCAGGCCCAGAGTTCAGGCCCCACGACCAGACCAAAAAAAAAAAAAAAAAACAAAACACGATTTTGTTTTTAACTTATTTTCTAACTCTAGCTTATTTCTTATATTGGTGATAGAAAATGAACTATCTCTCATAGAGTATGTTGACAGTGTGACAAAATCCATGTAATTCTGCATCTATTGCAATTTCCCCCCCCTTAATCTTCTTTTTCTTTGCTCTTGGGGGTAGGAGGAGGGCCTCTCTGTAGCCCGGGCCGGCCTGGCATGTGAGGTCAGCCTGCCGCAACCTCCCTCGAGTGCCGTGATGATAGGCAGAGACCACTGTGCCTGGCTAATTCATTTTTAATGGAGGTTTTTCAGGCCACTGGGAGTGTCACAAAGCTGTTGTATGGAATGTTCTTACACTTGTGTGAATAGCACATTCGCTTGAGTACAGTCTCTTCCCTGTGCATGAGTCAGAGTCCTGGTGTACGTGGTGGGAACTGCAGATGGGCTCCTCATGATGGTGATTTGCCTCAAAGTGAGAGGGGTTGCTGTCTCGTAGAAAGACTCCATCCTACGAGCGGTGCAGCTTCTTTCCTATCCTAAGCTTATGGAAGTGTGGGTTAAAAAAAGAGACCCATGAAGCCAGACACTGGTGGCTCACTCCTGTCATCCTAGCTACTCAGGAGGCTGAGATCTGAGGATTGCAGTTCAAAGCCAGCTCGGGCAGGAAAGACTATGAGACTCATCTCCGATAAAGGGCCAGAAGTGGTGCTATGGCTCAAGTGGTAGAGCACCAGCCTTGAGTAAAAGCAGCTCAGGGCCAGCGCCCAAACCCCAGGACCTGCAGAGAGAGAGAGAGAGAGAGAACGTGGGTCAGGTGCTGGTGGCTCATATCTGTAATCCTAGCAACTCAGGAGGCTGAGATCTGAGGATCGTGGTTGAAAGCCAGCCCTGGGCAGGAAAGTATGTGAGACTTTTTTTTTTTTCCGGTTGTAGGGCTTGAACTCTGGGCCTGGGCACTGCCCCTCATCTCTTCAGCTCAAGGCTGGCACTCTACCACTTGAGCCACAATGCCACTTCTGGTTTTCTGGTAGTTCATTGGAGATAAGAGTCTCACAGACTTTGCTGCCTAGGCTGGCTTTGAATCAAGATCCTCAGATCTGAGCCTCCTGAGTAGCTAGGATTACAGGTATGAACCACTGGTGCCAGCTACGGCTACCGTGAGATTCTTATCTCCAATTATCCTCCAGAAAACCAGAAGTGGTGCTGTGGCTCAAGTTGTAAAGCACTAGCTTTGAGCTGATGAGCTCAGGGACAGTGCCCAAGGCCAGAGTTCAAGCCCCACAACCAACAGAGAGAGAGGGTGGGGGGAGGGAAAGAAAGGAGAGAGGGGGAGGGGGGCATGTATCTTTGTCTGGAGTTTTCTCACGTGAACGAGTTAAGACACTTGCTCAGCAGCCTCCCCTTTCTCCCTGGGCCCGCTCTGCGGAGGTGACCAAGTGGTTGGCACTCTGGGGTGGATGCCGTGGTGAGATCAGTGGCACGGATGCTTCCAGCATTGAGGGGTTTACTTTCTCTTATGAAGGGGACCTTGTCTGGGACCCCCTTTCTGGGTGAGTTCATGCCTCCAAGTCGCCACCCTAGAGAGGCGACGCTGTTCAGCCTCAGGGTAACCAGCTTGCGTGACGAGGTGCAGGCGGGCAGGCGGGCAGGCGGGCAGGCGGGGATGCTCCTACACCCGCCCTGCCATTCAGTGAGCCTGCAGTCCCCATCCACACAGCCACACTCCTCACAAAGGTGGGGGTCGGGAGCAGCTGAGCTCCCGCTCCCTCTCCCGCTCCCTCTCCCTTTAAAATGAGAAAGAAGGAAGCCCTGACTCTCTTCTGCTTCTCTTACGTAGGAGATGCACCGGAGGTTTGAGAATGCCCCCGATTCTGCTAAAACAAAAGCTCTGCAAACCGTTATTGAAATGAAGGTAAGTGAGGCTGGAGTGCCGGACCTGGCTTTGCGCTCAGGTCTCATGCTTCCTAGGCAGGCCCTCTGCTACTGGAACAATGCCTCTGGCCCCTTTCTACTTTTTTGTCCTTTTGGAGGTTAAGGTATAAGAATCTTACAAGTCACTCTTTCAAATGTAGCACATTTTCTATATGAGTTTTAGAAAATGATTGGAGATGGAGTGGAAATCATAGACTTAGCTGGGATTACAGGTATGAGCCACAGTGCCTGGCCCTAGCTTTTTGTTCTTATAATGGCTCTTAACGGACAGAGGCATGCCTCCCATCTGTTTAACTTTATCTCCCCTAGGAAGGGTGGTGCCTCGTTTTATATAATGGGCCATGATTTTGTATTTTTGACATCATCAAATACTTGGTTACAGATAAGTACTTGTACGTAAGGACTGTTATGAGAGCAAGCCTCTTAATTCAAGTGAGTTCCTTTTAAAACTTCATCCTGTGCACATCTTTCTCCCTCCTGGATTCCGGGTTCTGTGTGGGTAGATAATCAGCGGTCTTGAATCTCACCTTGGAGTGGTTTAATTGTAACGTTGTTCACATTCACCACAGGTTCCTTTCTGCCTGTTACTTCCTGATCCCTTTTGACTCTGAAAAATAAAACATGAATTTACCTGTGTTCACAGAATTGTTTCTGTAATATCTAACCTTTTGACAAGACGGGTGAATTGGTATCATATCTGGTTTTTGTTGGTGGTGGTGGTTTTTGTTTTGTTTTGTTTTTTTGGTCAGTCACGGGGCTTGAACTCTGGGCCTGGCCGCTGTCCCTCAGCTCTTCAGCTCAAGGCTAGCACTCTACCACTTGAGCCACACCACTTTCAGTTTTGAGTGATTTATTGGAGATAAGAGTCTCTCAGATTTTCCTGCCCCAGCTGGCTTTGAACTGTGATCCTCAGGTCTCATCCTCCTGAGTAGCTAGGATGACAGGTGTGAGCCACCCACGCCTGGCGTTGTTGGTTTTTTATTTTTGTCGGTGGGTTGTGCAGCTTGAACTCAGGGCCTGGGCCCTGTCCCTGAGCCTCTTTGTGCTCAAGGCTACCACTTCAGCCCCAGTACCACTTTGGGTTTCTGAATGGTTTATTGGAGATAAAAGTTTCACGGGGACTTTTCTGCCCAGGCTGGCTTTGAACTATGATCCTCGGATGTCAGGCTTCTGAGTAGCTAGGATTCAGGCGTGAGCCTCAGGCACCCGGCTATCTGTTTTAATTTTGTTAATTTTCTGCTGAGAAATGAGGGGTTGTGGCCCAGAGGGTTTAGTGGATGTTGGGTTGAGATGGTAACGGACATATAGCAGGTGCTTGAGCGAGGGGCCAAGGGGAGGAGGATGGGTGATTGACAGTGGCGAGGCCGGGACGTCCTTATCTCTTCTCCTACCACTTTCTTGCCTTCTGTCCTTTCCTCCTCTGCCCCTTCTCCCTTCTCCTTTGCTCCCCCTTCCTTCAGTGGTGGGGATCAGGGCAGGACTTCGAGTCTTGCTAGGGAGGGAGAGCAGAGGATTGAGGGGTGCGGAAAGGATAGCCAGTAGTTTGGCTGATGAGGTGGGAGGGTGATGACTGAGATACGCTGACAGGTTGGGAGGAAGTGTGAAATCATGGGGTTCTCAGTGAGGAGGATGAGTGCGGCTGGAAGGAGGCCGGGGCGGGGAGGTGGGGGCGGGGCGGGGCTCAGTGCGGTCCTGTAAACCCATGGCAGGAATGGATCGAACCAGACCCCGAGGCCCCTGGGACTGAGGGTCCCGGGAGTCCTGACCCCGCGGGGGACTGAAAGGACGGTTGAGCACTGCAGGAAGGCACCCAATCAGCAAGTTCTTACAGGTGGGGCTGTGCAGGCCCAAAATAGAGTCCCTTTTTAGCTGGTGCCCTTTCATTATCCCCGACTTAGCACGGGGGAGAACCTGGTCCCTTCCTTTCCTTCATGTGCATCTGCCCAGTGTTTAGTCAATTTTAGGAGACTATATCCTGTTACTGGCAGAAAAATTGGCACTCATCTTCAGAGAACTTTAGACAGTGTAAGTGAAGTGGTTCTTTGATGAGCCAGGAGACCAGGTGAGGTGCACTGATTGTAAACAAGTTGGTTAAAATCCTGATTTAAATGTAAATGTTTCTGTGTTAATGCAACACAGTTAAGTTTGCACAGAATACAAGTTTAAATAGATTCGGAGGTGAAGACTTCTGCTGTGACACGTTAACGGCACGGAGATGAGCAAGGCTGGGGTGGGTGCCCCTCCCTCTGCAGGTCCCCCCCTTCCTGGCCCCAGAACCTGAAAGAAGTTGTAGCTGTCTCAGGGCAGAGCCTTAAATTCTTTTTGTCTTCTTGCACTTGAATTATGATAACACAGAAAATCAGCCAAGAAAGCCTTGCAATACAGTGGAAAAGGAAGTCGGTCTCAAGATTGCTTCCCAGAGGAATGTTTTCTCTGAGACTCCAAGAGACATGAGCTAAACTTGGTTCACACTCTCGCAGATCTGTGCTTCAGCAAGTCATGTGAAACCGCGGATAAAGTGCTGTGCATTCTGTGGAGGAGTGTTCTAGAACTGGCCCCCTCCCAACTGTCTGAGGATAAATTAGATGCTGTCACAGACAAAATTAGGAAATTGGATATAGGAGGGTATAGTGTTGGAGGTGATATTTGTGTTACGGTGATGACTTATAAGAACACTGTAATTCTTTTAATTAAATGAAACTTTCCTGGAGGCAGTGGTCTCATTATGTTGCCCAGGCACGCCCCAGACACCTGCGCCCAGACACCTGCCATGGCTTCTGAGAAGCTGGGACTACAGACATGCCATGGAACATAGCAATTAAAAAAATTATGACACTGTAATCCTAGCTACTCAGGAGGCTGAGATTTGAGGATCGCGGTTCAAAGCCAGCCTGGGCAGGAGCGACCGTGAGACTCCTATCTCCAATAAACCACCAGAAAACCGGAAGTGGCGCTGTAGCTCAAGTGGTAGAGCGCTCGCCTTGAGCTGAAGAGCTGAGGGACAGCGCCCAGGCCCAGAGTTCAAGCCCCACGGCCAACAAAAAAAAAAAAAAAAAAAATTATGACATATTTCAAGCATGTGGAGGGTGCAGAGGATGATTTTTAACATCTCCAGAAGTAACATTATTATTCATTCCTTTTTTTCGGCAATCAATGATATGAAATTTTTTATATATTTTGAGTTATACACATCATTATATAAATCTTTGAAGCTCTCTTTGTCCTTCATTTGGAGAAGAGATGTGCCCTGGAGGGTCACTAAGTAAAATGGTAAACTATTACACTGAGAAAAAGATTTTTGTTAAAATTAAAGGGATATTTTGTTGTTGTTGTTGTGGGGCTTGAACTTGGGGACTGGGCTCTGTCCCTGAGCTCTTCAGTTCAAGGATAGCGCTCTACCACTTTAAGCCACAGCTCCACTTCTAGTTTTCTGGTGGTTCATTGGAGACTCATGGACTTCTGACTGGGCTGGCTTTGGACCTGGATTATCAGATCTCAGCCTCCTGAGTAACTAGGATTACAGGTGTGAGCCACCAGCGCCCAGCTTAAAATTGCAGTTTCTTGGCCAGTTACAATAGTTGATTCATATTAGCAGTGTGACTTAAGCAAATGCCTCTTCAGTAATTTCATTTAATTTAATCTTTTTTGTTGGTTCTGGGCCTTGAACTCTGGGCTTGGGCGCTGTCCCTCAGCTCTTCAGCTCAAGGCAGGCGCTTTACCACTTGAGCCACAGCGCCACTTCTGGTTTTCTGAGTGATTTATTGGAGATGAGGGTCTCTCAGACTTTCCTGCCCAGGCTGGCTTTGAACCATGATCCTCAGATCTCAGACTCCTGAGTAGTTAGGATGATAGGCGTGAGCCACCAGCGCCCGGCTAAATGTATTCACTGTTAAGCACAAAGAAACTGTTTCTTCACTCTTCTACTTCCTTGTCTACCTAACTTGTCATGGAAAAGTCTAGAATGTGAGGCAGACATTGAGGACGTGAGCCCTCCTCATATCTGTTAAAGGGTGCGGTAAAAGGTGAGTTTTAGAAGCAAGGCGTCACAAACTAGGTAGAAATTTTGCTGCCCCCTATTTCCCCCCTCCTCCCCTGAATCTGTTGATTCAGCTCCCATATTTTTGTGAATGTTTTAATGTGTAATTCTTCCGTTATCCACAGGATTCAAAAATTTCCTCTATGGAGCGTGGGCTCCGAGACTTGGAAGAGGAAATCCAGATGCTGAAGTCGAATGGGGCTTTGAGCACCGAGGAGCGGGAGGAGGAGGTGAAGCAGATGGAGGTGTACCGGAGCCACTCGAAGTTCATGAAGAATAAGGTAGGGGCGTCTGACAGCGCCGACTGCCCATTGTGGGGAGGGTGGCTTACTGCATGTTACATACACTGCGGCGAAAACGGGTTTTCCTAGGATTAAAGTCAGAATGGCTGGCAGCGTGATTAGAGTTATCATTACTGTAAGTTTTTATTAAAAAGAAGATTCCTTACATGAAACTAAAAAATGTGTTGTCACCGTTTAACTTTTCGTCCCTGCCAGCAGTTGGAGGTGCTGTAGTGGAATTACATTCAGGGGGGTTCTTTTCATTATGTGAAGTTCTCTGCCCCCTAGGAAGTATTTTAAGTCAAAACCCCAAGAGGGTGAACCCACATTTTTCAGAATGGGTTAAATGAGATGGTGTTTCCCTCCCCCATGGGGCCAGGTCCTGGTGCTGCCTTGGGAGAGGACACTTACTGCCTGGCCATTACTACTCACAAGCCCTGCAGGCCCGTGTTCAGCAGGTAGACACCACGGAGACCGGGTGTGCTTTAAAAGCAGTCACCACTCACAGCTTAGTTTATTTTGATTCTGTACACCGTTTGGGCGGACTGTAGGATTTCGTTTACTATGGTTTTCAACTTGTCCGTTTTGTTGTGGTTTTCTAAAGATCACAGCTGCACCGATACAGTTTTACCCAGCAGATACTGCTCCTCGGTGTATACTGCCTTCTTGTGTCTGTCCACCCCGAGTGAGCGTCCCACCTGCCCATTTGAGTTTCTCTGACCCCACCACAAGCATTTGTGTAGTGTAAAGGAGTGACAGTTACCACCCCACCCTATTCCTGACATCCTTTTGTGGTACCTGTGCCTGGCATATGTCTAGAGAATATTCCTCCACTGTTTAAAGAACTTATTATCAATGATTTCTGCTAGCTAAATGTTTATTTGAGAACTTGGATTCATATACCTAACTTTCTGTTAGTTTGGAGTTTTCACCCAGATTTGGAAACCAAATATAATTTCCATTTCAGTCCACTTAGAAGAAAAAAGCAAAACAAAGCAAAAAGCCCTGGAAAAAAACAGAAAAGTGTTGATTTAGAACAGACTTGATTGTGTTATGCAAGCTATTGTAATTTCTAGTGGCCACCTTGGCTCATGAGCAGATAATCTGAAGACCGCAGTTGACTCTGGAGTGAAATAGAGTAATGATGTCGTGACAGGTAGAGCAACTGAAGGAGGAACTAAGTTCGAAAGAGGCTCAAGGGGAGGAGCTGAAAAAGAGAGCGGCTGGTCTTCAGGCCGAGGTCTTTGCCGTAAGATTTCTCTGTGTGTGTGCAGCGCTCCCACGGTGGGACTGGCAGCTTTGGCTTCTGGGTGGCTGACATTTCCATTCTCTGTGGTTGGCAGCTTTGCCTCTGGCGAGTACTAACCGCCTGCTCTGCTCTTTAACGACTCCTGTTCACCACTTCAACCCCCTTGTCCCTCTCCGCTCAGCCCTGTTCCTGGTTCTTTATCATTACTTTTGCCACTCTGTGGACGGCACTTCCAAGCTTATTTCTCTCAGCACTTTTTTGCTGGATACTTGTTGGGTTTACGTGGATGGCGGTATTTCTTTTTCCCCTCTGAAGATACCTAGCACTTAATTGAATTTGGAACTCTGGAGAGCGTAGTGCTCGACTTTCTCAGATGCCCGTTATCTTCCAGTTCTCAAGGATTTTGCAAGGAATGTTGTTTTCTTTCACACAGCTGTGTAGGAGGTGATGGCCTCTTTAGAGTTACCTGGCAAGCTAGAGTTTGCATGAGACTCAATTTTCAAGCATCTGAAGCTTATCTTGGCCTTCTGTCTAATGAAAAAACCTCCCCTTTGAAACAGAAACAAATAATAAACAGCTATACTTAATGGAAGCATTTTACAACTGGCTGAGATTGTCACCTGTAACTTATAGATGAAGAAATCAAAGCGAGAGAATGGGGTCCGTAGCTAGCCCCCCGTTGCTGAAAGCAGTCTGGACTGTCCTGCAAACTACACACAGCTCTTCACTGTCTCCCTATATTTGGCCATGTGCACATTTGTCAGCGTGCCAGCAATAACTGCTTCTGGAAATAAGCGTTGGCTGAGACTGGAATGCAGCCTTCAAAACATGTGCCAATTTGGCACACTTCCTGTTTATGGACTATTTGGAGTATAGATCAGAAAGTAGAAGTACCGTGTTTGGAAAGGCCCAGTTTGGTTTGTGCTGTATCCACGTGTTGCCTCGAGAAGTTACCTCCCACTTTCTTTTTATCTTAGTGCTATTCAAGATTTCCATGTCATGGCACACCGGCAAGCTCACTGCACCATGCGTCATTGAGTCCCTTCCACACCGTGGAACTTGGTATAATTTCTTCATGTTACCAGTTAGGAAGGCAAGGCTTAAAGGGGGACTTGGCTCAAAGACACGCAGCTTATTCACCCTAATGTGTGGCTGACTACCAAGTCAGATTTGCTTCCCGTTTATAATGAGTCTCTTCCCTTTGCATTCATGGGGCTGATTGGTCATGGGGCTGATTGGTCGTGGGGCTTGAACTCTGGGCCTGGGCGCTGTCCCTCAGCTCTTCAGAGTCTCACAGACATTCCTGCCTGGGCTGGTTTTGAAGTGCAATCCTCAGATCTCAGCCTCCTGAGTAGCTGGGATGACAGGCGTGAGCCACTGGCACCCAGCTCCCTTTGTATTCTTTAAGGAAAGTTTGTTCTCCTAAATTCTGTTTTTTTGTTGAAAATATTTTCTTCTCTTCCTCAGTCTTCAAGGTTAGCAGAATGTGAAGCTTGTTTAATGACACAAATTAGTAAACAGATTATTTATCTAGTTTTCTCGAGTCAGAGCTTCACTATGTAACTTAAGCGGGCCCTAAACTCAGTCTGTAGCCCATAGCTGGCCTCAAGCTCACCAGCCTCCACCCTCAGCCACTCCAGTACTGGAGTTATAAGGTGTACCACTTTACCTGGCTTATATGTGTTTGAAATAGAAACTTGAGCAGTCTCTAAGTCTTAGTTCTTAACTGAGTAAGTGGTAGTACTTGGAACATTTCTCCTGAGTAATCATTTATGCAACAAATGCATTGCCAGTTCAGTCTAGGTTCTAGGAGGGAGCAGTACTAGCTCCTACTGTGTCAATGTGCTGGCAGAGGATACAGTGCGATTCCACAGATACCTTACACACCGTGAGTGTGGGTGAATGAGAACTGTAGGAGAGAAATGCTTGTCTTTTTTAAATAGGTGGCCAGATTAGGCCTTTACTGATAATATTCTTTCAAGGTCTAATTTTAAAGTATAATATGTTTTCTCTAGGGAAATAGTTTTCACAGAGCTTTTTCCCTTTACCTTTTTTTTAAATGAAGGACTTTTGTTTCATGAATGCTGCCAAAATGAACTGACTTATTGTTAAATTTATACGTGTGTGTGTGTGTGTGTGTGTGTGTGTGTGTGTGTGTGTGTGTGTGTGTGTGTGTGTGTGTGTGTGTGTGTGTGTGTGTGTGTGTGTGTGTGTGTGTGTGTGTGTGTGTGTGTGTGCTGGTCCTGGGGTTTGAACTCAGGTCCTGGGAGATTTATTGTTCAAGGCTAGTGCTCTGCTGTTTGAGCCACAGCTCCATTTCCAGCTTTTTGGTAGTTAATTGGAGATAAGTCTTTCCCCTGGCTGGCTTTGAACTGTGATCCTTAAGTCTCAGCTCCTGAGTAACTAGGATTACAGGCATGAGTCATGGGTCCCTGGTTTAAATTTATCCTTTTAATAATGAACCTGTCTTTTTGTGCCTTGCTGAATGTAAACCTAATAGAAAAGCAGGTCTGACTTCCATTTATTTGGTTTATATTTGGAATAAATGATTTTTTTTGGGAGGGGGGTCCGGTCGTGGTGCCTGAACTCTGGGCCTGGGTGCTATCCCTCAGCTCTTCAGCTCAAGGCTAACGCTCTACCACTTGAGCCACAGTGCCACTTCTGGCTTTTTTTTCTTTTTGCTTATGTGGTGCTGAGGAATCGAACCCAGGGCCTCATGCATGCAAGGCAAGCACTCTACCACTGAGCCACCTTCCCAGCCCATAAATGACTGTTTTTTAAATTCACAGAAACAATAGGACTATAAAGGAGGTATTTAAAAGGAAATGTTTTCTATGTTAAGAGCGATGTTATGGTAGGGCAAATGGATCTGTTGATTATTATAAATTGCCCTTTTCAAGTAATGGACTTTGAAGTTTCACATGTAGGTTCCTACAGAATGAGTAGTTCTTGAAGAACACATTCTGTGCTTAGGTCACCTGCTTTTCTCCATTTGTTGGGTAGGAGACGTGATAGGTGATAGAACTTGAGAGGTGTGGAGTCTTTTAAATTCTCTCCGTAGAATCCATCAGAACTCGAGGCTTTGTCAAGCATGTCTGTATACTGTGTAGCAGTGAAAGTAGCTCTCTAACAAGGACTTTGTGAAGTTTCTGATTGAGAAAGGGAAAGAAAACATAATGACAGAATAACGAAGCATAGCACTAGTTTAAACAGCAGCATGAGGAGGTGTCTTTGTCTGCTTTTTGTACTTCCACGGATGCCTGTCGGATCTGTCCTGGTCTGGAGAGGCGGGGGAGCTGCACTCCGGTGCTTATGGCTGCTTCCCAGCCTCCTGGGGAACTGGGGTTTTGTCTCTCTACTTAAAGGATGTAAATGAAAGCTGCACATTTCCCTGTTCATTGAGTAACCCTCGATTTTGTTGTTGTTGTTGGGGGAGAGTGATCCAAGATTAGATAATGCACAAAGATGACCTTGTCCATGCATCTATTCATTTGCTGTGCTGGGAATGAACGCAGGGCCTTCTGCGTGCAAGGCAACTCTTCCACCACCGAGGCACACTGCAGTCCGACCCCTCTGTCTGTCTGTCATGAAGTTAACTGCATTTAGTTCAGTATCTTGTAGTGTAGGTCTGTCAAAGATTCGGGTTGTCATTTCTTTCCTCTTTTTGGTGGTTTTGGGGTTTGAACTTAGAGCCTCGCGCTTGCTAGAGAAACGCGCCATAACTTGACCCACACTCAGCCTTGCTCGTTTCATTTTTCCTTTCCTTACGTTGTTGCTTTCTTTTCCAGATTGGCCAGGTGAAACAGGAGTTGTCCAGAAAGGACACAGAACTTCTCGCCCTGCAGACAAAACTGGAAACACTCACGAACCAGTTCTCGGACAGTAAACAGCATATCGAGGTGCTGAAGGAGTCTTTGACCGCCAAGGAGCAGAGGGCTGCCATCCTGCAGACCGAGGTAGGTGCCACGGGCGACCGCCAAGGAGCAGAGGGCTGCCATCCTGCAGACCGAGGTAGGCGCCACAGGCCTCGCTGCAAGGGCTTCTTTTGCACCCTTTCCTGTGCCTTGCCTGGTTGCTCTGTGCCGTGTGTGTGTGTGTGTGTGTGTGTGTGTGTGTGTGTGTGTGTGTGTGTGTGTGTGTGTGTGTGTGTGTGTGTGTGTGTGTGTGTGTGTGTGTGTGTGTGTGTGTGTGTGTGTGTGTTGCACTATCTGGCAGCGCGATCAGTTTGGTACCAAAAACAACCATCTTCTTTTTTCCTGTCAGTGGTGGGGCTTGAACTCAGGGCCTGGGTGCTGTCCCTCAGCTCTTCAGCTCAAGGCTGAAGAGCCACAAGTGGTTCTACCACTTGAGCCACAGCGCCACTTCTGGCTTTTTTCTTTTTGCTTATGTGGTGCTGAGGAATCAAACCCAGGGCCTCAGTAATGCAAGGCAAGTGCTCTACCACTGAGCCAACTTCCCAGCCCTGGGCTGGCTTTGAACCATGATCCTCAGATCTAGGATGACAGGGGTGAGCCACCGGCGCCTGGCTGACATGATTTTCATATTTTTTTTTTTTTTTTTGCCAGTCATGGGCCTTGAACTCTGGGCCTGGGCGCTGTCCCTCAGCTCTTCAGTTCAAGGCTAGTGCTCTACCACTTGAGCCACAGCACCACTTCTGGCTTTTTTCTGCTTATGTGGTGCTGAGGAATCGAACCCAGGGCCTCATGTATGCAAGGCAAGCGCTCTACCACTGAGCCACCTTCCCAGCCCCTGATTTTCATACTTTTATTTTTGCTACATTTGGGTTTATTCACAGAATTATAAGCATAATTTCTTCTGGAAAGTATTTGCAGTTGTTCACTTGTGGGTTTCTAAAGAGCTTTTGACTTTGGTAACTTGAATATGCAATACCACACAAAGGTCAGAAGAGGGTGCCCGTGTCTTAGCTATGTGACTACTCCAGGTCTGTGACTGGTGACTTTGAGTGGAGGGGGCAGGTGTGCCAGCCATAGAACCTCGGCCAGTTGGTTAGTGATAATGCAAACATTGACAAGCTTGTCACAGTCCAGTGAATGACGTTCTCCCGCAGCAATCCAGCCTCCTCTTGGTACTAGCTCAAGCACTGTCTTGGAACCAGGTCTCGCACAGGTGGGGCTGTCCTCCAGTTCTTTCACGATTCTGTCTTTGGTTTTAGACGCCAGGTGTAGCTGAGTCCTAAGTTGCTAGGACAAACGCTCAGCTGTAACTCTTGTGCTAAATGAAAAGAGCAGGAAGCTAACTCCTTTGAACTTGAACAGATCGTAAGATTGCATTATGTTCATTTTTTAGCACTTTCCTAAAGATAATTTTCTCTGATGACATTCAGTGAGTCACTTTTTCCAAGGACCATGTCACTTTTAACATTTGAAAGGTTGTTTTTATTTATGATTTTTATGCCAGTCTTTAGGGCTTGACCTCAGAGATAGTGCCCTGTCCCTAAGCATTTTTGCTCAAGGCTAGCACTCTACTACCTGAGCCACAGCTTTGCTTCTGGCAAAGTCAGAGACTTCGTGCCCTGGCAGGCTTCAAACCACGATCCTCAGATCTCAGCCTCCTGAGAGTCAAGGAGTTCTTTTGACATCTCTAGTAGCCCAGTGGTTGAATTTCATATTGAGGATTCTAGGTCATCCAGTAGTGATTCAGCAGTGATTACCAGGTGGTTTTTGTTTGTTTGTTTGTTTGTTTAGCAATAGTATGCAAGTGTCTCTACAGGAAGCAGACTTTGACTCTTTGGGGTAAGTATCCAGAAGTGGTGTGTCTGGATCATATGGACTTCTATTTTTAGTTTATTGAGGATTTCCATACTGATTTCCATAGTGGAAATTTACATCCCAAGAGATAAGAGTTCCTCCCCATCCTCATCCTAGCATTTTGTTGTTTTCATAACAGCCATTTCTGTGAAACTTCATTGTGGTTTGATTGGCGTTTCCCTGGTATTCAAGGATGTTGAACATTTTTTCATGTATTTATTGGTCATTTCTACTTATTCACCAGATATGTTTCTGTTTAGTTCACTCATGTGTTTGGTAGGGCTATTTTGTTATTTTGGTGTTTACTTTTTTGAATTCTTTATAAATTACCTATCAGGTGCTGGTGGTTCATGCCTATAATTGTATCTACTCAGGAGGCTGAGATCTGAGGGTTGTGGTTCAAAGCCAACCAAGGCAAGAAAGTCTGGGAGACTTTATCTCTAAGGAGCCACCAGAAAAGTGGAAGTGGTGCTGTGGCTCAAAGTGGTTGAGCGCTAGTCTTGAGCAAAAGAGTTCAGGGACAGCATCCAGGCCCTGAGTTCAAGCCCTATGACCGACAAAAAAATTAAAAATAAATCAAATAAATTCCCTATCAGGTGGATATCGGGCCAAGATTTTTCCCCATTCTCTAGTCTGTGTCTTCTCTCTGTCAGTAGTTTGTACTAGTATAGAAGCTTGGTGATTTGCTATAATCTTAATTATCAACATTTCATTACTTTAGGTAAACGAAGTAATCAGCCTTTTAGTAAACTCTGTAGCTTATCTATAGGAAAGGGATGATCCTTTTTTCTTTTCCATTAATCACCTGTGGTAATCTTGCCTTCTCAGGTAGATGCTCTCCGATTGCGTTTGGAAGAGAAGGAAACCATGCTGAATAAAAAAACGAAGCAAATTCAGGATATGGCCGAGGAGAAGGGGACACAGGCTGGGGAGATTCACGACCTCAAGGACATGCTGGACGTGAAGGAGAGGAAGGTCAATGTCCTGCAGAAGAAGGTGAGGCGCGGGTGTCTGGAGCTCACACCCTCTCTGACACACACACTTCGTCCTCACACTAACGCACCTGAGTGATTTTTCTTTCCTCTCTGTTGTTTCGAGGTGAGCAGATCGTTACAACAGCTATGTGCAATTGGGTTTTACATTCTTAAAAAAAACCACTGTTAACCTCAGTAGTATTTCTCACGCTGTTTCTGAAGTGTCCTGTAAATTGCAGTAGTGTTCGACTTCATGATCTTCCTCTTCTATCTCTTATTGGAACTACAGTGAATTTGTGTTTCATACACACCATCCATGTGATTTAGCAACATGACAGTTTTGAATAGATAAACGGGCTGCTGTAATGAATATACAGGTGTCTGTGTCAAGGAAAGAGGAAACCTTTCCCTCTTTGACCATAATCATTATTGGAAAGAAGTCAACTAGAAAAAGTTAAGCTACTGATAATTGCTAGCCTAGATGGTGAGGCTTGGAAGGTGCATACACCTTGTCTGGCAGGTGGAAGGCACAGGATATTGTGAGCAGGAAGAAGTGAAAGGAAATGAGGGGCTGGGAATGTGGCTCAGTGGTAGAGCGCTTGCCCAGCATGCATGAAGCCGTGGGTTCGATTCTTCAGTACCACATACACAGAAAAAGCTGGAAGTGGCGCTGCGGCTCAAGTGGTCAAGTGCTAGCCTAGAGCAAAAGAAGCTCAGAGACAGTGCCCAGGCCCTGACCTGAGTTCAAGCCCCAGCACTGGGGGGGTGGGGGGGGGGAATGAGGACTCCCTTCCTTCCTTTCCTTCCCATGTCAGCCCGGATTGCCTCCCCCCTCCTTCAGACACTCTGTAATGCACTCATAGACCCTCTCAGAACTCTGCCGGCAAAGGCCTTTGCCTTCTATTCTGAACCCACAAACTTCCTGGTCTGTGAGAAGATGGCGTCCGATCCTCACACGGCAAAAAAAGGTTTCGGTGAATATACTCACCTGTGTTGTCCTGTTTGTTTATTAAGGAAGCAAACAGAATTTAGTTTTTCTTCCTTCTGTCCCTGAAAGCTCCCGAGTCAACAATGTTAGAGACTTATCCACAGGAAGAGACTATGATGTGACTGCTCAACAGAAGCATGAGGCCCTGTACACGTGTCCGCTGTGCTGCTTTGCGGACCCTGACTCTGGAGGGGGTCAGATAGGGCCAGTGTGGCCAGCCCTTTCTTGTGGTTTGCTACTTGCATTCTCTAGTAATAATTCCATATGGGACTATTTAGGGAAGAGCACTGACAAGGAGTAATACTTTCTCAAGTTACGTGTGTGGAATGTAAGGGCGGGGGAGGGGGGGAGAGCAGGAGCGTGAGTGAGCTGTGGCAAGGGCCAGGCCTTGGGTCCCATCCCTGGACTCTCTGTGGCTCTGCCGGGGCCGCAGCTCCTCCCCCATGGTCTTCTGGCTTTCTAGGTGGTTTACATATTTATGCCCTTTGCTTCCACTGCAGCGGGACAATGCCAGATGGCAGGCACGCACAATGGGATTGGTGCCGCCGCCCCCCCCCCCCCCCAGCCTCTCCTATGGTTTGAAGTAGTTTTGTGTTACAGTAAATTTCTTACCTTTATAATGAATCATTGACCTGGAAAATGTAATTGAGCATTTGAGTCTGAGCTGCATCCAGAATCTGTGTTAAAATCGTGCAGCTTCTTGCTTGATTGATTATAAATGATGCTGTTGCCCGCAATTTTAATTTGCTCACGCAGATGCTGGCCGGGGCCTCTTCCCTCCTTCTGCAGCTTTTCTGCTTCCCTGCCTTTTGATACTCTGAGTTTTCGATTTAAAAGCAGCAGCCGCTGACTGACACCTACCAGGCAAAGGACGCTTGTCCCAGGTGCTTCTGGGGCTGCCCTTGGGGCTTTTCTCCTCCTGGAGTTGGGGAGGGGGAGAAGGGAGAGGGGGGCTGTCGGTTTCCTCGCTCTTCAAACGGAGACTATATTTTCCCACCAAAGCCAAATTTTACTCTTTATTCAGAGAAAATAATTTGCTTTTTCATTTAAAAAATTTTTCAATATTTTCTAAATATTATTATCTGAAAGGTTCAAGCCAGCTAGTAACCAATCTAAGACATAAGAAAAGATCCAATTAAGCCCTAATTGAATTTAAATTGGAAACTCGATTTGTTTACTTAGTCATTTTCCCATTTCCTTTTCTTTTTACTTCTCACTCACAGCTGCTAAGTCAACCTCTTTAGATACTGACGAGAGGAGTAGCAGGTGAATGGATGTGGCGGGCAGTGAGTGCCCCATCGAGGACCTTCCTCACCCCCACCCGCCTCTGGGGAGAATTAGAGGTGGACAATGGGAGTGCCGTGTAATCCCACCCCTGGTGCACCAGCGAGCACCGTGCTGATCTATACAGGAGGCTTGTTATTATGGCTGAAGTTTGTTCCTTGGGGCAGGGAGATTCTCACATCACCTTGCTGTAAAACCTTCCAATTATGATAGATCCCTCCCTTTCCTAGAGCCCCAAGATACCACACAGCCCTCCTCCCTCCTCGATTCTCACCTCGAATTAAGTTCAGACTAGACATTCATAGAGAAGCATTGTTTTATGATCAGTGGAGAAAAACCTATTGCTCCCTAATAATCACCTGGCACTTAGTGGCAGAAGTGTTTTGCGTTTTCCTCCGCTTGCTCACTTGTCTATCTGGAATTCAGCAAGGATGCCTGAGGGCGGCTTGCCTGCGAAGTAGAAGTAGGCAGTGTCACCTGGGTGTGACAGGTGGATGGTCCCTTATCTAATGGCTGTTGCTCCCGCCTACACCATCTACTTTGTGTCTTAGCAATTGTCACAGGCCTCACAGGGCACCCAGAGTGGCCACGCCACCCTGTGCAGAGCGGCCACGCCACCCTGTGCAGAGCGGCCCCCACAGCCCTGGATGCTAGCAGAGAGACCGCCGGAGTCAGAGCAGTGGCCTGATATTCCGTGGGTTCCCTGACCTGACTCGTGAGGAGAGGAGGCAGGGGGGTGAGCGGGGGGGGGGGGGGGGCGGGGAGAAAGAGGTGCTTTGCTCTCTGAGAGGCGGGCAGACCCGGCATTCCACAGAGAAGCCAGCCGCCTGGAGATCGCATGTCCATGTTCAGAGATAGCTGCCTCAGTGAGGTCAAGGCGTTGAGTGAATAGTGATGGAAGTTCTCACTCCCTCTCCGTGGACTTGTGGCAGAATAGCCTTGTTAATCAGAATGGAAGAGGAATGTTTGTTCTGCTCGGAGTTTTCCTATTCTCTGGAGTGCTTAGCTGTCCTCCACTGCTCCCAGAGGAAGCTATTTCAACTCAGAAAGAATTCTGAGCAGTCTGAAATTGCTTTGCACAAGTTTAGAAATCACCAGGCGAGAATAATTCATAGGAAAAGAGCGCAGAGCGGAGTGTGGGGCGCAAGAGGGTGGGCCCACGGCCGGGGAGAGGGACGCTGAGAATGACCGAGAAGATTCGTTTTCCCTGAGAAGCCCAGGAGACCTCACACAGGAGCGCTGTCTTCTCAAGTCTGCCGACTGGAGAGCTGTCGGGCTGGTGGTGCCTTTCAGTTCATGGACAGCAGCCTTTGATTTCTCTTTTGCAGACTATTATTTTGTAGTTTTAAGTTTACAAGTCTTACACTTTTTGGATAAAGTTATTCCTAAATATTTTATCCTTTTAGATGTTATTGTAAATGGCTCTACCACTTGAGCTACAGACCGCCTTGTGGCTTTTTGGTGGTTCATTGGAGGTAAGAGTCTCACGGACTTTCTTACCCAGGCTGGCTTTGAACACTCAAACCACAGATCTCACCCTCCTCAGTAGTTAAAATTATAGGCATGAGCCCCCAGCTCCTGGCCTCAGTTATTGCATTTAAAAAAACAACAAAAACACTTCTTTCTGCATCTATTGAGATGATCTTGCGGTTTTTGACCTTTATCCTAATAATATGGTGCATTGTACTGTTTTTTGTGTGTAGAAACCAACTTTGCAGGCTTGGGATGGATTGGTGTTCTTCAGCTAGGGGAATGTAGAAACTATTTACCATCATTTTCTTGGAAACTATACGACTGGACCTGGGAGAATATAGCCTTTGGAGATACGCTGCGTTTTCAAGGGCAGAGGCTTAATCCCAACAAGGATTTCCTAATACTTTCACAACCAGAAAGCAACGTTAACCTTACTACAACATAAGCTCTTTGGTCTTTTAACTCAGTGACTTCACTCACCAGGCACTTTCTCTGTGTGTTGGCAGTACCCCATGTAGCCACGTGCACCACACGCGTGTGAGTTCCAGCAGGCAGTACCCCATGTAGCACGTGCGCCACACGCGTGTGAGTTCCAGCAGGCAGTACCCCATGTAGCACGTGCACCACACGCGTGTGAGTTCCAGCAGGCAGCGCTCTCGCACGGTGCACTCAATGTAAACTGACCAGGCAGTACAGATAAAGCTTGTGCTCCGTTGTTTCTCAGGGGACCCTGCAGCAGGAACGGACACAGTAATAAAGGCACAGATGGGTATCCAGAAAGGGACAAAGGATTTAGAAAGCGGGGCTTGATCCAGTGTGGAAGTGCTGGCCGTATTGCCTTCCTTCTGCTTGCGAGCCGCGCCCAGCCGACAGTCCCTCTGTGGGAAGGCTGTCACGTCGGGTAGAGGAGCTCTTACACCAAGCCCTGATGAAAGGATTTCCTGTGTTCTTCCTCCTTGCTGCCACACCGGAACGTGTGTCCTACTCAGAAAACAGCTGCTAGCATCATACATGGGTCTTGTTCTTTACCTTCTCTTTCTGCCACAGCCAGCTTCCTCAGCTTTTCCTTCTAGCAGTTTTTTTTTCCCCTTCCTGTGAAGCAGTTTTTCAGGTTATACAAATCATTAGTTTTTGTCAGTCCTGGGGCTTGAACTCATGGCCTGAGCACTGTCCCTGAGCTTCTTTTGCTCAAAGCTAGTGCTCTAGCCACAGTGCCACGTCTGGCTTTTTCTGTGCATGTAGTCCTGAGGAATGGAACCCAGGGCTTCATGTATGCTAGGCAAGTGCTCTACCACTGAGCCACCTTCCCAGCCCCAGGATGGTTTTTAATAGACATACCCCACATAAAGGATGATGTAAAAATCTAACCCAACACCAGCATTTAATTACAAAGTTTTTCCGGGCTGTCCACCAAGGGCTCAGCACCTGCCATCCAGCAGTGTGGGAGGCTGAAGTCAGGAGGGTTGTGGTTCCAGGCCAAACTAGTCAGAAAGGTTTGTGGGATACCATCTCGACAGAAAAGGCTGGGCATAGCGATGCATTCCTGCCACTCCAGCAATGGCAAGACGTGTACATTGGAGGGTCAAGGTCCAGTGTGGCCCAGGGAAAAGTGAGACTGTATTTCACAAATGCAGAGCAGAGAGTTGGGGGTGTGGCTCAGGTGGCTGAGTCCCTGTCTGGGAAGAATGCAGACCTGAGGTCACCCCTTGGAGCGACCTTTATCCTGCTGGGTTTTCTCACCGTCTACCGGCTCGAACCTGTGTTTTCCTTCAGTTCGCTGTCAACAACGTTCTCAGCATCTACAGGGGCACTTAGAGGCAGTCCCGTACCCCTGTCCTTCCCCCAGCTGCCTTCCCTGCTGTTAGGAAGCTGTGTTTTGGGGTGTACGTCCATAGTGTGTGTGTGTGCACGTGTGCACGTGCGTGTGCTCACACGCGCATGCCTCTTTTTTCTGTTCCAACACCAAATTCTGGCCTTAAGGTTTTGCATGTGATCCCGCAACTCTTAGTTTCCATTATCTCCTCAGAAACCCCTGACCTGCCCTGACTTGATCCTTTTGTGCCTACTTCCATTTTCTCATGCATGCAGATTGAAAATCTTCAGGAGCAGCTTAGAGACAAGGAGAAGCAGATGAGCAGCTTGAAGGAGCGCGTGAAGTCCTTGCAGGCCGACACCACCAACACGGACACCGCCCTGACCACGCTGGAGGAGGCCCTCGCGGAGAAGGTGGGCGCCCCGGGGCCTTTCCCACGCTCTCCTGAGACTCCTCCCTGGGCATGAGCTCTTGGCTGCTGCAATAGACAGTGTAAAGGGAGCGAAAGCGTCGTGGGTGCTGCCTGTAAAAGCCCCTACCGCCAGGCAGGCAGGCCCTCTCCCAGGTGCAGAATCCCGCCGGGCCTGGATTCCGTCTTTCCATTGTCAAAGAGCCTGTGGGGCTGTGGGCACACCAGACACTGGTCCGAGCCTAATACATTCATTAGACATCATACATTAGTGATTATAATGCACTGGCTGATTTTCTTGCCCCTGGCCTCATTAATTTATTTTGCCTTCATGAGCAAACCTTCTTTTCAGCCTTGGTTGGTTGACTTAAGTAGTGGCCTAATTTAACCAGTGTTAATGCCTTAAAGTTAACTGTATGCATTTCTGTGGGACATTTTAATAGGATTTTTTAAAAAAAGAGGAATGAGAGTCACTTCCTTTAGCCTTTAGGCGAACGGTTGGACTCAAAGCTTGCTTCCTAGGTATATTTAGAAATATTACCCAGAAGTACGCCAAAGTTGCTTTGACTTTCAAACTTCCTGGCAGTAGTTTCATTTTTTTTCCTTCTCTATTCTCCTTTATACTCTAAAGTCAATATCCTTCTCAGGTTTTTTTTTTGGGGGGGAGTGGGTGGGGAGGCAAGTATGTGAATTTTAAGTTGTTTTCCATTGCTTTGAAGACAATGTATAAAGAAGAAGTATTTGTTACTTACTGTCCTAAGGGTATATGTGTAAGTTTTTAGTCATTTGTAAGTTGAATTTAAATTGAGTATTCCAAGAAAACATTGTGGTGCTTTTAATGATATTTATGATTTGTAAAAGTAACCTAGAAAAACCAGGTCAGATCTTTGATGTAGAAAGATGGGAAGGATGAGTTCTTGAAAAAGTACATTTTTGAGCCAGGTGTTGGTTGCTCGTGTCTGCAACCCCAGCTACTTAGGGGGCTGAGATTGGGAGGATTTTGATTTGATGCCAACCTGGGCAAAAAACTTTGTGTGACCCTTCCCACTTACTGTCTGGCCCAGTGCTTTGCACTTACCTTCCCCGCTGTGGTGGGAAGCGAAAGACAATTGGACAGTGGCCCAAGCACGTGCCTGCAAAGGAATTGAGACTTATCTCAAACATACCCAAAGCAGGAAAATAAAAAGGCTGGGGGTGTGGCTCAGTGTACCTGCCTAGCAAGCTCAGGCCCTGAGTTTAAACCCCATTACTGCAGAAAAGGTAAAATCTGGAAAAATCTTACTGTCTTTGGAGAAGAGGATGTGGGTATCACATTTGGTCATCTGAATCAGTCTTTGAAGTGCAAACAAACCTTTCCTGTGCTCTCTCTCTCCTCAGGAGCGGACAATCGAGCGCTTAAAGGAGCAGCGGGACCGAGATGAGCGAGAGAAGCAAGAGGAAATGGATAACTACAAAAAAGACCTTAAAGAGTTGAAAGAGAAAGTCAGCATGCTGCAAGGCGACCTCTCCGAGAAAGAGGTCATGATCCCCAGCCAGAGCCCTTGCTCGGTTTGCCTGGTCCTGGCCTGGCTGTGCGCACAGCACAGCCACACACGCGTGCTGGGAGCCGATCCCCTGAGCACTACCCTGGCAGGCTTTTGTGAAGGTCTCCTAGCAAAGTCACAAAAATAAGAAGACACAAAGCGCAGATTGATTCACTCGTATCCTAAGTCTTTCACTGTTTCCAGTGAAGTTTCTTACTTGTTAGTGACAGTTCTGTAAATCTTTAAGTAAGGGCTGGTTGGGGAAATAATGGTGTCACTGGTAAGAAAAGTGACACACAAAAGGAGCCTGGCAGCCAGGTGCTGGTGGCTCATGCCTGTCATCCTAGCTACTCAGGAGGCTGAGATCTGAGGATCATGGTTCAAAGCCAGCCTGGACAGGAAACTCCGTGAGAGTCTGATCTCCAATTAAAAAAAAAAAAAAACACTCAGAAAACCGGAAGTGGCGCTGTGGCTCAAGTGGTAGCGTGCTTGCCTTGAGCCGAAGAGCTGAGGGACAGCGTGCAGGCCCAGAGTTCAAGCTCTACAATCGACCAAAAAAAAAAAAAAAAAAAACTACTTGAAGAGCTATTAAGTTAGATAAAAGTATATTTTAATCTTGCATTTGAAGAATGCTGTTAACGTGACCTAAATAGTAAGAAGGCCGAGGCCCTGCAACTAGCTGGCGAAGCAAGCTTTCACGGTCTTGCGCGGGATTCCCGGATGCATAACGGGACGTATGGACCTGAGTTACAGTAGAGTTTCCTGTAAAAAGAGAGTTGTCTGTTGAGGTTCATGTCACTTCTGAGCTCGGCTGCAAACATGCACAGAGCTTCATCTGTTTCTGTTCTGTGAGAGTGGGTGCTGCACTTGGTGTCCTCCTCACTTTAATGAGTACTGAAGGGAAAGCTGGTATCGTTTACCAGTTCTCCTGTGTTTCTGAGATGGTGAGCAGCAGGAACTCTGACCACTGCATTTCCCTCCCGGTGGTGCTTATTCTCAACGTGTCTTGCTCTTCCAGGCTTCGCTCTTGGATCTGAAAGAGCACGCATCCTCCCTGGCTTCCTCGGGGCTGAAAAAGGACTCGCGGCTGAAGACGCTGGAGATCGCCCTGCAGCAGAAGAAGGAGGAGTGCCTGAAAGTGGAGGCCCAGCTGCGGAAGGTGGGCGCGGCGCCTGTCTGGGCTCACATCACACTCACGTGGCAGAACTTGACCAGGGAGTAGCATTCACCCTGCTGTTTTATTCATGACAGTTTAGAAGAAGATCAAGTCTGTGGTTTGCTTATGGGTGAAGTGTGAGAGAGACAGCAGTGTGAAATTCTCCATTTTTCCAGCAGGTTATACTTCCTGGAAGGGGATACCAGAATGCCCCTTGTTCCACAGCCTGGGGGACGATGGACAGGGTGCCATGGCTCCAGCCTAGTTCTTCTCTCCGCGCTTCCCTCGTTTTCACAAGGCATCTTGTAGTTTCCAGAGTTTCCAGACGGGGACTTTGCGTGTCCAGCTCACACCGTCTCTGATAACAAGGGATCATCCCCAAAAAGCATTAAGCTCAGTTTATATAAATGCTTCTCAAGTATTCAGGGTCCTTTGAACCAGAGCTTTCTAAACATTGCTGAAGAATACATCTTTGCCCCTTTAATGTTTTTTTTCAGGACATTTTGGGGGATTTGGTCTGCTTCACTGCTATTCGGCATCTTAGGCTGGTTTCCCCATTGAATACGTAGCACATGTAGGGCTTTCGAGATAGTAGAAGAAAATGAAGGACTTGAAAATTAGTTTTAAACAATTGGAAATGTATTGATATTATTAGATGCCTTTTTACAACAGAGTCCTGAATAAAACAGAATTGGGTTTTTTTATCTGTCATGGAGCTTGAACTCAGGGCCTGAGCTTCTTTGTGCTCAAGGCTAGCCCTAGCCCTATACTAGAGTCACAGCATCACTTCTGGTTTTTGAGTTGTTCATTGGAGATGAGAGTCTCATGCTGGGGCTGTCTTCAAACCATGATCCTCAGACCTCAGCCTCCTGAGCAGCTGGGATTATAGGCATGAGCCACCCACATGTAGCCTTTTCTTACTTTTAAGTGAGATGGTCTTGTAAAGTTTGGATTCCTTGCTTTAAGGCATTACCGCAGGAGGGGAAGGTAGCCATGTTATTAACCTAACCTGTCTCCGTTTTCTAGGGTATCACCTTTGCACTATGTTCACAGCTGCGGCAGATAGGAGAGGGAATTAGAGGTGAGGGCCCAGTGGGAATTCCAGGGGGAATCAGGTGCAGCAAGAGCAGCTGTGGTAATGTCAACAGCAGACCTTTTTGGTACTGTGTGGTACTCTAACAGGTGCTAAACTGTTAGTATATCACACCAAACTGTAAAGCTCTAGCTGGCTTATAATGATTTTTTGGGCATATAGTAAATATTTAACCATGTGATTTTTTAAACACAATACACTCTTATAACTTGAAGGCTGTCTGTTGGCTATTTGGTAGTATTCTATTGAGGTGGGAGTGTTAATAGGTCCTTGGGCCACAGTTTGCACAGTGCTATGATGTGTGTCTGCGACAGGGTTTGAACACATCTTTCTTTTTTCCTTCTCTTTCTTTTTTTCCTTTTATTTTTGGTAGGCACATGAAGCAACGCTGGAAGCCAGAGCCAGTCCTGAGATGAACGACAGAATTCAGCAGCTGGAAGGAGAGATCACCAGGTACAAAGATGAATCTAGCAAGGCCCAGGCAGAAGTAGACCGCCTCTTGGAAATCTTGAAGGAGGTGGAGAACGAAAAGAACGACAAAGATAAGAAGATAGCCGAGTTGGAAAGGTAAGGACAGGGAGTGAGTGGGCTTGAGAAACCAAAGTGTGGCTCAGCGCAGTGCGCGGTTGGTGCATCGAGGAGTGTTTCAGCCTCACCTGCCTCTGAGCTCAGGTTTCACTTTTTATCGACTAAATCAATGCAAACTCTTTACCGCAGTCTCTAAAAGATGATAGAAAACGACATTAAGACACGCTGTATTCATAAATTCCTTTGCTGAATGGAACGCCTTTGTACAACTACTTCAAGATAAGAAAAATACTTCCAAGAAAACGGAATAAAGCAATAAACTGAATTTCAACATCTTTGACAAGAGAAAGTATACATCACATAGGAAATTAAAGTTTTCTCCTGACTGATGGAGAGGGTACAAATAGTTGCATTTTGTTATTGAATTTCCCTATAGAATGGACAAAAGAGCCTCAGCAAGTTATTTTTATTGATTTAGACGTTTTTTGGTCAGCAGATACTTTTTAGGCTGTCTCTTTTTAGACAAACAACATCAGTTGTTTGATCAAAATGAAAAGGAAGAGGGACATTTTAGTGACAGTTCAGAAGACTCAGAAATGATCTGTAGACGTAGGCTCTAATTATGAGTTATATAATTGCCAAATTGTAGTAGTAGTAGTAGTAGTAGTAGCAGCAGCAAGTTTGGCCAGCTTCAGATCCCAAGGTTCCACTAGGGAGGTATGTGCAGATAGTAAGCTATAAGCATCAACATGTGACAATATTGTATATATAAGTGGTAGGTGACTTTTCCATCTTGGAACTGGAACTAAACAGTAAACAGTTTACAATTTGCATCAACCTTAGTCTACCCACCAGGATCCCACCAAGTTTAGGGTAGAATTAGCCCACACCCAGGATAGATCTGAACTCCTGTGAGGCCAGGGCTGATTGGCCTTTCCAGGAAACTCTCCACGTTCCGAGGGTGTGTTGGGAGAAGGCCTTCCACGCTCCCAGTCCTTTTGGGTCTCACAGCTCGGCTTTTTGGGCTCTGACACCCCCAAAACGACACCAGCAACAAAAATCCCATTTCCCTAACTCAAGCTTTTGCTGTAAGCTTTGTAATGGGTTACTGGGTCACCTAGGTGCACCTCTGGTGAGCAGACCGTGGCTTCGAGGGAAGAGGAGGCCGGGGTGGGGCCAGCGCCTCCCGAAGCAGCCCGGCACTCGTGAGCATGGGCCCTTCAGGTCTCCTTCTCCCACAGGGTCCCTCCGTGCAGCTCTCTGCGGGCTTAGCTGCTGTTGTGGAAGGCCCCCTCGTGGATGGGATTTACCCTTTTCCTCTCTTGACCCAGTGTTACAAGCAAAAGAGGCAGTGCACAGTGTTACGGCAGGCTCGGAAACGAAGTTGGATTCTCGGGCCTTGGTCTGGGAGGCAGTTAGCGAACCCTGACCCTGCGGCGGGCAGCCAACTCCCACGCTCCTTCCTCCCCGTTGTAGACCGAGGTGCGGGTTGCCCTGTCACTGTTGACTGTGACCCACCATGATGAGTTCCTCACTTCCTTTGGGTTTGTCTTACTGTGGTCCTTTTCCATTGTTTTCATTTTATATGTGTGTGTCCGTGTGTGTGTGTGTGTGTGTGTCCGTGTGTGTGTGTGTATGTGTGTGTGTGTCTGTGTGTCTGTATGTGTGTGTGTGTGTCCGTGTGTGTGTGTGTGTCTGTGTGTGTGTGTCCGTGTGTGTGTGTGTCCCCGTGTGTGTATGTGTGTGTGTGTGTCCGTGTGTCCGTGTGTGTATGTGTCTGTGTGTGTGTGTATGTGTGTGTGTCCGTGTGTGTGTGTCCGTGTATGTGTCTGTGTCTGTGTGTGTATGTGTCTGTGTGTGTGTATGTGTGTGTGTGTCCGTGTGTGTGTGTGTGTCTGTGTCTGTGTCCGTGTGTCCGTGTGTGTGTGTGTCTGTGTGTGTGTCCGTGTGTGTGTGTGTGTGTGTGTGTGTGTGTGTGTGTGTGTGTGTGTGTGTGTGTGTGTCCCTGTCCCTTCTGCCCCTTGCCATGGTGTTTCTCAGAAAGCCAGTCTCCCGCCAGTTGTACCATCCACGCCAGGTTTCTGTCCCCGCACTGTCAGGGGGGTTTGTGTGGGGCTTCCTGGGAAAGTGAGCGATACGTAAGGCTACGGTTCTGCGCTGGAGTACATTGCTGCCGCTGCTCTTGCTACGTTCTGGCTTGCTTGGCATTGTGCTTGATCAATGTTAAAGAACAGCCAGTTGACGCAGCACATAGGAAATCTAGGTGGTACCTTTTTTCTTTTTTTGTCAGTTTGGGGCTTGAACTCAGGACCTGGGCACTGTCCCTGAGCTCTCTTGCTCAAGGCTAGCGCTCTACCACTTTGAGCCACAGCACCACTTCCAGTTTTTGAGTGGTTCATTGGAGATAAAGAGTCTCTTAGGAACTCTTCTGCCCAGGCTAGCTTGGAACCATGATCTTCACATCTCAGCCTCCTGAGTAGTATCACAGGCGTGAGGCACTGGCGCCCAGTTTGGTGGTCCTTTTATTGTCTATCAAGTCACCCGTGTTCTGTGAGGTACAGAACCTTTAGAACGTAAAAGATGGGAGCCACTGTAGCCCCTAATTCCTCGATAGTTACATTGAAAATACCAACTTTATATTTGTCTTTTAGATGCTCACAATGAATATACACGCACATGTGTTAATATTGAGAATATATTCATATATGTTCACAAGGTGTTAACATGTGAATACACACATGTGTATAGTGTGTTGGCATGAATATACATACACACGCTTACAACATGTTAACACCTGGTTGTGTTTTTCTCTGAAAGTGTGTCAGTTCACATGCATTAAATATTCTTACATAATTTAATTCAGTGGGGTTGCTTCTAGTCCATAGATTAAATAAAGATAATTTTCTCTTTCCTCATTTTGTCACAGTTAAATACCCATTCTGACTTTGTGTTTACATTTTAACATCTCTGAAACGGGAGCATGTTTGTTTATTTATTTATTTATTTATTTTGTCGGTCGTGGGGCTTGAACTCTGGGCCTGGGCGCTGTCCCTCAGCTCTTCAGCTCAAGGGTAGTGCTCTACCGCTTGAGCCACAGCGCCATTTGGGAGCATGTTTCTATGAAAACGCATGGCATGGTTTTTTCCCTAGTGACACAGAAAGCAATGGTGCATCTTCTGTCTTTGGTGAACTGATGCCTCTAACGGGTGTGAGTGTTGTTTTGCTGGGCCAGGTGTGGCTCGTGCCTGCAATACCAGGCTGAAGCAGGAGGATCATGAGGTTAAGGCCAGCTTCAGCCGTAGGAGGGCCAGGTGTGGCTCGCGCCTGCAATACCAGGCTGAAGCAGGAGGATCATGAGTTTAAGGCCAGCTTCAGCCGTAGGAGGGCCAGGTGTGGTCCGTGCCTGCAATACCAGGCTGAAGCAGGAGGATCATGAGGTTAAGGCCAGCTTCAGCCGTAGGAGGGCCAGGTGTGGCTCGTGCCTGCAATACCAGGCTGAAGCAGGAGGATCATGAGTTTAAGGCCAGCTTCAGCCGTAGGAGGACCAGGTGTGGCTCGTGCCTGCAATACCAGGCTGAAGCAGGAGGATCATGAGTTTAAGGCCAGCTTCAGCCGTAGGAGGGCCAGGTGTGGCTCGTGCCTGTAATACCAGGCTGAAGCAGGAGGATCATGAGTTTAAGGCCAGCTTCAGCCGTAGGAGGGCCAGGTGTGGCTCGTGCCTGCAATACCAGGCTGAAGCAGGAGGATCATGAGGTTAAGGCCAGCTTCAGCCGTAGGAGGGCCAGGTGTGGTTCGTGCCTGCAATACCAGGCTGGAGCAGGAGGATCATGAGGTTAAGGCCAGCTTCAGCCGTAGGAGGGCCAGGTGTGGTTCGTGCCTGTAATACCAGGCTGAAGCAGGAGGATCATGAGTTTAAGGCCAGCTTCAGCCGTAGGAGGGCCAGGTGTGGTTCGTGCCTGCAATACCAGGCTGAAGCAGGAGGATCATGAGGTTAAGGCCAGCTTCAGCCGTAGGAGGGCCAGGTGTGGTTCGTGCCTGCAATACCAGGCTGAAGCAGGAGGATCATGAGTTTAAGGCCAGCTTCAGCCGTAGGAGGGCCAGGTGTGGTTCGTGCCTGTAATACCAGGCTGAAGCAGGAGGATCATGAGTTTAAGGCCAGCTTCAGCCGTAGGAGGGCCAGGTGTGGTTCGTGCCTGTAATACCAGGCTGAAGCAGGATCATGAGTTTAAGGCCAGCTTCAGCCGTAGGAGGAGACGCTGTCTCTAACAAAACAAAGCTTTGCTGAATTGTAGAAGTGGAAGAAAGCATTATTTTTGAGTCAGCATTATCTAATCATATATTCTATCTTAAGTATGTGTGAAACTAAATGAAGGGACTTAGGTTATTTGGTTGGTTATGTGTCCACACACACATGTTCACGTTTATCCCTTCCGTTGTTCTTCGCCATCCCCCCTTTTAAAACAACTTTCTGTAATGTTTTCCTTAGCGAATTGCTGAGAAGCTTCAGGTTCTAGAGATTTGTCTTCCATATGGAAATGGATTACCACAGCACTGGCATAAATTGCTGTATCATTTGTGTGGAAATGGTTCCTTAGAAAAGGATTTTTGTACTTTTAAGCTCTGGTTAACCATTTTGACCTGTGAAGTGTGGAGTCAGTCTTTTTTTTTTTTTTGGTCGGTCATGGGGCTTGAACTCTGGGCCTGGGCGCTGTCCCTCAGCTCTTCAGCTCAAGGCGAGTGCTCTACCAATTGAGCCACAGCACCACTTCCGGCTTCTGCTTCTGAGGTGCTGAGGAATAGAACCCACGGCCTCATGCATGCAAGGCGAGCACTGTACCACTGAGCCACCTTCCCAGCCCCAGAGAATATACTGTTGATGTAGTTGGCTGGCAGAGCGGTGACCGGGCGCTGCTGGTGGAGAGGAGCACCTGTGTGTGTTCTGCTTCAGGGAGATAGCAGGCTGTCCTAAGCAAGGAACAGATCAAGGGAGAGGAAACTGCACTAAGTATTACAGGGGTGGGTGACTGATTCTTTACTTGATCTGCCTGCCTCTGCCTGCCGCTCGCTTGCTGGGGACCCCGCTTGCTCTCTGCCTCTTCCTCTCGATCAGTTTCACTGATTTCATTTCACAGCACACAGCCGGTCCCCCAAGTTCCTGTGCAGAAATCCTTGTCCGTGGTTTCCTTGAGCCGCTTGCTTAGCGGTGTGGACGTTAGACTGAAGTCAAGTGAACCTGTGTGCAGTTTTTTTCTCCTAAATGTGCTCCCTAAGAACTACACCGCACAAGCTGTGAGACTGGGACATGTATGGTTAAAGGTGCTCGCTCACTGGTGGCAGGAGTCAGGCAGATTTTTCCCGTGGATTTACCCCGCCCTGTGTTGTTAATGTCAATTCATGTGTTACCATTGTCTCCGTGTGGTAGCTAACAAGAGGAAAGCAGTTATGAGGAGCAGCCCTGTCTAGAGTGGCCTCTCTGCCTCTGAGCACTCGAAGGCTGACAGGGGACACGGTGGCAGGTCTGGAGACTGACATCCGTGCTCTGGATTTGCTTCTAACCTGCCATGTGGCCTCCCCAGAGCTGACTTCAAACTCAGTGTCTCACATGCTGAGACTACAGGTGTGTACCACCACACCTAGCTTTGTTCTTCATGTCCTGCTGCCAGAACAGGTGGAGAAGAAGGGATGCCTTTTATTCTCACAAATGCTTTTTTGAAGCTTTGGTTTTTAACTATATGCTGAATTTGACTTGTTCATTTCTTAATCATTACGTTTCTTTTGAGGTACTAGAATTTGAATTCATGGTCCTCTGAGTCACGCCTCTAGCCATTTTTCACACTGATTGTTAACAAGTCAGTGCTTGCTTCCTGCTGCATTGTGCACTTGGACCCCAGCCTGGCAACATGAGGCTTCTTGTTTCTTTTCTTTTCTTTCTTTCTTTCTTTTTTTTTTTTTTTGTTGGTTGTGGGGCTTGAACTCTGGGCCTGGGCGCTGTCCCCAGCTCTTCAGCTCAAAGCGAGTGCTCTACATTTAAGCCACAGCACCACTTCCCGTTCTTTGGTGGTTCATTGGAGATAAGAGTCTCATGGACTTTTCTGCCCAGGCTGGCTTTGAACCGCGATCCTCAGATCTCAGCCTCCTGGGTAACTGCGATGACAGGCGCCAGCCACTGGCGCCCGGCGGTTTTGATTCTTTTGTGCACGTGTGTGTGGTGTAGAGTTTGGACTCAGGAATTTCCACTTGCTAGGCAGGCACTCTGCCACTTGAGTCATGCTCCAAGCATGGCATGTGACTTACCTTTCAGAACGAGTATCACACTTTTTGCTGGGGCAGGACTTGCACCACAATCCATCTGCCGGGTTGAGAGGTGGGAGCTGCCATGCTCAGCTTGTTCTTCGAGATAGAGTCTTGTGCTTTTTTTGCCTAAGCTGGCCTCCGCCCACAATCCTTCTCTCTCCCCCTCCCAAATTGATGTGGTGACGGGGGTGAGCCACCAGGCCCAGCTTATTCTCCATTCTTAAGGCAGAAATTGAGATTGTAAAGGCCCTCCAGAGTCATTGGCTACTAAAACCCCTAACCAATTGGAAGATAATGCTAAGTTCCCTGAAACCGATTAACTCTTATGAAGGAGAACTGTCTGTGAAGGGCAATCGTGAGCCCTAGGGGCTTCAGGCTGCGTGGGTACTGAGCGTGGCTGCTTCACGGCTCCGGCTCCCGAGGAGGGGAGGAGATGAGCTGATGTTTCAGAGCCGCTCTTGTTCATTGTTGCCTGTAGATTGCACCATTCGAGAGTGGGTAGGTCTGCGGTAAGAAATATCCCGTGTGACCAGGGATCTTTCTTTTAAGATTTGAGAAAAGGACTTCAAATTCTTCCACATAAATTTGAGTTTGGCATTCTAAAGGATGGCGCGAGCTGCCTGTATCTGTTTTGTTTTTCCTATAGATGGCCTGGATCTGCTGGATGGAGCAGGTGGGGACGGGCTGGTTATTTACTGGAAATACAGCTGACTGAAATTGTCACTTTCACACAATAGTGTGAAAAAAATCCTTTTTTTTTTTTTTTTTTTTGGCAAGGGGAATGGTCCTGGGGCTTGAATTCAGGGCCTGGGCACTGTCCCTCAGCTTCTTTGCTCAAGGTTAGTGTTCTACCACTTTAGCCACAGCTCCACTTCTGGCTTTTTAAAATTTTTATTTATTTATTTATTTATTGGTGCTTGATTGGAATTAAAAGTCTCACAGACTTTTCTGCTCAGGCTGGCTTTGAACCACAACCCTCAGATGCTAGTCTCCTGAGTAACTAGGATTGCAGGGGTGAGCTACCAGCCCCACCCAGTTCTAACTTCTCAAATAAGAAGGTAGACCACCTTCTCTTCTTTTCCTTCTTCTTGAAGACTTTTTTTTCTTCCTGCCCTAGGAAATGCTAAACTTCTGATAATTTTTTGTTCCTTTAGAAACTTCCACTAACATACAGTGGTGTAATCTAGCAGGTGTAATGAGATCACTAGACTAATCACGCGGTTACTTTGTTTTGGTGCCTGTGCAGAATCTCTGCTGCTGCATTCTCTTCTTTAGCCCTGTGCTCTGTGTTTTGTCAATATTCCCGAATATTGTCCTCACTAACTCTTTTTAACTTTCTCTTTCACATTCTCTCCCTGGACTTGCTGTTCTCTTCAGTCTCACCTCAAGGTCAGTATGCTTATACTAAACAAAGGCAGTATAATCCAATGCTATTTGCTAATGTTTTCTTCCATTATGACAGAAGATTAAAAATTTATTCCAACAAAGAGATGCATAGAAATCACTGATGCATCAAACTTGGCAGAGGCTTGACTGTGGAGATCTGGACTTTAAAAGTTACTGAGAAGAGTCAGGGGGAAACCAAATGAACAAACTCTTGGTATTAGAGATGAGAGGTGTCTGCTACCAGGCAGTAAGAAGAGAGGATATGTTGGAAGGTTGTATATTTCTAGGAATCTACCCATTTCTTCTTTTTTCCAATTTGTTAACATTTGGTTTTTCCAGAGTAATCTTTGTGACTTTTATTGTTTGTCTCATATTGGTCATAGTGTCTTCTCTTGCATTTCCTTTTTTTTAATAATTTTTATTTTTTATTGTGAAAATACTGTACAGAGGGGTTACAATTACATGGGCAAGATAATGAGTACATTTCTTCAAGCATTGTAGCCTCCTCCTTTGTTTCCCCTTCCCATCCCTTCCCATCCTCCCGCCTTCTCTTGCATTTCTGATTTTATTTGAACTCTTTTGTTTTTCTTGATTAGTCTACTTAAAGATTTGCCTGTTTTATCCTTTTAATTTTTTATTTTGTTTTGTTTTGTTTTGGTCCGGTCGTGGGGCCTGAACTCTGGGCCTGGGTGCTGTCCCTCAGCTCTTCAGCTCAAGGCTAGTGCTCTACCACTTGAGCCACAGCGCCACTTCTGGCTTTTTTTTTTTTTTTTTTTGCTTATGTGGTGCTGAGGAATCGAACCCAGGGCCTCAGGCATGCAAGGCAAGCACTCTACCACTGAGCCACCTTCCCAGCCCTGTTTTATCCTTTTAAAAACCATGTTTTATTAATCTTTGAGTTATCTTTCTAGGCTCTGCTTCTTTTACTTCTGCTCTTTATTTCCTACTAACTTTGTGTTTCACATGGTCCTTTCTTCCTCCAACTCCTTGTGTTTAAAGTTAGGTTGTTCGAAAACTTCCTTTTTTACCTTGGTGTAGGTAATTGTTCTATAAATGCTGTGTTGAGAACTACTTTAGTTGCCTCCTGTGTGTTTTGGTATATTGTGTTTCCATTTTAATTGGTCTTAGGTGTGTGTATGTGTGAGTGTGTCTGTCTGTCTGTGTGTCTGTGTGTCTGTCTGTCCTACTCAAGTTAAATTCAGGTACTTAAGACTTGCTATGCAGGCATTCTACTGCTTGAGGCATGCTCCTAATCCTCCAAGTATTTGTTTTACGTTTCAATTTTTTTCAATTAATTTTTCAAGGGTGTATTGTTTTGATTTCTGTGTATCTGCAAATTTCTAAGCTTTTTTTGGGGGGGTCCGGTTGTGGGGCCTGAACTCTGGGCCTGGGCGCTGTCCCTCAGCTCTTCAGCTCAAGGCGAGCGCTCTACCACTTGAGCCACAGCACCACTTCTGGCTTTTTTCTTTTTGCTTATGTGGTGTTGGGGAATTGAACCCAGGGCCTCATTGCATGCAAGGCAAGCGCTCTACCACTGAGCCACCTTCCCAGCCCAATTTCTAAGCATTCTTAATACTTCTAGTTTCATAGTATTGTGACTAGAACAGATATTTGAATCCGGGCACTGGTACCTCACGCTTGTTATCCTAGCTACCCAGGAGGCTGAGATCTGAGGATAGTGGTCCAAAGCCAGCCTGGGCTGAAAAGTTTCCATACGACTCTTATCTCAGTTAACCACTCAAAAACCAGAAAGAGGAGCTGTGGCCCAAAGTGGTAGAGCAGTAACCTTGAGCACCAGAAGTTCAGGGCCTGGGCACTGCCCTGAGCTTCTTTAAGGCTAGCTCTCTACCATTTGAGCCACAGTGCCACTTCCAGCTTTTTCTGTGTATGCGGTACTGAGGAACTGAACCCAGGGCTTCATGCACGCCAGGCAAGCACTCTGCCACTAAGCCACATTCCCAGTCCACAAATACTACTACCCTTTTACTTTTCTCTCCATGTAGTTTGTGGTGTTGATGGCACACTTACATCTTTTTGCGTTGTGCATTCATAGCAAAGTATTGTAGCATAGGTATTTTAACACTTTGACTTGTAACACATGAGAATTAAAAGTGATTGTCATACCATCTTTACAGTATTCATGAATGTAGCTGGACATTTAGCAGTGAGCTTTATGCTTTATTGTTTTCATACCATTACTAATGTCTTCCAGTAATTTGAAGAACTCCTTTTAGTCTTTCTTGTACAATAGTCCAACGGTGTAAAGCAGCCACAGCACCTTTCTGGGAACACTTTTCTCTCGTGGCTGCTTCTGATGCACAGCTTTGCCCGTGAAGCATTTTGGCTGGCATTTCCCTGCGCTCCCTCGAGCCGTGGCGGTTCTGCTGAGTAATGTCTGGCTGTCCTCACCGGTGGCTCTGATGGCACTGGATGCTAGAGTCTCGCTCATAATGTTTTCTTTCTGCTTTCAAAATAGCAGCTCTGTCTTCTCTCAATTCAGTTAGGATTGTTTTGCTGTAATTTTCTTTGAGATAGCACGAATCTGGATAGTATGTTATTCCAAAGATTTGGTGAGTTTTCACTCACCGTTTACTTAAGTAATCTTTCTGCTCTTTTTCTCCTCTTTTTGTGGCCCCCACAAATGCATGCATTCCTTTCCTGGCAGTGCAATGTAAGTCTTGGGTGCTTTTGTCTTTTTTGTTGTTGTTTCTCCAACTGCTTACAAATGAAATGTTGTGTGGTTGAATTTGTCATTGGAGCTCTTCTTTTCCCCCACTCCTGGGACTTGAACTCAGGGCCTGGGTACTGTTCCTGAGCTTCTTTTGCTCAAGGCCAGCACTCTACCACTGAGCCACATTCCCAGCCCATCAACTTCTTTCTTTTGTGCTTTCTGTTTCTTTGTTGAATTCTGTGTGTGGGTGTGTGGGTGTGTGGGTGTGCACACGCGCATGCGCGCCAGCCCATCAGCTTCTTTCTTTTGTGCTTTCTGTTTCTTTGTTGAATTCTGTGTGTGGGTGTGTGGGTGTGTGGGTGTGCACACGCGCATGCGCGCCAGTCTTGAGGCTTGTCCTCGGGGACTGTCCCTGGCTTTTTTTCATGCAGAGCTAGTGCTTCTACCACATGAGCTACAGCTCCACTTCTGGCTTTTGGTAACTGACAATAAGAATCTCATAGACTTTCCTTCTCAGGCTGGCTTTGAACTGTGGGTCTTCAGATCTCAGCCTCTTGAGTAGGTAGGATTATAGGTATGAGCCACTGGTGCCTGGTGAATTACTCATTTTGTTCTTGTTTTGCTTTCTTAATTTTGGTTAGTTCTCTCTCTTTGTCTCTCCCTTTGTCTCTTGTCTCTGTCTCTCTTTATCTCTCTCTGTCTCCCTATGTCTCTGTCTCTCTCTTCCTCTCCTTTTGTCTTTGTCTCTGTCTCTGTCTCTTTCTTCCTCTCCCTTTGTCTCTGTCCCTCTTTTTCTCTCTTTCTGTCCCTGCCTCTCTCTCTTTGTCTCTGTCTCTCTTCCTCTCCCTTTGTCTCTGTCTCTGCCCTCCCCCGCCTTGCTATAGCTCAGTGGTAGAGAGTTTACCCACTGTGCAAAGTCCTGGGATTGATGCCAGACCTAAAAAAGAAGCCCAAACTGAGATACTATTTTATATCCACTCTATGACTAAATGTAGAACGTGAAATGGCTGTACCAAGTGCTAGTGGACATGTCACTACCACAGTAGAAATGGATGAAACCCCATGAAAGGAAGCCATGCCTACTGTGTGCCAGCAGGTCTGGAGCATGCACTAGGATCAGTTTGTGCTGGTGGCATCGTTTGTAATGGCAAAAAAGGGGTGGGGGGAACAGCGCACACTTCTGTCACCTGGGGAGTGACACTGTCGCCACCTCTTGTTCAGCACTGCAGTAAAAATCAAAGCCGTAACGAAATTACCCTCCTTGGTACATCAGTCTCAAAACTGTCAAGTGGGAAGGAAAAAGGTAGATTACTGGTAGATTTTACCAAGTTCGAAAAGAGGCAAAACACAAAGGAAGTGCCAGAGAGGTGTGGAGTGGGCTGTGGAGTCAGTGATGGGCTGGGGGGGTGGTCTTCGTGACCACACCCTCGTGGGGCCTGGATCTTCTGTGTGTTAGCAGTGGTGGGTAATGGTAAGATCGGGGTCGAGTTTAAAGTCCTTGGCTAATCAGCAGCGTGTCTGTGTCAGCACACGGATGCAGTGGCTGTGTTGGCCCTCAGCAGCGTGTCTGTGTCAGCACACGGATGCAGTGGCTGCGTTGGCCCTCAGCAGCGTGTCTGTGTCAGCACACGGATGCAGTGGCTGCGTTGGCCCTCAGCAGCGCTGCCTTGGTTCCTTCCTCTGTCCTCTCCGAGCCTGCCGTGCCTTCGTTTAGCTCTGTAATGTGGTGTGCTGCGTAAATGCTCCTTAGGGGAACACCGGGATGCCATATGTGGTGTGCTGCCTCCGGCATGGCCCAGTCTGAACTTATCAAGAGAGCTTGGCAGCCGCTCCCTGAGGACACCGTGTTGTAGGGATGAACGTAAGTGTACTCTCCATGCACACCCGCGCAAAGCCTGATTCTTGCCCTTCTACCACTAGGCAGGTGAAGGACCAGAACAAGAAGGTGGCGAACCTAAAGCACAAGGAGCAGGTGGAGAAGAAGAAGAGTGCGCAGATGCTGGAGGAGGCCCGGCGCAGGGAGGACAGCCTCAGCGACAGCTCCCAGCAGCTGCAGGTCAGCGGCCCGCTCGGCCTGCTCTGCCCGCTCCCCGCAGCCACGCTCCCGGCTCCCCGCTCCCCGCAGCCACGCTCCCGGCTCCCCGCTCCCCGCAGCCACGCTCCCGGCTCCCCGCTCCCCGCAGCCACGCTCCCGGCTCCCCGCTCCCCGCAGCCACGCTCCCCGCTCCCCGCTCCCCGCAGCCACGCTCCCGGCTCCCTGCTCCCCGCAGCCACGCTCCCTGCTCCCCGCTCCCCGCTCCCCGCAGCCACGCTCCCGGCTCCCCGCTCCCCGCTCCCCGCAGCCACGCTCCCGGCTCCCCGCTCCCCGCAGCCACGCTCCCTGCTCCCGGCTCCCCGCAGCCACGCTCCCGGCTCCCCGCTCCCCGCAGCCACGCTCCCGGCTCCCCGCTCCCCGCAGCCACGCTCCCTGCTCCCCGCTCCCCGCTCCCCGCAGCCACACTCCCTGCTCCCCGCTCCCCGCAGCCACGCTCCCGGCTCCCCGCTCCCCGCAGCCACACTCCCTGCTCCCCGCTCCCCGCAGCCACGCTCCCTGCTCCCCGCTCCCCGCTCCCCGCAGCCACACTCCCTGCTCCCCGCTCCCCGCAGCCACGCTCCCTGCTCCCCGCTCCCCGCTCCCCGCAGCCACGCTCCCGGCTCCCCGCTCCCCGCTCCCCGCAGCCACGCTCCCGGCTCCCCGCTCCCCGCAGCCACGCCGCCATCCCAGCCCGTGCTCGGTCAGCGGCCTGCTCTGCCCGCTCCCCGCTCCCCGCAGCCACGCCGCCATCCCAGCCCGTGCTCCCCGCTTCTAACCCTCTTTCTAACCCTGCTTACTGCTTTCCTCTCAGCCCAGCGTGCAGCAAGGGACAGGCTTTAGCTAGAAGGGCCAGTGTCCTTGTGCCGCTGGGAGGACATGTAGGCGTAGGAGGAGGCTGGTCGTACGTGATTGGTAAGCTCACTTGGTTCTGTGAGGGGGTCCCCAGGTTAGCACCTCGGGGTCCCTGGAACCACATGCTGGTTCCACTCACTACAGTGCATTGCAAAAACATGGTTCGTGTCTTCCTTCCTCTTCTCCCTTTTTGTTCTTCTTTCCCCTAATGCAGTGCAGAAAATGTCCCACGATCATGCACACTATATTTATTTCACATCAACAAAGTGCATGAACCAGCCCAGCATTCATAGCAGCCGCCATCCAGGGTCCCCACCCCCAAGCACTCACCCAGCCCTGTCATCACCTTTCCCAGCCTGTGTCATGTCCAGTGTGTGTTTTGTACGTGGGGAAATCAGCTGAGAGATGTTGGATGGATGACTTAACTAAACACATATGCTTTCTCTAAGAGGCTCAGCCGTGGTTTGAACGGGGACCTCAGGACCGGCGGCCTCTTGGTAAAGAAAGTTTAGTTTTGAGGGCACTCTGTCAGCGAGTAGCTGGTCTGTCCTTGCAGCTGGGGACCAGGTGTGGTACAGTATGCAGGCCCAGCTGCGTGGCGACACCACCCTCCTGGGGGGCGTGGAGTTGGGCGTGTTGTGGGAGCTGTGTGTAGGCGCGAGGCGTTGGGAGAGAGTGGCAGTGTCAGTGCAAGGCTGGGTCCCTGTGACCCATCTCGTAGAAATCCGAGTTGGTTCCTCCTCTTCTGTTAATCTGTCGTCATCAGTCTTTCATTCAGAGACAGATTTGAAGGGAACAGCTGGTCTCAGTGAGTTTCTCCTGCATTCCTCTCGGCCTTTGCCTTCCTTGTTGAACTTTGGGGTGGGGAGAGCGTCTGCGGCGGGAGTGTCAGCGGCGGGGAGGAGCTGTGGTTTGCCGCCGACAGGGCAGGCGTCAGGAAGCAGGTTCAGAAGGCCTACTGGTGGGCTGTGTCACGGCCGGTGCTGAAGGATCCAGCGTCCTTTCTGACTTTGCGAGTGGAGGCGTAGTGGACGCTCTCTTAGCTTACTCCCTCGTCGGGGGCCCTGTTAAGGAGACGAGGATCTGATGGTAGCTTCCCACTTCCTCCCCCTCCACCAGGTCTTCCAGACCCCAGGAGGCAGTCTCTGGGCTCAGTGATCCTTGAGCTGTGTGCTCTGACCTCATTTAGTAAGCATGGTTGGCAAAAATCAGCCTAGGAAAAGCAAGATGTGTTAGGATAATTAACGCAAAGTGGAACTCCACAGATGGTGTGAACCGGTCACACGGGGAAAGCTCACGCTCTCGGCAGGTGTGTGCGGCCCGCGGCACACGCACAGGAGCCGCCTTGGGTAGACACAATGAAACCTCCTTAGGGCAGGGGAGGGGACTGAGCATTTCCCACTTGGTCTTATTAGGCTGCTACTGACTTTCTTGGAAATAATGAATACCATTAAGTTAACTCCATATGGTCACCGTAATTCCTGTCTTTATAAGTTGATTTTTTAACTAAAAAATCATTACGTATTTATGGATGATGCTCATATTAAGTGTGATGCTTAATATTTGTATATGTTGTATAATAATTAAGCCAGGCTGATTAGCATATCCATCACCTCACATCTTAAGTCTTCGTGGTAAGAACATTTAAAATCCATCCCTAGCAATTTTAGGTCTGTGCATGTTAGTACATGCTTGTAATCCCAACAGTTGAGAAGCTGAGGCAGGAGGCTCATAAACTCAAAGCTGCAAAAAAAAAAAAAAGTATTTTTGAAAATATTCAATATGTGATTTTAAGGTAGACTGTTTGAGGATAAGTCTTTCTGACTTTTCCTTCTATATATAGTAAGTATCTTTACTTTGGGGGCCAACAAGACTTTCAGTCTCTTAGTTTCTTTTTTCTTTTTTTTTTTTTTTTGTCGGTCATGGGCTTGAACTCTGGGCCTGAGTACTGAGTGGACCTCAACTCTTTGGCTCAAGGCAAGCGCTCTACTGCTTGAGCCACAGCATCACTTCCTGTTATCTAGTGGTTTATTGAAGATAAGAGTCTCAGGACTTTTCCTGCCCAGGCTGGCTTAGAACCTTAATCCTTAGATCTCAGCCTCCTGAGTAGCTAGGATGACAGGTGGGAGCCACGGGCACCTGGCCAGTCTCTTAGATTGTTTCCCCAAACACTGAGATGTGAGAATCCACTCAGATATCAGCAGCGAAACTTAACGAGCCTCTGTGTGTGACTCATTCATTAAGCTATAGCTGGCATATCATGGTGTATTCTCCTAGCACCCAACTACTCATGAACTGAAAATTACTGTGATTTTTCATCATTATCTCCAGAAAGCGCCTGTTGTTAGATCTCAGCCGTGGGCAGGTTTTGTTCTGAGTAATTCCTGACAGCGGCTTGCTCATCCGTTTCCAGCCTGGCCTCCTTGTTCCCTGCCTTTTAGCCTTGTCTGTATGTTTGCCTTCCACTTTGATCCAGTCTCACATGGGCTGCGTGCGTGCGTGCATGCGTGCCTGTGTGTGCGAGTGTGTGGTGAGGATCCAGTTCACCTCCCAAGCCGTGTTCTCTCAGAAGGTGGGGCTCAGCTGCGGGTGAACCAGCCTCAGTTCTGCTCGGATCACCCTCCCCTCGCGTGCCGTCCTCTTCCATGAGGCTTGGGTTGGGCCGGGTGAATGTAGAGGAAGGCAGCCGGGTGACCTCGGCTTCCAAAGCGAGTCACCAGAGACATGGCCACTCCTGCCGTGCTCCTGGGAAGCTGGCCAGGACGAGTGGGACTGGCGCTCAAGCGGCACTGCCCTGCTGATTCCCCAGGTGGACGTTTGTTTCAAGTCTAGTCGGCCACTTGGGCCTTTGTCCTGAGACATATCTGTGCAGACCTTCGGTACCCTTTAAAATTGTTGGTTTTGTTTCTTTTTTTCTGTACAGTTCAGTTCCTTATGTATTTTTTGGTCACATAAGTTGACAGTTATCTTCTTACATTCTTCACGTCCTCTTTCTCCCTCTTGATTGTTCATTGTGCAGAACAGAAGCTTTTGGGTTTGGTGTAATCCATTTGTCTATTTTGCTTCTGTTGCCTGGTGCTCATGAAGTTTTATCCTCAGAAGTCTTCATTCAGCCTGTGTCATGAAGCTTTTCCTCTTTATTTCCTTCTAGTAGTTTCTTAGCTTTAAGTCTTTAATCCAGTTTGGGTTGTTGCTGAGTGCAGTGACAGGTAAAGGTCTGATTTCATTGTTCTGCAGTGACAGATGCCACTCACTCCTTGTTCTCCAGTTTTGTATTTTAACCAGAGGCAGAACTTGATTCTTCCTCGTCTTGTGCTGTAAGGATTTTAAACGGAAGTGTTTACATCCGTGTGCTGAGTCCAGTCTCCATTGGATTGCTACTCTTCTTCATTTAGTCTTCTCTACTGTCTTATAAGATCTTAAGGACTGATAGGATTTTGTTTCTGACAGATTTGTACTTGTCTCCATTTTGAACTTGACCTAACCCAGGTGAGCCTCAGAGAATCCTGCCCAGGTAGAGCCAGAACAGTCATACTCATCCTGTGGTTTCCTGTTGTATGCGTGGGATGAAGAGAAATACTTCACATTCTTTTTTTTTTTTTTTTTGGTCGGTCGTGGGGCTTGAACTCTGGGCCTGGGCGCTGTCCCTCAGCTCTTCAGCTCAAGGCGAGCGCTCTACCACTTGAGCTACGGCGCCACTTCCGGTTTCCTGGTGGTTTATTGGAGATAGGAGTCTCACGGTCTGTCCTGCCCGGGCTGGCTTTGAACCGCGATCCTCAGATCTCAGCCTCCTGAGTAGCTAGGATTACAGGCGTGAGCCACCAGCGCCCGGCTTACTTCACATTCTTGAAAAATATTAGAAACATCTTTTCGCTTCTTTTCAATCCTGGGGCTTGAACTCTGGGCCTGGGCGCTGTCCCTGAGCTTCTTTTGCCCAAGGTTAGTGCTCTACCACTTGAGCCACAGCACTATTTCCAGCTTTTTTGAGTTTATTGGAGATAAGAGTCTCATGGACTTTCCTGTCTGGGCTGGCTTGAACCACGGTCCTTGGATCTCAGCCTCCTGAGCAGCTGGGATGACAGGCGTGAGCCACCGGCACTCAGTAGTCTTTTCACTTTTTAATAGTAGTTTGCAAATATTGGTCTTTATGAAGAATTCAGTCTGAAAAATGCTGTTCACTTGACTTTTTTTTTTATCTAGGCATAATAGTTTTCCAGGGAAAGAGGCTGTTTTGATATTCAGTCTGTGTAGTTTTCCAGGGAAAGAGGATGTTTTGATATGCAGTCTGTGTAGAGATCTTCAAAGCTGACTTGAATCTCAGTTGACAGGGGAGTTCAGAATCGGCTTTCTGCTTGCAGACGATTGAGCCCTTATTAGCGGTGCTTTCTAATACCGCTGCAGAAGCAAACCCATCATGCCTGTCTTGCTTAACTAACTTGACCCTGGGCTTTCATCATAAACGTCACCTCCTTCCTTCTTTTCTTCCTTCACCTCTGCTTTCCTCTCTGATCATACTTCTCTGACGTGGAGTTGCTTCCAAAGGAAGTCATACCCTTCCTTGATACATAGGCTCTCCGTGGCCAACTGACTCGTCTGCCTCACCCAGTCTTCCGTCGTTTTCCAGGACAGTCTTCGTAAGAAGGATGACAGGATTGAAGAGCTGGAAGAAGCACTGAGAGAAAGTGTGCAGATCACTGCAGAGCGGGAAATGGTGCTGGCGCAGGAAGAGTCAGCCAGGACCAGTGCTGAGAAACAGGTCTGCGATTTCTGTACCGTTACTATAGCAGCACTTCCCAGTAAACACAAGGTGACACCCAAGCAGCGTCGTTTAGGTCAAGTTGACATGCTGTTGTATGTTTACAGGGTGTCAGAGACCCCCAAGCGTAAGTATTTAGACTCCAGCAGTGATGGAAATGGAGCTGTTCAAGAATTGGCTTGTGTTCATGTAGCAGTCTGATTGCCCACGTGTTCATACAGTACAAGCCACGCCATGAGCGCTGAGACGAAACTCAGCCATTGGAGACCCTGGCTTTTTCACCAGATGACGAAACACAAGTATCTCTGATTTAAAGATGGGAATTTCAAATAGCAGGCAGATGATATGTTGTATAGGTTGTTCTGTTCAAAAAGCAATGCAGTTAGAAAGGAGGATGATAGAGTTAGAAGGGAGAGCCATGCCGTTGGGAAGGTGGGTGTTACAATGACAGATAGAGAAGGCGGAGACACTGCGGCACTGGGTCCCAGACGAGCGTGGGGCTGTCGGCTTCAGGGTGACTGGCTTCTGTGGGGCTGTCGGCTTCAGGGTGACTGGCTTCTGTGGGGGTCGGCTTCAGGGTGACTCGCTTCTGGCTTTCGCCATTGCTCTTGCGCTCACTTCAGACCTTGCCACCTCTCTTTATGTCCTCGCACCCTTTGGTGAAGAGTATCTAAGCTTGGGAGGCAGAGGTGAAGAAAGTGCTAGTAAGTGAAGGAGGTGGCGTCAGTCTGTTCCGAGAAGGTGCCGAGGTAGGCCGCCTCCGCAGAGGTTCATGGCATTTCACCTCTGCCGTGACCGTGTCCCTTCCTTGGCTTTGTGGGAGATCAGTAAGTCCAGCCCACGTAGCGCAGACAGAGGCTGCTGGGAAGTGTCTCTGTGAGACCGCCGGGGTCTCTGTGAGCTGGAGTGAGGCCCCCACCCGGGCTGCCCTCCATCCCCGTGTGCTACAAGGACACGCTTGCTTAGTGCCCTGTGTGGAATCTGATCTCGGGTGTCTTCAGTCCTGTCATGGGCATGTGTCTCGCACTCGCCCCCCAGCAGTGGCAGGAGGAGGGCAGGGGCTCATCCGCCCTGACCACAGCCCTTCAGGGTCGGGGGTTGTCTTCCATCTTGACTGAGCCCCTTGCACATTCTCTTCTTTATTTTTTAAATGCCCTCTCCTTTCTCTTCTCCTTTCTGTAAAGATTTCCTTCTGCTTTCGTCTAGTAACAAGTCTGAAATATCAGACATACACATTTTGGAATTTATATGCATTGCCAGAATTCATATTTTGGCTACTGGTGGCACATTTCTTTACCTAGCCTATAGATTTGCCACCGTATGTCAGTTCTTCCTGTTGAAGGACATTCTTGTTCCAGCGTGTGTGTGTGTGTGTGTGTGTGTGTGTGTGTGTGTGTGTGTGTGTGTGTGTGTGTGTGTGTGTGTGTGTGTGTGTATGCATGCATGCTCATGTATTACTGGGTTACTGGGGCTTGAACTCAGAGCCTCTGGCTTTCCCTTGGCTTTAAGGACATTCTTGTTCGTGTGTGTGTGTGTGTGTGTGTGTGTGTGTGTGTGTGTGTGTGTGTGTGTGTGTGTGTGTGTGTGTGTGTGTATGCATGCATGCTCATGTATTACTGGGTTACTGGGGCTTGAACTCAGAGCCTCTGGCTTTCCCTTGGCTTTTTCACAGAGGCTGGTGCTCTGCCACTTGAGCTACCGCTCCACTTCTAGTTTTTTGCCTGTTACTTAGAGATTAGAGCCTCTTGGATTTTTATCTGTCCAGGCTGGCTTCAAACCTTAATCTTAGCTACTCAGAATGGTAGTCAGAATGGAAAAATAAAATTGAGAGGTTATTACTATCCCTTATCTGGCCTTTAGTCTTCTAGCTAGTGAGAGCTAACTGAAAGTCTTGTCTAGCAAACGGTCTTCAACTCTGAAATAGCAACTCATATTCATGAACCATAAATGACATTAGAAACGCATAGTGGACATATAAACTAATCCAGTTATGAAAATTTCTTTAATCCTACTTTATTTATTCTTAGTAGGATTGGTACTTCTTACCATTATTGGTAAATTCAGTGTTAGATTTTCAAGATTTGTGTCATCTTTTCCTGCCTTAAAATAAGATTTTTAATACTGATTGCTTTCATTTGGCTTCATTTGGCTACATTTTCTAGCTTACAGAAGTTTTTAATATATATTTGAGTCACTTTCTTATCCTTGTAAGTCATAAGCTCTCTTGTAAGTCATTTCTATCTCTGGTGAAGATTCTAGAAATGATCAGCTGGGCAGTCTACAACTGTTACATATGCAAACAAGTTTCTAGAACCAGGGAGAATTGTTTTCTTTATTTTTGTATGTTAGCAAGATAGCCAGATTACTTACTGGTTTCTGACAGGTTTTTAAAACTATTAAAGTGGAAGACAGTGTTTTGAAGCATTGCCAGTCAGCATGTGGAATGTGCCTGTTTTTTGGTTAAGACCTGAAGAGATGAAACGGTTAAGCTCTCCTTGCCATCGCATAATCAGGCTCCTATTGAAATCGAGAGCCAGGTGGGTCTGGACCCTGGCCCTCATGTCAGGGAGCTCCTCTTCTCTGTCACGGTGACTGGTGGTGACATCAGTCACTTGACAGGTCCTAGAGCAAGCCTGCAGGAAGGACATCACATTGGCCTCCCTGGTGACAGCTGGCTGCGGACCAGGCCGCAGTGGACAGGGGCTTCAGGCGCTACAGGCTGCCGCTTCCAGGCCTGCCGTGGCTGGCGTACTGGGGGAGGGTGTGGAATGGCGGTGCCCCCATACCAGAGCTGACCATGCTTGGCTTCCCCGGCTGATCTGAGAATGTATATGAGATGATCAAAAGGTAGAGGAAATGGTCTGTAGTAAGGCAACCACTTATGGTCCTGCATTTCCGTTTGTTACTGAAATTAACAATGTTCAAGTAGTGAGATGTGTTAAAAAAAAAAAAAAAGAAGAAGTCTATAATAAGCACAGTCTCCAAGGACAGATGGGGAAGAAGAACTAAAGCTCTGTACTATGAATGTAGCCACTTTCAGACACATAGAGTAAGTAAGATGGGGTGTGGGCCAGGGGTGGAGGCTTTTCTAACCTGCCTTCCATTTCCCCTTGGAATTGTTACATATTTATACACTGGATCCCAGTGGGAACGGAAGAGCACACGGCTCAGATGGGTAAGCTCCAGTGCAAATGGACGTGGTTCTGTGCTCAGTAACTGTTCCAAAACGGAAGATCCCTGCCCCTGTGTTTAAATCATGTTCATCTAAGTATGCCAGAGACGATTTGAAATAACAACAACAAAAATGGATCTCAGGTTTAATAAAGCACTTAGCAAAATCTTAGAATGCTAGCAAGTATCCTCAGATAATAGGAAAAAAGGCAAGAACACATATCCTCTTTCTAGATTCATGGTTAGTAATTTCACAAAAAGCAAATAAGCCTATATATAATGAATATGGCAGTGAGAATCATGGGGCTTTCCGATGCAACAGAGCTAGCTGAGAACCTTTGGATTCCTTTGCTCTAATCTGTTTTCCTAATGCCCTTAAAATTCACCTTCATCAAACCTGGATTATCAGAACTTTAGCTGCCATGACTTCCTCTGTAACTGCCAGCTGGGGTCAGACAGCCACCAGAGAATTCCTGACGTGATCCCGAAGCCCAGGCTTCCCTTTACTCCACGACCACGCGATGCGCCACAGTGAAGTCCATCTCTGAGCGTGAGTGGTTTGTAACAGAAATTCCTAAAGTAACGCATTTGGATTTGTCTTTTGTACCGTTTTTTTTCCTTTTGAAAGTGTTTGGCAAAATGGGAAATGTTTCTTTGGGGGGGGGGGGGTGTCCAGTCATGTGCCTGAACTCTGGGCCTGGGCGCTGTCCCTCAGCTCTTCAGCTCAAGGCTAGCACTCTACCACTTGAGCCACAGCGCCACTTCTGGCTTTTTTTTTCTGCTTATGTGGTGCTGAGGAATGGAACCCAGGGCCTCATACATGCAAGGCAAGCACTCTACCGCTGAGCCACCTTCCCAGCCCGGAAACATTTCTTAATGTAGGTTTGTTTTCATTTTTATCCAACAAGAGCACTACATCTCTGTTTTCAAAAGTTGTAACTAAATGGAAAGATTAACAGAACTGGAAACAAAACAGAACAAAACCAGCGGGCACCCTGACTGCTGACTGCAGATGGGTCCGAGGCCTGCGGACGCCGTGTTCCCAGCAGACGTGATGTAACATTGGGTGTGATCACGTGACACCCTGCGTGCATCCCCTCCACCAGAAACGGCTTCTGGAATCTAGCACTTCTGGGACAGATGGTGAATAATACTTTGCCTGCGGTGGCGTCTTGGGTGGCGCTTTCTGAGTTCCCTCCTGCTGGAAGTGTGGCAAGCCTCGTCACTGCAGATGGGGGCCGCCGTGAGCCACATGCTTCCCATGGGGTTGTATGCGCAGCGTGCGCTCTCCTTGGCTGCACCTGGGCTGCTGTTCTCAGCGAAAGGTACTTTCCCAGAGGGATGTGCGTGGTGGGGTCAGTTCTGTTCTACTGGACAGAGTCCACGCGGGTGTGCCCTGCGCTGCCCGCCGCTCACTCCCGCGTCACCGCACGATTGACAGTGAGCTCACAGTGCGTCGCACCACAGCCGAGTGCTGTGGGTTCCGTTCCTCGTTTCTCAGCTGTGACTTAGGGTAAGTTCTGTAGTCTCCGTGAGCTTATACAGAACGACAGCTGCGTCTGTGTGGGAGACGGCACCGTGCCACACCCCGAGAGTCCACTGATGACCTCCACCAGGATAACTTGTGAGGATTGTAGTAACTGCAAGATGGCCTGCAGATATCATGACCAGAAGAGTCCTCCGTGTGCATGTAACACACACACACACACACACACACACACACACACACACACACACACACACACACACACACACACACACACACACACACACACACACACACACACACACACACACACACTCTCACTCACGCACCCTTGCTTATGCCCTCTGGGATGCCAGACACTAAATTGTAGCTTTTGACTTTCCTCCTCTGGCAAAGTGAGTTTTTCCAGATAGGGTTTTGTGCTAACTTTGCAGCCTTGCACATAGGTGGAACCACAGACACATGCCACCCCGTCTGGCTTGACTCTGAAACAGAATCTCACTTTACCTAGCCGGCTTGAACTGTGCTCCTCCTGACCTCTGCCTGCCTACGGAGCTGAGGTTACCGTGTGGGTCACCCTGCCTGGCCACGAAGAACTCTTACAACGCTGGTTGGTCCCATCATCGCAGGTGCTCCTCAGCAGAGGCTCCAAGCCCTGAGCACGCCTTCACGATAGTGAAGCGGTGGCTCTTTTCCATAATGAAATGCAGTTAGGGTTTTGCCCATTTGAAATGTCCAGATCCTTTCAGCTGAGGAAGTATTCAGAATTTCAGGTTTTATATGGCTGCTCAGTATTTACTTTATCCTAGGAGAAGATTGTTTTACAAGAGAACTTCTCAGAGCATCATGTTCAGGGGAAAATGTCACCACTCTTCCTTTATTTGTGCTTCTCTTTCTAAATTATTCACATAGCCCAAACTTGATGGATGCTCCAGAATTCTCAGACCCAGGTGCAGCGCAATAAAATGATGATCCGCACCTGCTTTGTCACGCGTGTGCCCACACGCACACACTGCGGCTTGAACACAGAGCCTGGACCGTCCCTTAGCTTTTATTGCTCAAGGCTGGAGAGCTACCACTTGAGCCACAGCGCCACTTGTAGCATTTCTTCTGGTTAATTGGAGATAAGAGGACATTCCTGCCCAAGCTGGCTTCGAACTGATTCTGAGATCCCAGCCTCCTGAGTAGCCAAGATTATAGGTGTGAGCCACTGCTGCCTGGCTAAGTTCTTCACGTTATTTCTACCCTTCTTTCTTCCAGGAGACCCCTGGAGCTTCTGTGGACAAGGAAATTACTAAATTTTTGTTTCACTTAGTCAGAATGCAGCCACATGTTGCCAAAACAAGCATATTAGAGGAGACACTTAATTTAAAAAACTCAGTCTGCCAAAACAATGGTTTGTTCTCAGTGCATTAAGGCAGACTTTTATTTTTCCATCTCTGATGCAGTGTTGCCAGCAGTGCTGTGAGTTACTGGTCTGTGCGATTACACGCTGGACCCGGGCTTGTCCTTGCCTCTATACTTGTCAGAGCACCAGGGTGACAGTGGCTTTGAACATGCACGACTGTGCTTTCTGATGTCTGATTTCTCAGGCTCCACCGGGAGTGGCGAGCTTCCATTGTAGGATTTATCTCCCTAAGCCATCTGACCAGACGAGAGGAAATTGGACATCGCTTGAAAAAGAAGCGTTCCTTCCACACGGACAGGTTTCCCACCTCCTTTTACGTTTTTCTTCATTTGTGAAAGGTCGGGTACCACCACATAATAGCAGCCAGACACGTGGCCACAGTGCCAGGAGAGAGGGCGGCCAGCGGTGTGGGTCTCCCTGCTCTACCAGCGAAGCTCCTCTGGGCGCTCCGGTTTATAGACCTAGCCCGTGGGGTGTGCACCACATCTGAGGCATGGCAAAGTCCCCACCCACCCAGAGCGTCACTTGCTGATTTTTATCTGTTCTAACCCTTTGGTTGTATTCATTTAAAGGGAAAATGCAACATTGTCAGGATGTTTTCTACCACCCAAAGCTGCATGGCGGGAATGTGGTTCCTCTTCCTTGCTGTGTCTGTGACCTTTTCTTCTCAGGCCCTTCATCTGATCAGGGAGAAAAGAGAGAAAGGGACTCATCACCAAACCCCCAGAGTGCGTCTGTTACCATTAGCTTATGTCAAGAGCGGCTGCAAAGCCAGGCACCAGTGGCTCACACTTGTAATCCTGGCTACTCACCCCGGAGGCTGGATCAGAGGATTGTGATTCAAAGCCAGCTAGTGGCTACAATTGGCCAGTTAGAAAGCCAGGCTAGAGGCATGGCTCAAGGAGTAGAGCACCAGCCAAGCAAGCAAACCCTTTGAGTTCTTGAGTTCAAGCCCCCAGTACACAGCAGATGCATGCTCAGGTGCACTCACGTGTGTGTGCACATACACACAAGTATCACTAAGAATTTCTTGAATAAAAATTTTAATGAACAGATGGGAAAATAAATTCAGTGTCTTCACATACGCTGACATGAGCATAAGAAGTTAACCGTTTAAGTGCTTTGGTAGCCTCTGAGACTGCTTTGAGACTTTGAGACTGTGGTCTGTTAGAAGCAGTATCCCCTTTAGAGACATGAGTTGCTAACATCGCTGAGCCTCTCCTCCTGGTTTCCACCAAACACTGTCCAAGAAGCAAGCCCATCATCTGTGCTCCGCTGCGATGGAGCCCTCTCTCCTCCTCTTCCTCCTCCTCCTCCTCCTGCTGACCCTCCAAGTTGGCCTGTATCTGTCCACTGTATGTTCGCCATTATCCTGTCATCTTAGAACGACTCTTTTCTTCTTCTAGGCTGTGGCACTCAGCGACAGCCCTGAAGGTGTTCATGGAAAACAGCTGGGCCCTCACTAACCTCTGACCGAGAAACTAGCCATGTCTGGAACCACCTGCTACCTGGTCTTCCCCACTTCTTTCCCAAGGGCCTTTATTTCCAGTATCTCTTTGTTCCTGGCTCTCAACCGTGGGGCCCACTTTTCTCCTTTTCACTCAGCAGGGCCTCCTCCCTCTATGTGAAGTGTCCTGTCCTTTGAGGGACGCTGTCTTTCCCATCAGTTGAACCTGCAGCTCATTTGTCTCCCCCAACCCGATTCGAATCCACTATCCTAGACTTTGCTTCTGTCTCTAGTCTGCTTAGACCTTCCTTGTATTAATTCTGAGTTTTGTCATTCTAAATCTCCTTGCTCTTCTGATCTGATCTCTTTGGTGTCCTCTGTGGGTTTGGGAACAAAGGCCAAAATCCCCAACATGGCCTGAGTTCCTTCTTTGTCCTGTTCCTCCCTCTCCTGCCCCATGTGGGGCTATTGTACATGTGGCGAGGTTCAAAGCCAACCTGACCCAGGAGATGATCTCATCTCTAATTGACCAGCAAAAGTCCAGAGTGGAACTGTGGCTCAAATGGTAGAGCCAGCCTTGAGTAGAAGAAGCCAAACAAGAGTGCGAGGCCCTGAGTTTAGACCCCAGTACACACACACACACACACACACACACACACACACACACACACACACACACACACACACACACACACACACTTAAAAACATAATTAAAGGAGAGAACTAGTGAATTTTTTGAGTTAACAGTCTGGCCTGGGTGGTGACTACTTAACCACTAGATAACTTTGGGGGTTTTTTTGGTGCCATTTCTTTTTTCTTCTGATCGTTTTCTTCATCTGGAGATGGACTTCCAGCCCTTCGAGGAAACGACAGTGAGACTGTAAGCATCCTGGAAACCACAGACGCCCTCTGCTCTCCAAGCAGGGGGCAGTGGATCTTGAAGGTATAGTTGCCAGGATCTGAGGCCCTGTAGTCGCTCCTATTTCTTAAGGAAAATAGGTTGTGTTGAAATCATCATTTATTCCCTTCTTATTCCCACTCGGAGTCGATTAGCTTGTGATGTAAATGCACCATCTGGTCCTGCTGGCACTCACTGCCCAGCCCAGAGCCCTCTCCTTAGCATGTTACTGCTTGAATCTTGGCTCTGGTCAGGGCTCTGTGTATGTGTGTGTGTTTTAAAAGTACTGTGACCTGCAGCATATTTTCAGATAATAGAGTAATTTAGCAGAAGATGTATCTCCTCTTTATACTTAGCTCTTACTATATTTGTTTCTCAGTAATGAGACTTGGTCTTCTCCAGCAGCTGCTGGGTGGTAGGCACAGAGTGGAATAGGTACTCGAATCTGCTAGCTGCATGCGTTACCCTGGTTGGCAGAAAATGAGGTGACCCAAATGGGACTGTGAAACTCTTGCCCTGTCTTGGGACCAGAGCAAATCTGGTGGGTGAGTGGAGATCCTGGTTTATGGTACCACTCTTTCCTTGTATTCTAAAAAACTGTAAAACCTACTTGGAAACATGTGTCGTCTGAGACTATAAACCGTGTCGGTCTGGCATGCAAATGGATGGGAAAATTAAGCCTTCTCTAAGAAAACTGCTCTACTAACTAAAATAAAACTCTGAAAGTAAAAGTTTTGAGTGACAGGAAAAACACATCTTTTACACATGCCAGACTAGATGCCAGGAAAACACTTCCAGAGAAGCAGTTGATTACATACGCATGCATTTCGTAAGTTGGCGCCTAAAAAGATCCTTAGAGAAGCTGGCGGCTGGTGGCTCACACCTGATCCTCGCTCCTCAGGAAGCTGAGATCTGAGGATTGCGTCTTGAAGCCAGTATCCCTGGGGATTCTTTCTCTTCCATTAACCATCAAAAAGCAAGAAGCAGCAGCATGGCTCAGGTGGTAGAGCACCAGCCTTGCCTGTCTACCTTGGTGATCTCTTAAAGTAATGCAGGTGCTGCCAGGAGCCAGCTGAGCACAGTCGCCACAGCAGTGGTCAGGCAGGAGGTGCGCACTTGATGGGTGTGAACCCCACTAGGGCTGGGCGGTGGCTTGCTCTGTCCCTGTGTCTGCAGACTGGCTCTCGGTGGTACCGGGACACTGCTGGGTCTGCATAGGACCCAGTGAATGGCAGGCTCATTTCTACCTCCACGGAAGCTTTACTGGTGCCATGATTATTCCTTGACCCTCAGCAGCTGGGGAGCAGGGCCGTGTCAGCACTAAAAGCCGCTAACCTGGTCAGGGTATGAACATAGTCTGGTGGGTACTCCCCTCAGCATGGTTTTTGCCTCTGGATTAAAAGAAGATGCTCTCCTTTCTCCCTTGGCAAACAGCCCAGGTAAGTGGACCTGGCCGAGGAAGTCCATGCCTTGCTTTATGAGTCTGCGCCCTGTGTGCTTCACCGTGGAGGCTGGTTTTGTTTGAGGTCTCATTTCTATTAAGGCTAGTTGTTTTGTTTTTTTTTTTCCTTGTTGAAACATTCTACCTCTTTTTATGTCTGGGGATTTTGACTTTTTTTTTCCTCCTACTTTGTTTAAAATGAGCAAACAATAAACTCCTACCCACTGGCTTATAAGCAAGAAAGCGTCTGAGAAGAAATTCTTTTTTTTTTGTCGGTCGTGGGGCTTGAACTCTGGGCCTGGGCGCTGTCCCTCAGCTCTTCAGCTCAAGGCGAGCGCTCTACCACTTGAGCTACAGCGCCACTTCCAGTTTTCTGGTGGTTTATTGGAGATAGGAGTCTCACGGTCTCTCCTGCCCGGGCTGGCTTTGAACCTCGATCCTCAGATCTCAGCCTCCTGAGTAGCTAGGATTACAGGCGTGAGCCACCAGCGCCCGGCTTGAGAAGAAATTCTTAATGGCGTAAACCATTAAAATGTTCATTGAGGTAAAATACCACACTAGTCCCTGTGCAAGCTGAGTCAGTCAGACTTACGTCCTTTATTTTCTAAGTTTCTACAAAGATTATTAGGATTTTATTCATATTTTTGTATTTCATGTTACATCCTGGAAATTTCTAGGCCGTTTCTGTATGACATGCACGAAAGGCAGCCTGTGACTGTTTGCCCTTGCAAAAAAAGGAAATTATACATTATATCCAAGCATAACCAAGAGGAAATTAAGTGCTTCCTGACCTACACTGAGAGAGTTCCAGCGTCAGGGGATCTGCCCCGTGGATCCTCCTGAGGGAGGAGTGGGTGTCTGTGTGCTCTGTATGCAGGTCCTCACGGCGATGGGCTCAGGATTGCACGTGGCCTGGCTCCTGGCACCACACGTGACCAGTGTATGCTTTCTTCCCTTTCTGGCACTCCCCGCAGGTGGAGGAGCTGTTGATGGCCATGGAGAAGGTCAAGCAGGAACTGGAGTCCATGAAGGCAAAGCTGTCCTCCACGCAGCAGTCCCTGGCAGAGAAGGAGACGCATTTGACCAACCTTCGAGCCGAGAGGAGGAAACACTTGGAGGAAGTTCTGGAGATGAAGTAAGTACAGCTTTGTTCTGAAGGCCAGTGCATCGTAGAAGGACTTCTTCTTCTGGCACTGGCTTCATTATCCCTGACATACTTAGTCTAGGTGTGCTGCTGCCTGTACCTCACTTCCTACAATGGATCTGATTTTCTGTGCCTCAGTCCTTGGTTTGACAGAATTGTTTTTTGCCTCCTCTTACCAGGTTTTAAGGTACTTACTATAGTACGTGTGTGCATGTGTGTGCGTGTATGCGTGTACACATATGTGTGTGTGTTGCATTAGCTCTCTGGAATTCTTTTTTTTTTTAATTTTTTTATTGTAAAGATACTATACAGAGGGTTACAGTTACATGAGTGAGGTAATGAGTACACTTCCTCTTGAACATTGTTACCCCCTCCATTGTTTTCCCCATACCATCCCCTCCCTCCCTCCCTTCCCCAAGGTTCTTTTTTTTTTTTTTTTTTTTTTTGATTGTGATTAAGTGATTACTTAATTTCCGGAAATTCACAGTATTGTGGAATAATGATGCTCATTTAAAGTCACAAGTTCATTCTAACTTTCCTGGAGCAAATTGTCTATCACAGTCTGTAATATATAACGGTGCTCACATGTTATATACCATATATGTGATCAGCAGCATGGGGATATTTGGTAGTGGTTCAACCAGATGAGTGGGAGTTCTTTGTTTCTTAAGTCCTGTCATATCTTAAGTTTTGTCATATCACCTAACATTTTGGATTTAGCATCCACTTATCAGGGAGACCATGTACCGTTTGTCTCTTCGTTCTTGGCTTACCTTGCTCAACATGATTCCTTCTAGCTCCATCCATTTCCCTGCAAATGCCATTATTTTGTCATTTCTAATGGCTGCATAATATTCCATTGTGTATAGATACCACAATTTTTGGATCCATTCATCTGTGGTGGGGCATCTAGGTTGTTTCCATATCCTAGCTATTGTGAATAGTGCTGCAATAAACATGGAGGTGCATGTGTCCTTGTATATTGGTTCCTGTTGTTCAGGGTAGATGCCTAGAAGTGGTATGACTGGGTCGTAAGGGAGGTCAATCTTTAGCTTTCTAAGGACCCTCCAGACTGCTTCGTGGCCCTCCTTTTTATGCTGGAGATGGGACTCAGTGCCTAGCACACAAGAGACAAGTGCTCCACCCCGCCCAGCAAATGTGTTTTGTTCTGTTTTGTTTGTTAATCCATTTAGTTTATAAGTTATCCAGAGTATCATGAAATAGCAGGAATTAAATAAGTATATTTACTCAGAGCCTAATTAATGTCAACACACAGTGAAAAATGGAAACCACTAGGATCTCTAGGTACATGTGTTTAGATGACTGTCCTGTGTGTGTGTGTGTGTGCGTGCACACACGCACATGCATGTTAACTCAGATTTTTGTTTCTGTAGATAGCACTTAAGATGCATTGCACATTCAGGGTTACATCTTTCACAACAATACCAATCATCTTTCCACCCATGTCTGTACCACGTCCCTCACAAACTACACGCATGATTATAGATACTATTAACATTTAATGGACAAGTAATTGTCTTTAGCAGGGGGCAGAGTATAACTAGATGTTTGTAGAGTAAATGTGCAATGAAAAGCTGACATTGTACATTGTACACAGAAATTCATTGAAAGTGGATCACCGACAATAAAAAAGACAAAACTATAACCTTCCAAAGACAACAAAATTTTGAGGCAAGCAGAAGTTCCCTACTAAACAATACATAGTAACTCTGAGAGGGGAAAAAAAAAAAGCCATAAATTGAACTCATCTAGAATGAAAAGCTCTTCAAGAGCCGTCACGAATGCTCCCAGTGCTACAATCCCAGTGTTTGGAAGGCTGAGGCTGGCCTGACTGGAATCAAAACAAAGCCACGAAGAGATGTCCTTTAGAAAATAAAAACAACAGACGGATGACGATGAAAGGTACTTAGGTGGCATGTATTTTGATTGTTGCCGTTTTATCTGGTTCACCACGTTGTGTTATGCTATAATGATTTATCTGCAGGCTTTTCTTATCACACCCTGGGTGAGAAACTGTTGCAGTAAAGTTTTGTTCCTATATGTTCAAGTTTGTGGAGGTTATAGTTGTAACTGCCTGGCTTACCTCGGTGTTAGCGTTTGTGTATCTGAAATGTTTCGTGTAGTTCCGGTTGTATGTCTCCGCCTTTCCCCAGAGCAAGGCCCAGCGCTGCCCACCACTACAGCGGGGCCCGCTGCATACCCAAGTCGGTTTTGAGGCTCAGGGCAGTCCCCCCCGACATGTTTGCTGTGTGCCCAGGTCCTGAGAGCAAGCTCAAGTGCTTTTGGTGGCACATTATAGTCAGAATTTTCTGTTTTTAAGAGCTGGGTTTGATTTTGTTGGCTTTTTGTATTTTATTGTCCTTCATGTATTTCTCTGCTGTTTTTGCCTATTTTCTGTACATTAGCCATGTTTAGAGTTACTTGACATACTATAAAACGAGATTCTTTAAGAATTCCATTAGCATACTCACAGTGGACATACAAAAATAACTCCCTTGCATATTATGAAGATGTTTTGACAACCAGTGTGTTGTGGAGGGTTTGCTGCTTTCGTTTCCTGTGGTTGGTGTGGGGTGAGGGTGGGAAGAGGGGTCAGGAAGCACGCGTGGCAGGGGATGTAAGGTAGCGCTGACCAGACCTGCAGACGTTGCACCGGCTCTCATCTGTCCATCATAGCCTCCAAAATCCTCTCCAGCTCCTCCAACATGGTCGGCTGAGCATGTTTGCCTACGCAGTGGCCACTGCTCGTGGGTGGGGTAATTCCAACTCTAGGACCACAGTCTTAGGCCACTGTGGAAGACTGGCCTACTGCTCTGCACCTTCATTTCTGAAGCATCATTTTGTTCTCCAAGTTTCTGCAAGACTGACTTGTGCTGGTAATTCTGACTCACGCGCTCCGTGTGTGTTAGGAATAGTTTATTTTCCCAGTATACTGTAAAGAAACGCTAAGGCCCGTGTCCCCAGCCTGCTCAGCGTTCCGTTCGGCCTCATGGTAAACACCTCCGGATCTCATTAGGCCCTGCACAATCCACAAGCTGTAGGCCCAGACTGAGAGGCGCGCACTGCGCTGTTGAAATGGGCCGAGGCGGGCCTGGGAGCTGAGCTTCCTGCTGGGAAGTAGACCAGCAGCCTTGTTCCACGCAGCAACACACGCTGGGCCGAAACTGGAGCAGTTACTGCATTCCTGGTGAAATGGGACAGTCACTTGTGCATTTCCCTCTCTCCACGTAACATCTGTGGCTTTGTTGTGACTTGGTTTTATTGGCAGGTGTAACATGATTCATTACCTCAGTGATGAGGGCTGCCGTACCATTGAGTAGCGCCCGAGGCCTTGCTAGATGAAGCTGCCCTGAATTCTGACCTCCAGCTGTGAAAGAGGACCTAGTCAGAAGGATGCTCCACCAGCACAGCTGTACGTGTGGCAGTCAGCTTTCTGCTAATGACCAATGGTGTGCTGATTTCATCCCTTAGAAGGAATAAGTCATTACACAAGACACACAAACTATTGTGCACAAATCCCATGCAGAGTATTTTGGCATGGTTCACTTCTGCTCCTTGCTCCACTAGTGCAAGATTAAATTTATTAATGCTGTTTTCATGGAATTGCAGTTGAGGAAGACCCATGAGACCAGCCTCCATCAGCAGTGCCGGAGGCTAAGGCAGAGAGCTGTGTCGTTGCCTCGCTGTTAGTAAGGGAACCTTTCGTTTTCCTATGAACATCTGAAATCACAGGGGTTTTTCTATGTGAGTGCAATTGTAAAGATTTTTCCTGGTCCTTTACGTAACTACCGCTAAGCTAGAAAGACTTGTTTAAGACCAAGCACTTGCGGGAGTGGTGGCCGCCCATAGCATAGGATTGGGAAGCACGGTTGCTTTCACTCACAAAAGAGCAGTTTTCTTACATGATAGCAACTGTCCCTTTGGCAGCTTCTCTTGACTAGCCGAGCTTGCCTTTCCTCCCGTGGAGATACTGTATGCCAAAAGAAGTGTTTCACCAGCTGACGGGGGTGGAATTGGATCATGTTTGAGGGATGTAAATTTTTTCCCTTGGCCGTCTATGATTAAACTCCTACTGTGTAAAATCAAACCATTATTATTTATGCTACCCAAGATATATAGTTTGATGATTTGAAAACCACTCGGGCCGGGGGTGGACATGCAGCGTCTTCTTGGAACGCACTCAGCTCCCATTGGCCTTCCGCTGTCAGGGAAGCAGGATCTGGACAAGCACCTGTAGACAGAGGGTGTGAGCCTATGTTCAGAGTATTGCTTCTGTAGGGAGTCCAGAACATTTTGTTACCTTTAGTCCTAAAGCTGTAAGGTTTAACACAAACTAAAATTAATTGCTATGGATTTGATTTGGATTCCAGAGGAATATTTAGCAGTGTTCTAATTTGGGTGGGAGTTAAAAACAAATTATTTTTCCCCCTACCCTGTCACACAAACAATTCTGAAGCATGGAAAACTGGGTAGCCGCATCGTGATAAGACTTGCCTGGCTTTGGCACGGTACCAAGATGCCTGCCGACGGGAGCTAGAAGCTACAGGCATAGCCAGGGGAGACTTAATTATTGGTTTACCGTATTTACTTCAAAATGAAAAGCTCATACAGGATTTGTACCTCTACCCTGAAAAGCTCAGGAGCTGTTTTTGGACTAAAATGTCATAGCTTTTGTGGCTAATGGGGCATGAAATAAATTGGCAGGCGCAAACCACCCAGAGTACAGTGAAGCAGTGTCCATATTCTAATTCCCAGCCCTTGGGATTCTGCAAAGGTCACCAATTAAACAAAGTCAGGATTAATCAAAACTACAATCAAATAAAACCCAATCATTAATCCTCTTCCGAGTTACAATGGCGTGATTGTGTCATTGTGTGAGAAGCACTGGAGAGGGTTCATTTGTAATGCACAGGAAAATCAACACCGAGGTGTCAAACAGAAAAATGAAACCCTGCAGGTGACGCTGCCTTTGGAGCCAAGAGCAACTGGCGATTCCCGCCACCCAGGGCTGGGAGGGGGCTGGCACAGAGCACGGAGCGTGGGGGTCTGTCGATGGGCAGCCACAGACCCCACGGGTGGACAGGCCCCGCTCCAAGCAGCAGTGTCTCCACGTAATCGCCCAAAGTGCACGCGCAGCTCTCAGGCTATGAGGTGACTTCTCTTCAGCCCCTGGGGACAGACTTTGCCAGGAGCCAGACACTCACCGTTCCCCCCTCCCGTTGCTGACTCCTGAACTGATTGACACTCATTCTTGCCTTAGGGTTTCTGCTGCTTCGTGTTGCACGGTATCGTTCTCCTCATCTCTCATTCCCTAGTCTCAAGTCACTACTACTAGTCGTGTTTCCTGTTTTCAATAGCCAATAGGGATACTATTCAGTAGGCTATGATTCTAACTTGGGTGTGTGTGCGCTAATCCTATGGCTTGAATTCAGGGCCTGGCTGCTGTCTCTGAGCTTTTTTGCATAAGGCTCATTCTCTATCGCTTAGAGCCACAGCTCTACTTCTGTGTTTGTTTGGGAGGTTTTAGTGGTTAATTGGTGATAAAAAGTCTCATAAACTTGCCTGTATAGGTTGGCTTTGAACCATGATTCTCAGATCTCAGCTTCCTGAGGAGCTAGGATTACAGGCGTGTGCCACTAGTGCCTGGCTGATTCTAAGAACCAATTTTGATGTGTAATTCATCCCATATTATTTGTGTTATATGTGGGCATATTTTTATGTGACTTAAAAGATAGTATTTACCTCTGTTAGTTAGCTTTTCACTTTGTATCATATACAAGATAGAAAGGTTGTAAATTAACCACACAGATTTTAAAACTCGGAAACAGGCTGTGTTATCGGGTCACACAGCTGGAGTTGCGTGATTGTAGAACTTGTTCTTGACATCACCTGTGCTCCTGGTGTAAGCCCTGTGTGTGTGTGTGTGTGCACATCACTGTCAGATCCTCCGTGACACACAAGTTCTTCTCCTGGGAGTGATAGAGCCACTAGTGTGCAGCTGTAGCTCAGCCCCATAAACCATCACTAAAAACAGCCCTGTCGTTTATAACAGGACTTCACTGTATTGGCGTGTTACTGTAGATTTCGCCTTTCCATTTAGAGTCTTATAAACTATAATGTACACTACAGGACTCATTGAACAAAAACAGGTGATCTATATTTACTTAAGAATAAGTAAATTATATTTTAGCATTGTCTGTGAAATAAATTCATGAGATGAGCTCACCATGGACAATAAAAGCCTGAGTTTGGGCCATTATTTTCAAACCTTGAGCCATCACAAAAATGCGCCTGGCATGTTTAACAAATACGTTATTTCTGCAGGGTGAGATAGGAAGACATGTTCATAGGGGTGAAATTTAGCATGGAATTTACCTGTCTGTCTCTCTCTCTCTTTAATTGTGTGGAAGCAGAAATAAAGTATTTGTTCTTCTAGGAGAGGGGCCAGGTACCCTGACATGATTTTGTGATTGAAACATGACCATGAAAGCGACACTCGTAGAAATGGATATTGAATATGGCAGGTTGGTGTTTCCGTGAGGGCGGCATCCGTTTGGGAGCTGTGACTGGTGCAGGTAATCCCCCAGCCAGGTTCCCACGCTGCCGGGCGTGTGTGCACTCATGGCCCAGGGTGCATCTGTGGGTGTGTGACGGGAAACCAGTCTGCTTCGAGTCGGTCCAGCCCAGCCACTGGTCTCTTCTGCACTGAATTTTGAAGTAGTGATGTATACATGCCCAGTACAAGAATAGCAGCTTTTCAAAGCAAGTAGGTGTGCTCTAGGCAGCGCTTCCTAAAAGAACAGGGTTAAGCTGGGGCCGGAGGCTCACACCTCTAATGTTAGCTATTTGGGAAGCTAAGAATGGGAGGATCACGCTCGGGATAAACGGTTTGGAAATCAGGGATACTTACATGATTATTGAGGGTAAGAGGAGGAAAGAAACATTACTGGGCAGTTTTTAAGTGCTTTCTGTGTTCTAGGCTCTGTTCTAAGACCAGATGTGTTATTTCATTACATCTTTTTTTTTGCTGGTGGTGGGGATTGAACTCGGGGCCTGAGCGCTGTCCCTGAGCTCTTTTGCTCAAGGCTAGTGCTCTACCACTTTGAGCCTCAGCTCCGCTTCTCAGTTTCTGGTGGTTGTTTGGAGATAAGAGTTTCACAGACTTTCCTGCCCGGGCTGGCTTTGAACCACAAGCCTCAGGTCTCAGCCTCCTGAGGAGCTAGGATTACAGGTGTGAGCCAGCAGCTCCCAGCAATTCATTGCATCTTAAAATACAGGAAGATGTTTGATGTTTCTATTGTCTTCATAAAAAAAAAAAATGTGGAACAAAAGACTTACTGTCTGACCACGTTTGCGTGATCAGCGTGCGGCGGCGCTGAGGGCGGCACCGAGGCCCCTGTTAACATGGACGTGTTAGCTTGGGGAGGAACAGCTGTCCAGTGTGAGCCTGTGAATGCCAGAGGAGGTGCGCCCCGGGAGCCCGCCGGGCAACTCCATCCGAAGGACGATTCGTGTGGTCTGGTGGGGGGGGATAGGGAGACGAGGAAGAATTCAGCAAGGAGGGAAACAGCAGCAGCTCACCAGAACCTAAAAGGATACTTCAGTCGGAGAGGTTCATCGTCAAGGGATTAAAAGGGTATGAGAACGGAGCATCAGGCAGTTCCAGGACCAGGGCGGCCAGTGCTGTGGAGAGGGGATAACAGGCTGCCCCTTGCTTTAAGTTCCAGAAATTCACGTTGGAAATAACGGCCTTGCTGGTGGGTGTTTCCCACTGGTGTAGAGTGGACGCTCCTGGGATGCTAACACTGCTTATGACTAGTTCAGGCATCAGACTTCTGAAGGGCGTGGGGTCTGGATTCCACTGGCTCCCCTCCCCTTGGGTCAGCCACCCCCACCCCGACCCATCAGTAACAGTCAGGGCTCAGCCTCCTCTGGTGACTTAGAAGTTTCCAGAGGACCACCACTGCCGATGGGTGGTGAGGAAGGAGGGAGTCCTTGGTTCCAAGAGAACGCGTTGACCCGGAAGTTAGTGTCTAGTCTTCCACGTTATTAGCACAAAAGAAGAGCCGTGCTTCATCCTGCGATGGATGTGTACATGTGTGTGAATTCTTCTGTCCCTTCCAGAGTCTTCCACCCCATCCTTTACGTCCCAGTAAGCGGTATGCTCCGATTTCACACCATGCAAACGTTCTCTGTGGAACAGGCTTTGCATGTTAATGAAAATGATTGGGGAGCGGTTTCGATCTGTTTCGATCTCTTCGGGGTATTGCTCTAACAGCAACGTGGGCAGTAAATGAGGAGCTAGAGGAACCATCGGAGAGCTGGTATGGAGAGCCAGAAGAAGGATCCAGAACAGGGCAGTGGCAGAAGGATGGTAGACCTCTAACCAACAGAACCACTGAGAACTCAGATTCTGGACACTTGGAGAGACCAAGGATATCTTGTTACAATGATGGCGTTCAGAGCCCAAGAGAACTGGACACGAAGGTGGCCCCCCACCCCCGGTGCGGTGTGATCTGGAAGGAGCAGGGAGTCACTGCTTACAAGAACGAACACAGCAATGACTAATTCCTGCGGAGGATGGAAGCCCAGACTGGACGTCCTTACCGTGTGAAAATGCTCGCGCGCCTGTGGGGCATAGTAGGTTCACAGCGCACACTGGGTCCACTCTTTCAGTTCGCACGTGAGGAAACTAGTTTTCAGAATCCAAAGGCAAATTTGGTGAGAGAATCTGAACTTTGACCACCATTAGAGTCTTTCCACAGCACCAAGCAACGTGCACATGCATTTATTTCCAGCTGTGCAATTTTCAGTGAGGAAAAACTGAGCTGCAACTATTGTTTTTTCCATCAATAAGATGTAGTACTTGCAAGACTTGTGGAGAATTAGTATTCATTTTACAGGTCCACTCCAGAGAGCTGGGCGTTGAGTTCCAGTATGAACAGCCTCAGTGACGACAATTCCAGAATTCTCGGCTGTTCTTCTCAGGCTTACCTCTTTTAGACGAGGGAAATTTGTAAATTCCGAGCTTTTCTTCTCATCAGCGCCAACCGTCACTTGCCTTGGTAGTCATTTTTCCATGGTGAGCATGCTTATTTTTTTTTCCTAAACCTACACTTTAGGCTGGCTTTCCTAGCTTGCCGGTCTTCTTCTGCTCATTTTACAGCCACTGTCTTACCCTTGGTTTTGCTCTATTAATTTGATTATCTCTGGCTTCGTTTCCACCTCTGCTTTTCCTTAGTCTTGTTCATTAAAGATTAAGAGTCTGTTTGCTCTAAGAGTGGATTTAAAAAAAGAAGCCACTGGCATAGAGGTTAGGCAGCCTGCCTTCCCTAACTGCCTTCTCACCACAGCAGGGAAGATTACGTCTCTATCAAATCATGGTCTGACTGACAAGAGAGTCCACGCTGGGCCCAGCAAAACAACCACCTGTTCGTAGCAAAAGCTCACTGTGGTTTTGTGGCTGAGTGTGCGTCTGCACACTGGTGGCCACGCCCCGGAGCACGTCCTAGGGGACCTCCACCCTCAGACGCAGCCCATGCATGGTGTGGTGCAAAACTGTTTCACGGGAAACTTTCAGGCCCGGAGCACATGGCTCAAGTGGTAGAGTACTTGCCCTTCAAGTACAAGGCTCTGAGTTCAATCCCCAGTGCTGCCAAAAAAAAAGGGGGGGGGGGACAGGTGAGGGAACTTGCAGGGTAATACACAGGAGCTGCTAAAATCTGAACGCAGCTGATTTTCATGTCACATCGCTCACGATGGGTTGAATTATGATGCTAAGAATAGAATAAAGAAAGCTTGTACCCATAGGTTTTGTGAGCAGACTCCGTCCGGCTCGGACCCTGCTCCCCATAGACCAGCTAAAGACAGGGACCGGAGTCAGACAAGATGAATTCATGCACAGGTCTGGCCCAGCTCAGGAAGAGGAAAAGCGAGCATCTCAGCCCATCTGCCAGGTGTTCACACAACATTAGTTTAAAGAGAGGCAGACTTGGGGAAGGGCGGAGTATAATTAGGTCTTTGCAGACCTGCTCCTTGAGAAGGTCTCCCTGCCTGGGATTTAACTTGTCACAAGTTCCATCATTCCTGTTCTTTTATTCCCTTCCCCCCCACCCCGCCCCTCCCAAGTGGGCCTTGAACTCAGGGCCTGGGCGCTGTCCCTCAGCTCTTCAGCTCAAAGCGAGCGCTCTACCGCTTGAGCCACAGCGCCACTTCTGGTTTTCTGGTGGTTCCTTGGAGATCAGAGTCTCATGGACTTTTCCCGCCCAGGCTGGCTTTGAACCTCGATCCTCTGATCTCAGCCTCCTGGGCAGCTAGGATGACAGGCGTGAGCCACAGGCTCCCAGCCTTCAATTCCTGTTCTTCTGGAGTCCAGGTAAGGGCTGGAGAGGAGGGCTGAGTGCAGTGCAGGAGACCAGTGCACAGTGGAGGCACAGACCCAGTTTTGCCTGCTTCTGGTTACCCTTTGGACACAAACAGGCCAGTGGAGAGAAGTGTTCCTCGGCTCTTACCACCCCGCGTTCACCTCCATTGGGGGCCTTCCCTTCAAACACAAGCTTGGAAGACATAGTGAACCTTGGAACCAGCCATTCCTTATGTTCCTACATTCCCGTTTTTCAAAGCACTTCTATATGTACGTAGAGTGTATTAACACAGCATATATATTTGGGTGGGGTCTGGGGGGGGTGTTGGTCATGGATATTGAACTCGGGGCTTGGGCGCTGTCCCTGAGCTCTTTGGCTCAAGGTTTAGTGCTCTACCACTTGAGCCACAGCACCACTTTTGAGTTTGCTTATGGTTCATTGGAAATAAGAGTCTCTCAGCCTTTCCTGTCTGGACTGGCTTTGAACTGCGGCCCTCAGTTCTCAGTAACTAAGCTTACAGGAGTGAATCACCAGCACCTGGCTAACATATTTTTCAGTACAGAAATAGTCTCTTTTCTCAAAAAATGTTTAATGCCATGCCATTTGAAAAAGCTTTCGTAGCGTTGTAAATAATGAGAGTCAATGCAGGCTCACACAGGGAAACCACAGCTTACCTACACTGTGCTCTCTAGACACCCCACGACCCCACCGAGCTCATTGTGTCAGGATTCTTGCTTTCCTCTCTGAGCGTGAGTTGGCAGAAAGTAGAACCAATCAGTGGCAGCGACAGAGCTGTGACCACCTCTCATCCAGCCTTGAGCCAAAGAAGCTCAGAGACAGTGCCCAAGCCCTGAGTTCAAGTCCTGGGACAGGCAAAAAACAACAAAAAGAAATGCCTTGCCCTGTGAGTGTGTGTTTATTGGGAAGGTCTGGGAGGGAAAAGGGCAGCAGCAGAGTGTGTAGGAATGTACTCTGAGTCTGTCCTGAAGGGTGTTGGCCGGCTCACAGTGTAAAGCCCTTCTCATTTTTTTGCTCTTCTTGGTGAATCCCAAGGAACCTCCAGTGTGCCCTTTTTTTAGCTAGGTTAGAGCTTGAAGAACCACCGAGGGTTTGTGTGTCCTGCAGTTGGCAAAGTTGCCAAGTTTGCTGCACAACCGTGGTCTTGGCTTGGTTTCTCACTGTCTTCAAACGGCATTTTCTCTGCTGTAAGAAAACTATCCTTGGGGCTGGGAAGGTGGCTCAGTGGTAGAGTGCTTGCCTTGCATGCATGAGGCCCTGGGTTCGATTCCTCAGCACCACATAAGCAAAAAGAAAAAGCTGGAAGTGGTGCTGTGGCTCAAGTGGTAGAGCACTAGCCTTGAGCTGAAGAGCTGAGGGACAGCGCCCAGGCCCAGAGTTCAGGTACCATGACTGGCAAAAAAAAAAAAAAAAAAAGAAAACTATCCTTGGAAGGCAGGGAGGGCCGAGAATGCCGTAACCTCTTTCCAGTTTCACCCACAGATATTTCCGGCATTGTAATTCCTGTCATTGGCCACATCAATCCCTCGTTCCTCTTTCTTGTGAGAAAATAAAACTGAGTAAATATGAGGACGTTGAAGGAGGAACGTAAGGATTACAGTCTTGACTCACCTTCACAGACGCTGTTTATCTCTTCCATCGTGTTAGACAGGCACCACTTTGTCCCTTCCTCTTCTGCTTCCCCAGCCCACTTGCTGGCGCGTTGTGTCTTGTTCTACAGTTGGCGTTCACTGTCACCGCTATATGCAGTCTCTTAGCTGGATGCGTGGTTTTGAGTTCATGATATTCAGGCTTGCACTGAAGTCAGTTGGTTCCAGGGCCCTGCTCCACTATGAAACCACCAATCTATGTGTTCGTTCCAAAACCTAATTACTCCTGTGCAGAAAATGAGCCAAAGTTAGTGTTAGTAGTTGTCCAAATACAATCTGATCTCTTTTCCATAAAGAATACTGAGATTACAAGGCACTGGTGGCTCACGCCTGTCATCCTAGTCACTCAGAAGGCTGAGATCTGAGGATCAGGAAAAGTCCATGAGACTCTTATCTCCAATGAACCACCATAAAACCGGAAGTGGCACTGTGGCTCAAATGGTAGAGAGCTAGTCTTGAGCTGAAGAGCGGAGGGACAGCGCCCAGGCCCTGAATTCAAGCCCCATGACCAAAAAAAAAGAATGCCAGGATTTTTACCTGGCTCCTTATTTTCTAAAAGTAAGATAGAAAACTGCCCGCGATACCAACTTGTCTGGCAAAGGTTAGGGTCGAGCTACATCTGTCTCCCAGCCCGCTTATTAGAAAGGGGGAGACTGGGATCCTGCCTGACCCCCAGCCCTTGACCTCTCAGCTCAGACTGAATCACTACCATTCCCCCTAAATTGTCTGTTTATCGAGTGGTAACCCTCCTCGAGGTTGGATGAGCCTGAATCCGTACCTCACCCTGTGAAGCAGATCAGAAGGGAAACACACAGTTTCACCTGCCTGGTGGTGTGGCTTCCAGCTTGTACTTCATCCAGCGATGGCATCCAAGCCAGAAGGACAAGGGGCAGGAAAGACTCGGAGAGTCCTGGCCACGGTGCTACGAGTCGGAGGGGTGACGTTTCAGATTGAGAAAAGCCCCCCTACCCCCGTGAGGCATAAGCTCGTATGTTTTAGGTTGAAAACTCAGTTTTTAGTTTCCTTGGTTATGAATAGTTCATACAGTAATTCTCCTTCCTCATCTCTCCACTACCTCCTCTCCCTCAATTCAGATGAAGAGCAAGACTGCAGGGGAAAGGTACTCCTTTCTCTTGAGTTTACTCTAAATCTGTCTTCGTAGCTGTGTGTGTATGCGTGCACACGCACTCATTCTGGGGCTTGAACTCAGGGTCTGAGTGCTGTTCCTGAGCTTTTTCAACTCTACCAGTTGAGCTACATACATCCTGGCTAACAGAGAAAATGCATTAAAATACTCCTCACCTACAGAAAGAACCTCAGCGCTCCGTCTAGCCTGCTCTAAGTGTGAGGGCTAGGGGCACGGCTTGAGTACCAACCAGGCACACCTGAGGCTCCGAGTTCAAAGCCCGGCACGGTTCCCTCCAAACCAACCAGCACCATCAACGCCCCCCCCCGCCCCAGAATTTCATCATGAAGAGTCGAGTATGTGTCATAGTAAAAATGACCCATGAAAATGATGGGCAGCGTGGGGTGTGTCATGGGTACATCTTTGCACCCAATTTTTTTTTAACTTAATTCGTCCCAAGTGAAGGATTCTCCTTGCCTATTCACTGCTGGTGGCTACGGGACGATTCATGCTGGGTACTGTGAACACTTCCGTGCTGTTAGTGGTCCCTGGGCCTGGGCAATGCCGCAGCTGGTACATGAGGACACAGCCCTCTTCACACTTGAACCCGTCCCTCTTCATCCTTGTAACCTGATGTCCCAAAGCAGCTGCTGGCAGGACAGAGGACTATGGAAGCCGCTAGAAATGTGCAAATGAGCACACGCTGGAGGGAGACCCCGGGCGGAATCAACTCCCCTCTCCGTGTTCCCTGTCCTTCCCGGCCGTCACACACGCGGTGCCCCACAGCTCTTCCACCCCCTCAAAGAATCACTTCTGGCACTAGGCAGCTTTGAAGTGTTTATTAGAAAACAGCCCTGTTTTGACAGGCGTTAGCGCCCTGGCCCGCAGGCCAGCTTGCGGGCTCCTGTGGCGCCAGGAGCAAATGACCATTTTTTCCATTACCAACTCCATTCCCTCAGGAGATGCCATTTGTCACAGGCCGGGTTTTCCCCACTTTTACTGCAGCCCTAATGCTAAAACACTCGATGGGATATTCAGATCCTCACAGCGTTGGCGTTACTGCGGGATTTCACAGGTCCAGAACCCTGCAGCTGATGATGTCGGCATGGAAATGCCCATACTGCAGCACTCTGCCGTGGGCCCCGTGGAGCTCCACTGGCCGCTTCCGCTAGCCCAGGAGCGGAGTTACCTTGGCGTTGATATTGGGGGACTTGGGGGACATGTGTTACCACCTGGTCACTTTGTCCCTGAATATCTGTCGCTCTCTTCACCTGCCCACCCACCTTCCACCCAGGTTCAGATGCTTCTACCCCGAGCCTTTTCACTCCAGGCCGACACTCTACCACTCGAACCACACCTACACTTCCAGCTTCTTTTTTTGCTGGTTAATTGGAGATAAGCGTCTTAAGGGATTTTCAGCTGGGCTAGCTTTTTTTTGTTTGTTTGGTCATGTGGATTGAACTCGGCCTGGGCGCTGTCCCTCGGCTCTTCAGCTCAACGCGAGTGCTCTACCACTTGAACCACAGCTCCACTTCTGGTTTTATGCTGGTTTATTGGAGATAAGAGCCTCATGGACTTTCCTGCCCTGGGCTGGCTTTGAACCATGAGCCACCAGCACCTGCTTCATTTCATTCTTCACAGTATTAAAACTCGCCCATCCATAATTCTTTTTTTTTTTTTTTTTTTGGTCGGTCGTGGGGCTTGAACTCTGGGCCTGGGCGCTGTCCCTCAGCTCTTCAGCTCAAGGCGAGCGCTCTACCACTTGAGCTACAGCGCCACTTCCGGTTTTCTGGTGGTTTATTGGAGATAGGAGTCTCACGGTCTCTCCTGCCCAGGCTGGCTTTGAACCGCGATCCTCAGATCTCAGCCTCCTGAGTAGCTAGGATTACAGGCGTGAGCCACCAGCGCCTGGCTTCCATCCCATAATTCTTGTCACTGTAAGGCCTTCCCTTAACACTTCCAAGCTATGTCCTCATATGCTGGGAGAAACTGTATTCAGAAGCTGCTCATGTAAATCAGGTTTCTTATACGAAAGTATTTTCCCTGTGTTGATTAAAAACACCCAGTTTTAAAAAGAAATCTGGAAGAAAAAAAAAGTCTGGCCTGGAAATGGTGGCTCAGCGGTAGAATGCTTGCCTAGCGTGCATGAAGCCCTGGGTTCAGTTCCTCAGTGCCACATACACAGAAAAAGCCGGAAGTGGTACTGTGGCTCTAGCCTTGAGGAAAAGAAGCTCAGAGACAGCGCCCAGGCCCTGAGTTCAAGCCCCAGGACTGGCAAAAAATAAAAATAATAAAAAGAATTCTGCTCCAATTCTACAATTTTTTTTTTTTACACACATCCTTTGAGTATGGAGTAGATTTAGGCAAAATGCTTAGGATAGTCAGAAACCAATTTTCTTTGTGAAGGATGTTCCAGATCTGCGTCAGGAAAGAAGCTGGTTTCCATCCTTTGCCCTAATAGCAGTTTCTCTGAAGAAGAACTCTAGAACCGTATAAAAGTTTGTAATAAATACTGCAAGCCCCCCACACACACCCGGGGTTTATACTCGACCCTGAGCTTACTAGGCGGGCACTCTACCACTTGAATCACACCCCTGTCAGTTTTGCTTCTGTTTTAGTTTCTAGCTTGTTTGTCTTGATTTTTTTCTTTGACTGGGGTCTAGTTTTGCCAGAGCTTCCTGGACCACATATCCTTGGTGATCCTCTGATTGATTCCTCTCTTAGAGCTGAGATAGCAGGCTTATGCCGCCACAGCCGGCTCTGGTTGAGATGGGTCCAGCTGGCTTTGTACCATCATGAGAAGAGCTTATATCCCTTTCAGTCCTGACTGCAGGTAAAAAGTGTCCACTTCTTTCATGCTTGGTATGGTACTCAATTTCTGTTTTCTGTTGTTGGAGTTGGACATAAATTTTGGAGTACTGTACCAGACTTGCACAAGAAGGGTTTCGGGTGTAGGCCACGAGCAGACTTCCTCTTTTTACCTCAGTTTGCACACCTGTCTAATGTGTACGTGTTGCGTGATTTGGTTATTGTGTGTGGTGCTGAAGCTTGCACTCAGAGCCTTGTACTTACTTTCTAAACAGGCACCACCACTTGGGCCATCTCCTCCTCCTCTGCTCCGTGGTTGGAAAAGGGTTTGGAAACACGGGCTGCACTTGAGAGCCTAAAATCCACAGAGGTTGTGTGCTTTGACAAAATTCACCTGGAGTGTGAATGGCCCAGAATAGATTCTTTATGTTTTCATAATCTCTTCCTTTTAGTCTGGGTCCAGACTTACAATAGCAAAAAACAGGAGCTGAGGATAAAACAATCCTGGTTGTTTGCTTGTCTTACACAGTTCTCATGTCTCACAAGTGTGTTTCGAGCGTTTGTGTAACATGGCTGTAGGGAAGGGCCAGTAAGTGCTAAGGGGAAATATAATAAGCCAGTATGTTACAGCGTGGTCAAGCTAAAATACAGGAGCATTTACATACAGCTGTTCTGTACCGCCATGTGCCACACCATTCACACACGGGCTCAACTCAAGCTGTGATGTGCACCGATCCTGAGAGTTCTGAGTGTAAATGTGCCACCGAGTTCTGGTCAGATTACCAGACATAACATGAGATACACATTCATGCTAAAGGAAGACGCCTGGGGAAAGGCGATAGGAAAAAGCCCTTGAGCTGGGCACTGTGGTGCCCGGCCACTCGGGAGGCTGAGATCTGCGGATCACCACTCAAAGCCAGCCTGGGCAAGGAAAGGCCATGAGACTCTGATCTTCAGTTAAGCACCTCAAAGTGATTGAGCAATAGCCCGAACAAAAAAAGCTCAGGGACAGTGCCCAAGCCCCAGGGCTGACCACAAAGAAAAGAAAAGAAAAGACGCTTTTGAACAACAGCAGGGAGGACAGGATGGGTCGTACGCCCAGCCTATATTTCAAGTAATTTTTTTTTTTTTTTTTTTTTTTTTTTTTTTTTTGTCGGTCGTGGGGCTTGAACTCTGGGCCTGGGCGCTGTCCCTCAGCTCTTCAGCTCAAGGCGAGCGCTCTACCACTTGAGCTACAGCGCCACTTCCGGTTTTCTGGTGGTTTATTGGAGATAGGAGTCTCACGGTCTCTCCTGCCCGGGCTGGCTTTGAACCGCGATCCTCAGATCTCAGCCTCCTGAGTAGCTAGGATTACAGGCGTGAGCCACCAGCGCCCGGCTATATTTCAAGTAATTTTTAAACCCTGGCATGCTTACTATTAATCAATGATGAGTTATCCCATTCTGTATCTGCTATGATCGTGTAAGGTAAGAATTCTACCTTGCTCTTCAAACCTCCCTCCCTTCCTACTTGTAATTCAGGTTGGAATGTTCTGATTTTAGACTCCATCTCCAGTTAACCAGCAAAATACTGGACTGGAGATGTGGCTTAAGGAATAGAGCACCAGCTATAAACAAGAAAACCAAGTAATAGCATGAGGCTCTGAACTCAAGTGCTCGTACCCGCACCCCCCCCAAAGTGATACAAAGTGATGTCATGCACACTGTGGCCAGCATCGCACAGACTGATCTCGTGAGGTTGACTTGTGAACACTCTGAGTTCTAATCCCTTAGACATCCACTCACATTATTGGCACCATAAGTGAGCCATCATTCTATTGCTGATATCCTGTGGTTCAGTGTCTCATAGTTAAAGCTCTCCCCTCCCCCCCTTTTAATGAAATTGTTCATTTCCCTACTGTTGGATTTTAAGAGTTCTTTTTATGTTTTGAATTCAATAGTTCTTTATCAGGCGTTCTGTCATAGTGTATGGCTTATGTTCTCATTCTCTTGTCATTGGAGTTTTTTTTGTTTACTTGTTTGTTTTTTGTTTTTTGTTGGTCGTGGGGCCTGAACTCTGGGCCTGGGTGCTGTCCCTCAGCTCTTCAGCTCAAGGCGAACGCTCTACCACTTGAGCCACAGCATCACTTCTGGCTTTTTCTGCTTATGTGGTATTGAGGAATCGAACCCAGGGCCTCATGCATGCAAGGCAAGCGCTCTACCACTGAGCCACCTTCCCAGCCCCTTAAATGAGGTTTTTAGCACGCTATTTTTGAGATAAAAGTATCCAGAATACAGAGATTTTATATGTTTTTAAATCTTCACAGAGAGATATTACTAATATTAACAAATAGGACTCACACCTTTACATGTTTATTAACCAGTTGAGGAAAAGAGTTTTTTTTTTTCCGGTTTTCATTATGAGTCCCATTCACAAACTTGTTTAGAAGGAAACCAAGAGCCCATTCCACCCTGCAGTTCAACCATTGTTGAATACATCACAATATGTACATGCACATACTGCTTTAAAGGGCCGGGCTGCTCCTTTCCTGCAGAAGGCCTCAGACCTTACCCCACGCCACGCCGCACAGACCCCGTGCCGCTTACCTTAAAGAGCGTCTCGGGATAGCATTTCAAGAATGAGTGCCTCTCCTGGCTTCTAGAAACATTTAAGAAATGTGTGCTGAGCTCTGCGGAGCCAGCAGGGCAGAAGGGGTCAGAAGACGGTTATCTGAAGAGGCACTGGGGCAGGGAGAGGCAGGGTGTATATTTGGGTACGTGAGAAATGCCCAAATACTGGAGCATCCGTCAGACTGGAAAACTTAAAATGGAACCAAACACGACTGGTCTGAATCTCCCATGGCGCTCACGATTTTCTGTTCTTACTGTTTTTGTGGGACTGAGGGCCGCAGTCGCTAGAGTGAACGTAGAATCCATCTTTCTGTGGAAATCCTCAAAGGAAATCTGTGAGTGATCCTAAAACATGGTGGTTTCCTGTTCTCACGCTTGGTTTTAACTTCGGAAGCAAGCGTCCTGTAGCCTGGTGGTGATGGTGGTGATTATCCCGTCTACTCAGGACTGCAAGGTGGCAGTTCAAGACCAGCCTGAGCAGCATAGTGAGACCTTGTCTTTAAAAAAAGGCCGCGAGGGGGGGGGGAAGGTGGCTCAATGGTAGAGCGCTTGCCTTGCATGCATAAGGCCCTGGGTTCGATTCCTCAGCACCACATAAGCAAAAAGAAAAAAGCCAGAAGTGGTGTTGTGGCTCAAGGCTCAAGTGGTAGAGCGCTCGCCTTGAGCTGAAGAGCTGAGGGACAGCGCCCAGGCCCGGAGTTCAGGCCCACAAACGACAAAAAAAATAAAAGGGTGGGTGCTAGTGGCTCATGCCTATAATCTTATTCAGCAGACTGAGATCTGAGGATCACAGTTCAAAGCCATCCTGGGCAGGAAGGACTGTGAGACTCTTCACTAAACCACCAAAAAAAGCTGGAAGTGGTGCCATGGCTCAAATAGTAGAGTGCTAATCTTGAGCAAAAAAGCTCAGGGACAGTGCCCAGGCCCTGAGTTCAATCCCCAGGACTAGCACCAAAAAAAAAAAAAAAAAAAGGAAATATGGATAAGTATATGCTCCTACGTACACATAATGAGGGGGGAAATTAATATTCTTTTTCTTTTTTTGTTTTTGTTGTTTTGTTTTTGTTTTTGCCAGTCCTGGGGCTTGAACTCAGGGCCTGGCCACTGAGCTTCTTTTGCTCAAGGCTAGCGTTCTGCCACTTGAGCCACAGCACCACTTCCAGCCTTTTCTGTGTGTGGTACTGAGGAATTGAACCCAGGGTTTCATGCATGCTAGGCAAGCACTCTACCACTAAGCCACCTTCCCAGCCCTAAAATAATAGTCTTAATTAGTCTTAATTTATGCTTTTTTCCCCCATTTACTCTATTTTCTTTCTTTTGGCTTCTTTGAAGTACATACAAATGTATATTATCCCGTGTGTATTTAGGATTATTTTGAATTTTTCCCTTCTAAAACAGGGTCTTAGTGTGCTCAGATTGTATATTCAATCATAGCTCATAGTTTTCATCCCAGGGCAAGAGAAACAACCCGTCTTCTCCAGGAGCATTTTTTTTTTTTTATTGTAAAGATACTATACAGAGGGTTACAGTTACATGAGTGAGGTAATGAGTACACTTCCACTTCCTCTTGAACATTGTCCAGGAGCATTTTTGAGCAACAAAAATAATGAGTTCTATAAGTTAAAGAGGCAAAAAGTTTTCCCACGTTGGTGAGCCCATTTTCCATAACTAAAAACAGTCTTCTAAAAAAGAACAAATGCTGCCTTGCCCATGCTTCCGGGCTTAGCCACGAGCCCCGCCCTGCACTTATTTATGACAAGGAAAGATCCACGTGCACGCGTTCTTCCTGAACTGTCTGGCCGGGGACAAGCAGTGGAACCCGGGGAGGGCGTCAGCCTAGGCAGCTCCCCCTCTCCCCCCCTCCTGCCCCCTCCCCTTCGTCCCCCCCCCCCAGCCGTCTCATACCTGACCCAGGAACCCACACACACAGCGGGCTCTTGCAAGGCTGGCTGGGGGGCAGCGCTCGCTCCTGTCATCCCAGCAGCAAAGTGAGAGCAGATGAATGCTGCTACAGTCGATGAATTATTGATGCGGGAAGGTGGATTACAGGTGTGGGGTGGGGTGACCCCTTCAGGTCTCAGCCTCAGTACGGTCGGTCTGCGCACCCTGCTGCCTCTCACACGGGCTGGACTCGGAGTCAACCCCCACCTTCTCCATAAGGCAGGGTACTGCAGATCCAGAGCGCGGATGTTTTCTCTTAACGCCGGCGGCCTTGGGAGACCAAGACTGTCCGGGCAGCTCCTGGTGGTGCATGCCGGGGAAAACTGTGCCGTGGGCCTGTGGCGCTGCATTCTTCCAGCCCGCGTCCTGCAAACAGGCTCAGAAGGCCGTGAAGCCGGCGAAGAGGCCAGCAAGCCTTTGGTAGCACTACATGGACAGGTGGCAAAAATGTGTTGCCCATCCAAGGCTAGAGAAGGTCAAGTGAACTCCGGGACAGTGGCAGAGGACAGGGATTGGTTGCTGGAAGCATTTGAGAGATCTCCAAGCAGACGCTGAGCTACATGGAGCCATTTTGGACTTTGGGCTCTGAGAAGCAATGTGAGAAAACTTTGTGTCCCTCAGGACTTTCCCTAGGCCAGAGGAGGTGCACGGGAACGGGCGGCGGGGTGTGCGTGGTTTGGAAGGAACCGCATCTTCAGATGGCAAGATTGTGCTGTGAGGTCTTTGTTCATGTCTACTCTCAAATGTACTGCTGGATGCCGGGAGCTACGCCTGCTGTTCTGACGCAGTCAAGGACAGATGCAGGAGAAGGTCAGGTTCATCTCTTCCCACGCCCTCCCCCGCTCCTGCCAGTCCGCTTCGCTTTGTCTCTCAAGGCCCACGCTGGGCCTCACGGCCCCAGATCCCCAGCCAGGACACGTGGGTCGAAGCCACGGTTCCCGGGGGATTCAGACTGGATTCAGATAAAACTCTTCGGGTCACTCGCTATTTTTAAAAGCAGCGATGGGGAAAACAGAAGATCTAAGTTTGTCTCTCTTCTAGTGATAGCCGCGTCACACAGATAAGAGGAGGTTCGCCCGTGTGGTGCTAGAAAAGCTTGCTTTCAGAGAACCTGATGGCTCAAAACTAAACTGTCCAGTTAAATCTGCATACTGTTTTTTAAATCTCACTAGCTTTAATAGTGAAAATTGTGACTGTATCTTCCTGTAAAGCAATGAGTCTCGGCGGCGTGACCTGAGTACTTCCTCTGGGTAGAAGTCAGCAGGGAGGGGCCCAGGCTTCTCTTTGGAGTAACGTCTTTGCTGTGCAAGAACCACCGTCATCCGGCAAACCAGACACGATGTAAGAATCCATCCCACCGCCCACGGCCGCTGGCTTAGTCCCGGACATTTCCTCCGCGTAGACCTCTGCCTCTCCGGGTGCCCTGTCAGTAAACGCTGCCGAGCCATTTGCAGTTTCCTTAGCCATTTTATCTTTCTGTGCATCACGTGGCGTCACAGTCACCGTGCGTGTCCACAGAAATAGAATTAGTGTCTGGTTTTTGTTGTTCCATATTTGGGAGTGATCTTCCAAAGGAGAAAACACTCAGTGGGCCTGTGCTCTGCCACCTTGAAATCAGGAACTCATAATCGTCATGCGTTGTGGATTGCAGTCCTGAAGGCGTTGAAGAGTTGGGGGAGGGAGAGGCCATGGTGGCTTCGTGGAATTTCTGGACGTGGCTTCCCTGGTAAGGTGAGGGTCGGTGAGGGTGGAGGCTTGAACAGTCAACATTTGAGGTCAGATAAAGCACCTTTATTTTCATGTGGCCTCCCAAGAGATAAGTGTGGACGTGACGTAGAATCCAGGAATCGCTTCTGTACCCCGCAGAGACAGCCCACGGGAGCCATGGCTGTGTAGAGAGTGAAGCCTGTTCTGAGTCTCCACAGGGGCCCTAGGAGAAAACCTCCGTGACGGATTTCTTCAGGAAGTGAGATGGCGGGTGGAAGGCAGGTGACCCACGCACACCGTGGGCAGCAATGGGTTACATAGCAAATGGTGGCACAAAGAGAAGCAACAGAACCAAAAGTTCATTGGATGCATCAGTAGGAGACTGTGACTCTCAGCCTTCACCTCCATTGGAGTCGACGAGGCCTGCGTATCCGGCACATGAAACTCTCAAAGTCCGGGTTGTGGACATGATGACATGGCTGTGTAGCCCTTCGCCCTGAAATGGCTGCTTGGAGGAGGAGGGGACCGTAAACCCTGGTGATTGCTGTAAAACTCCAGCCTCACGTGCAGCCTCTTATTTACTGGTGGCAGGAAGCTAGCGTGTTCTCAGGGAGTCAGGAATTATCAAGGGGATTTTGAGCTGTTTGCCTTGACTTTTGTCTCCAGTTTCTGAAATGTGACCGTAGGGGGGGAAGGGACAGACAGGGAGGTCTTACTGGTTCCTGAAGCTCACAGAGCCCTTTCAGAGACATCTTGATTCTATTAGAACTTGAAGGTCAAAGGGCAGGATCGACTGGAATGGAGGTTTAACGCACCTGGAATGGCTTCAAGTTGGGTTCATTCTGTTGCTACCTGCCTCCTTTGCTGATGGTAAGCCTTGATGGTCACTTAATCACTTTCCCCTTTTTGTTGGTCAGCCATGGGGCTTGAACTCGGCCTGGGCGCTGTCCCTGGGTTTTTTCACTCAAGACTGGTGCTCTTCCACTTTGAGCCAAAGCACCACTTCTGGTTTTCTGGTGGTTCATTGGAGATAAGAGTCTCACGGATTTTTCCTGCCCAGGCTGGCTTTGAACCATGATCCTCAGATCTCAGCCTCCTGAGTAGCTTACAGTTGTGAGCCACCAGCACCTGGCTAACATTATATATTACCTTTATCAGAAAATATCCTTTTACAAAGAACTATATTGTATTGAGAAGGTAACTCCTCAAATAAGATTATTTTTCCAAATTACTTTTCTTCTTTTTCCGTTCTGGATTTCATTCCCGCTGAAAAGTGGAGGGCTGACAACAAAAGTTTTGCATTTTAAGCCAGATGTGGCAGACTTCCTGAGTGCTGGAGCAATGGCCGGCCTGGGCTACATAGCAAGACTCCGGCCCCCCTTCCCCCAAACCGCCGCTACTGCGCCATTGACACGAGTCTCTGCTTGAATGCCCTGAGAGGTTCTTTATCCGGCTAAGGAGTCACTGCAGTGCTCACACCCCAGTGGCACATCCTTTGAATTTCTGAAATTTGACATCGAAACTGTCACCTGTTAATATCGTATCTCTATGACCTTTACACCCAGAGATTAGCCGTACCATCCTCGCCGGCCAAACGTACCATTTATGAGAGCGTTTACGATTCCCTCGCGATGATTCTGCGGGGTCTAGTGAGTTCTTCTATTTCCCGCTATGCTTCCCTTAAGCACAGACTGGAGCTTCCGTCCCAGCACTGCGGCTCACAACCAGTCAGGCGCTGGTGGCTCTGTCTGAGTCCACAGGCCAGCTGGTTTCTGTTGCATTGGGTTTCACTGGTCACCTGCCATGGGCGCGTCCCTCGGCTGCCCCTCGGGGAGAGCGCCGGCCTCATCCCAGCCTCTTCCGCCCCAAAAGGGAACAGATGACAGCCGTCCACAGGAAGCTGCGTAGTTAAGCAGTCTTGTACTCCTTCACCTTGAAGCTCATTTGACCACTTCACATGCTTTTTTTCAAGTGGTCGGAGGGTATATTTAGACTGCCCTTATCTTCCCGTGCTGACTAGATCCTGAGGGCGGAAAGCCATCTGCCATCCCTTAGAGCTGCATGGCTGGGGGGGGGGGGGAGGGTAAGGCACCGACTTGTTACACCAATCTCTGTTTCCAGTCGTGAGCACTGCCTGGGGAGTTCAGAGGGCCCTTGGACTCTTCCAGGGGTGGTCTCCCCATTTTCCGCTTAACTAAAACCCTTCCACGTGCCCGCTGCTGGAGCTCAATTATCTTAACAAAAGACAGAAACCAAGTTAAGCTCCAGCCACGGGTTCTGACGCATTTTCTCAGGTCAAAGCTCAGTCCACTGCTGTAAATGAAATCTTTCTTCTTCCGTGGAAGATGAGAGACGGAAGGCTGCGTTTTGGACTTGGAGCCTAATTTTCACCAAGTCAATGCAGATTGTCTTGGAAATTTCTTCTGTCCATCTCCCTACCAGATCCAACTCCTTGTCCTTCTGGGCTTAACCCACAGAGTTGTTGCCCAAACCACAAAGAATCTGCAAAGTTCAGTTGTTTCAAAGAGTTCTGGTGACTTGCAGTAGAGCACAGAACACTCTAAACTTGTTTGCTTTGATGAGATAAAAAGAATGGCGGTCAGCAGGCCCGGGAACAGGCTCTGTTTTTACGCCTGCTTTGCTCAAGTTTACACACTGTTCAGTGAAGACCTGCTGGGGAGTAGCACACTTGGCCCAAAGTCACAGGCTGCGTTTCAAGGAAGGAGTGAAGTGGCTAGAGCAGAAAGGGACGGGAGTGTTCTCACTGAACAGCAAAACCCTGTTTACTTTGCAAGTTCAACTGCAACTCTATCTAGAAACTGTCTTAAAAAAGCAAAACAAAACAATGAGATGCCAAGTTGTTATTACAGGACTGGGAGTGTTTCCTTGTGTGTGTTGCCTGGGGTGAGCGGGTGGATAGGGAGGTAGGGAGATGGACTAATTTTGCAGAAGAAGCGCCCCGTTTAAGGTGACCTGGCGGGCAGAGAAACACTGAGGTCCCGTTGGAATGCGGAAGAGTCAAGGCCAGACAGGTCCCAAAGATGAAAATCAAACAGCTCGGGCTGCTGCGTCCAGAGCAAACCCTCACACTGCAGTGTGAGCCACAGCCCGTCCGCGGGTTCCACAAAGCATAAGACAGCCAACCAGAAGGAGCCCCGCGAGGCCGCTCTGGCCAGCCCCGCTCTGGACCCCATCATCTTCCTGCTGTGTGCCGCGTGGCTGCCCGGCGCCCACACCCACTGCGTCTCTGTTTCACTGGCATCCTAATCTTGTCTGGGCAAATGAATTTCTTTTTTTCTTTTTTTTCTTTTTTTTCTGGTTGTAGGCCTTGAACTCTGGGCCTGGGCTCTGTCCCTCAGCTCTTCAGCTCAAGGCTGGCGCTCTACCACTTGAGCCACAGCGCCACTTCCGGCTTTTTTCTTTTTGCTTATGTGGTGCTGAGGAATTGAACCCAGGGCTTCATGCATGCAAGGCAAGCACTCTACCACTGAGCCACCTTCCCAGCCCAAGAGGGGATTAATTTCTTTACCAACCCATAAGAGCTCCAAATATCCACATTTGTCGTTTTTTAATGATTCAGTGGCGTGTGTGTGTGTGTGTGTGTGTGTGTTGTGCGCGCACACATGTGTGTACATGCGTGCTAGGGCTTGAACTCAGGGTGTGGGTGCTTTGCCTTAGCTTTTTTTTTTTTGCTCAAAGCAGGTACTCTACCACTTGAGCCACAACTCCACTTTCAGCTTTTTGGTAGTTAATTGAAGATCAGAGTCTCACGAACTTTGTTGCAGCTGGTTTTAAACCACGATCCTCAGATCTCAGCCTGTGGAGTAGCCAGGATGACAGGCAGCCAGGTTAAACGGTCACATTCATGTGATAAGAATACTTAGCGTGAGATCTCCGTAAGCTTTTGGGATGGGACGGTGAGTAGAGGACGCAGCGCTTGGCCATCTTGACCTCTGAGCCTTTGCGAGGGCTGCGTTGTGCCGCTACCCCTCGGTCCCTGACCACCGCTCTTCCGAGCTGCTCACCTGTGTGAGAGTCGGCAGCAGGTGGAAAGGTGCGGTGCCTGCCCCCCTCCCCGCTCTGCCTCAACTCCCTCACCATCAGTACCAGCCAGATAGCATGGTAAAGACTTTCAGGGTCAGAAAAGGCCCAGGGCTCTCCTGCTCGGTGGCCGCCGGTGCACAGCTGGGCAGGCTGTGTAAACTCTCTCAGCCCTGGCTTCACCACCCATAAAACGTGGGTCCCAGCAGCCCCAAGCATGGCTGGGAGAGTGAAGGTGTGGACGGTTTTTTTGCAGGCAAGAAGCTCTTCTGGCTGCCATTAGTGAAAAAGATGCCAATATTGCTCTTTTGGAGCTCTCGTCCTCTAAGAAGAAGACCCAGGAGGAAGTGTCGGCCCTGAAGCGAGAGAAGGACCGCCTGGTTCAGCAGCTCAAGCAACAGGTACATGTCTCCAGCGCCCAGCCTTCAGCCCTTGTGCGCGGCACGCTCTGCCGGCTTCGGCTTCAGGGCCTCGTGTTTCTGTTCAACAACTGGTGGAGGTATCTGGTAATTTTCATCCTTAGAAGACTTAATCCCATGGCCATGTCTTGCGGATGTGTCTAGGAAATGCAGACTTTGTGACATGGCTAGTTTAGGAAGTGTCATGGAGCCGGGCAGCGGTGGCTCACGCCTGTCATCCTAACTACTCAGGAGGCTGAGATCTGAGGATGGCAGTTCAAAGCCAGCCCAGGCAGGAGAGACCGTGAGACTGATCTCCAGTGAACCACCAGAAAAGTGGAAGTGGCGCTGTGGCTCAAGTGGTAGAGCGCTCGCCTTGAGCTGAAGAGCTGAGGGACAGCGCCCAGGCCCAGAGTTCAAGCCCTACAACCAACAAAAAAGGAAAAAGGTGTCACGGGAGTTGGGTGTGGGGCTCGAGCCTGTAATATTAGCTACTCGGGAGACTGAGATCATGAGAATGTTATGCTGTGCCAGCCCGGGCATAAAGTTTCCAAATCCATCTCAACCCGTGGCTGGGAGCCAGGGTGAATTCCTAGAGAAGCCCAGTGGCTGGGAGCAGGAGTGCCCGCCCGCCCGCCACCCCCGCCAGTGCCGGGAGCACGAGGAGGAAGGTCACGGCCCCAGACACCTCCACTTCAAGAAGAATGTGTCAGGGTACCTGTGGCTCACACCTATCATCCGGTTACTTAGGAGGCTGAGATCCAAGGACTGGGTGACTCTCACCTCCAAAAACCACGTACTGTCAGTGTCACCTTAGTCCACTCAGGCTGCGGTAGCACAGTGCCTTAGACTGGTAGGTGGCAGGCAGCCGATGTGCCAGGCGTAGCGTCGCCCTCTAAGATGCCCGTGAGCTCGCTCTTGGCTGCCCTGAGCACGTGGCATTGGGGGACGGCTGGGGGACCGTCCGTGGCGCCGACTGAACACGGCAGTCTCTTCAGGAGCGCTCCGTGCTGGAGCTTCCTGTGGACAAGATTCACTTCCACGCTCACGGGATTCTCACAGAACTTGGTCCCTTGCCGCTGCGTGTCATTGAAACTTCACCGAGATGTTAACCTTATCAATCTCTTCCTCTTAGACACAAAATCGAATGAAGCTAATGGCCGACAACTACGAGGATGGCCACTTCAAATCCTCCCATTCCAACCAAACCAACCACAAGCCCTCCCCAGACCAGGTAAGCCGCCGCTCCCCGGCGTTCACGCTGGTTTTCAAGAGTGTCGCAGACCAGGGTCCAAGAAAATAACAAGAGCCACTTCAGCTCTGACCACCCCGCCCTTCTTTTTAAACACCCATTCACTTTCTTCCTAGTAGTTAGATACTTGAAAATTCTGAGAATGGTAAAGAATTACTGAATTGAGCTGGAAAGAAGTCCTGCCTTTCATATGAAATGGGCGTGCTGGGTACTGTGGTAGATGCCTGTAATCCCACCACCCTGGAGACAGGAAAGCAGGAAGGACTGGCCCGGCTGCACAGTGGTGAAATCCTGCCTGAGGAGAACACCACAAAACAAGAGGAAAAGAAAAACCTATAGTACTTTATGTGTGTGTGGGGTGGGGGGGGAGCGCAGGGAACAGATTCTTTTCTCTCAGACTCAGTGAGGCGCAGCTCAGTGTAGAATTTACCTCTGGAGTTTAAGTCAGATCACATGTCAAGAGCAGTGGCCGCGGCTCGGCTTCTCCCCCCTCCTGATGTCTCCGGCACAGGTTCTGGGGGAGGATGGCTGCCTCCAGCGTCTTCTCAGGACCCGAGACGTTGATGGGTCTGACGGGAGCCGTGTTCCATTCCAGTGTTTTGAACCAAGGGAACTCTCCCCCAAGATCTCCCTCCCACTGCCAGAAGTCAGATGGCAACATCCCCATCACACCCACTCCAACAGTGCAGGGCCACGGAGGGGGGTGGGTCCCAGCCCGAGCCCGTGGTCACCTCCACGTGGGAAGGCGCAGGAGAGCAGCGAGTCTCGCACACGCCGGCGGCATGGCCCAGTGTGAGTGTGTCTACTAGTGAAGATGCGCCTCGCACCTCAGCACCTGCGCCTCGCCTGCTGTGGGCCCAGAAAGAGCCGACTCCCCGGCGCCCGCGGCCCTCCCCCGCCAGCCTCCCGCTTCCAGGCCCTTCCATGAAACTATTTTTTTTTTATTTTTTTGCCAGTCCTGGGGTTTGAACTCAGGGCCTGGGCGCTGTCGCTGAGCTTCTTTTGCTCTAGGCTAGCACTCCGCCACTTGAGCCACAGGGCCACTTCTGGCTTTTTCTGTGTATGTGGTACTGAGGAGTGGAACCCAGGGCTTCGTGCATGCTGGGCGAGCACTGTACCACGAAGCCACCTTCCCAGCTGAAACAGTTTTTACCAGAAACAGGAATGCGGGATGGGGAGGCACCCAGGGAGAGAGGCTGGTGCAAGACCACACGTGGTCGGAGCACGCCCGTCCCACAGGACATGTTGGGAAGGCAGAAAGAGGAGATGGCACTTAATAACCATTTACTAACGTTGGTAGTTGGCCGAGTCCGGATCTCATCCAGCGAGCCAAGAATCTCTCTTGTGCTGCATTATGCCTGTGCCTGTGTCTAACTACTAACCCAACTCTCTTTCATTCCATGCTGCCCCGGGCGCCGCTCCCGGTCATCTCCCTAGGATGAGGAGGAGGGGATCTGGGCCTAGCCCCTCAGATGCTCTTAGTTCAGCCATTTTGTTGAGAACGGTGAGCACAGCTTCCCCAGCCATGCAGCCATCCTGTTTGTTCCTACTGCCCTCCCACCCCCTCACTCCACCCGTCCCTGCGATGCCAGACCCCAGTGTGCCCTGACCCTGGTGTGCCCTGTGTCCCTGTGATTCCTGACCCCGGTGTGTCCTGTCCCTGTTATTCCTGACCCCAGTGTGCCCTGTCCCTGTGATTCCTGACCCCGGTGTGCCCTGTCCCTGCGATTCGTGAACTCGGTGTGTCCTGCCCTGTGATTCCTGACCCCGGTGTGCCCTGTCCCTGTGATTCCTGACCCTGGTGTGCCCTGTGCCTGTGATTCCAGATCCCGGTGTGTCCTGTCCCTGTGATTCCTGACCCCGGTGTGCCCTGTCCCTGTGATTCCTGACCCCGGTGTGCCCTGTGTCCCTGTGATTCCTGACCCCGGTGTGCCCTGTCCCTGTGATCTGTGACCCCGGTGTGCCCTGTCCCTGTGATTCCTGACCCCGGTGTGCCCAGCCTGTGACCTGTGACCCCGGTGTGCCCTCTGGTTGTCTCCCTCAGGTGCTTCTTGTGTGTGGCTGTGCTTTTGTCATGTGGGGTGTGGATTTTGTGATTTTTTTCTTTTCTCGTGTGACGTGTTAATGGTCACTTTTCTATTCCCTCCCTTACGTGTCGGGGAGAACTCTCAGGGCAGACAACTCAGTTTTCTCAGGTGCGGTCTGCTTGTAGACTACCCTTATGTTGGATGATTCCTACATGTCCTGGAAAGGTCTTCCTGACATAGATCCAATGGGCACTAGAAATTTAACCAAATACACCGCCTTTAGTGTAGGTTTGACGTGATTTTGACGATAATTAGTGATAAAGCATCATCATTTGTGTTTTAAACTGCTCTGCCCTGTACTGTACCACCTTCTCTTCTGTCTACCGTGAAAACTCTGAATTCCCAGAGTCAGAACCCAGGGCCAGTCCCTAAGGTTCGCATGGCTTTCAGAGTATTTCCTGGGTAGGGTGTTCGGGAAGCAGTGGAAGGATTCTTTGGTCACCGTCCACATTCTCCCTTCCAGACCGGCGGCTCGGGCCTGTCTTCCTGTGGTCAGAGGCCCTGGGGGTTTGAGCTCTCTCCCTGGGGAGTGTAGTCAGGCCGCTGATAGGTGCACACCTCTGGCCCGCACACGCTGCATATATGCACACCGGCCCGGCACACGCTGCGTACGTGCACACCTCCAGCCCGCACACGCTGCATACATGCACACCGGCCCGGCACACGCTGCGTACGTGCACACCTCCAGCCCGCACACGCTGCATACATGCACACCGGCCCGGCACACGCTGCGTACGTGCACACCTCCAGCCCGCACACGCTGCATACATGCACACCGGCCCGGCACACGCTGCCGTTGCTGCCTGGGTTTCTCGGTGAGCACACCTGTCGGATCAGTTCTCCCTTAAATGTCTGTGTCTCGGCGTTGCACTGCTTAAAACGATGTGGGCATGCGCTGACCTCTTCCTGCGGAACCCAGGCAGAGGACACTGTGGTGAGTGGTAGCCGGGCCGAGCACCAAGTGGACAGCTTCCCAATGGCTGTGGGCGGAGTATGGACTGGGCATGGTTGCCAAGGCCGAGGCAGGAGGTTTGCGAGTTCCAGGCCACCCTGCTCCATAGCGAAACCCGGACACACCAACACTGTTTGGGTTAGAGGCGGCGTACAAGAGGACACCAGAGAAAGTCAGCGTGTCAGTTCGCCCGCCGTACTCCGCAGGTGTGCGTGTATTGTGCAGCCTGCAGGGTCGCAGGCAGGGGGTGGGGCTTCCAGCCACGCGGAAGGAACATGGCAGTGCCCTGGGCAGCACGGCCCCAGCCGCTTTGCCAGGAGACAGGAAAGCGGCCAGGCCGGAGCGCCGACCTCCCTTCTCCTCTGCCCTAGAGTGACTTGTAACAGCCCGTGGTGCTGACTTCACTTGGCAGTCACTGCACGATTCCCTGATGTTCTAGGCCAGGGTCAGACTCCTGGTCCTCCTGCTCAGCCTCTTGCCCGGGGCTGCGTTTTGGTGGGGTGGTGGTTCCGGGGTTCAAACTCAGGGCCTCACCCTGCCCAGGCAGGTGCTCCTGGGGCCACACCTGTGACCCCTGGCTCTGAGCCCTCAGCTGCCATTGGTTGCTTAGCACGGTGCAGCTGCAGGTTCTAGGAAAGGGGGTCTCACCCTTTCTGAAGTGTGCCACAACCATCACGACACCATACAGATTTTTACTCGTGGGGCTGGGAAGGTGGCTCAGTGGCAGAGTGCTTGCCTTGCACGCTTGAGGCCTTAGGTTCAAGTTCTCAGCACCACATAAGCAGAAAAAGCCGGAAGTGGTGCTGTGGCTCAAAGGGTAGAGCGCTCACCCTGAGCGGAAGAGCTGAGGGACAGCGCCCAGGCCCAGAGTTCAGGCCCCATGACCGGACCCCCCCCAAAAAAAAAAAAATTCTTAGTGCCTGAAAATACGAGTAAGGGCTTGCAGTGCATGTAGACCAGTCGCAGAGCACTCTAGCATGCGCCTACCATACGCCGCGTCCTTGGTTCAGCCCCCGGCGTCACACAGAAAAGCTATTTCCGGAAGGATCGTTGTCTGTTTTCTACTCACTCTGCAGTCCTTGTATGCCAGGAGCTGTTTCCAGGCCTTCCTTCCCGCACCCCAGCATGTTACCCTCTGAGCTGCACTTGTCTGGGCCCCAGAGGCCAGACAGGCCTACTGTACTTTCTAGAACCCCCCACCTCCCAGTTACCCGGGGTGGGTAGATCTAGATCTGCAGTCAGTGTTTCTGGGATGTACTTAATGATGCACTTGATTGAGGTGTAGCTGGGCTGCGTCGCCGGCTACTGGTGATGTCAGGAAGCCACAGTTGTGCACAGATGGGACTTAGTGTTTAGATATACAAAACAGAGGCCTTGTTCTTCTTGGTAAAAATTCAGGATTTAAGGCAAGACACTTGTTAGCAAGACCTCATTGAAACCCTGCAGCACTGGACCTATAGCCCTGCTGCTCCCTGTCAGGACCGGAGGCACAAATTCCAGAACAAGGAGGACTCGGGCAAGCCCAGGAAGGGCCTCGGCTGCCGGAGCTCCCTCCGCGTGACTAGGAAATGAGGTTACCCTGATCTGCTTTTGACACCCTGGTGTCAAACGAACATGTTCAGTTTGGTCACGTGGTAGTTATCTTGATGTGGCATTCGTGGCATTAGGCCCTCCAGGCACGGAACCAGCATTTATCACTGACTTCGCTTTTTACTCACTCCTTCACCGTGTGCCTGCCAGTCCTCAGATCCACATGGAATACTTCCATTAGACACGGGCGCTGGTGGCTCACGCCTGTCATCCTCGCTACTCAGGAGGCTTAGACCTGGATGGAGGATTGTGGTTCAGAGCCAGCCCAAACAACCACGTGATTCCATCTCCACTTAACTAAAAGCCAGGCTGAGCCAGGTGCCTGAGGCTCACGCTGGTAATCCTAGCTACTCAGGAGGCTGAGATCTGAGGATCATGGTAAGAAGCCAAGCTGGGCAGAAAAGTCTGTGAGGCTAACTCCCATAAACAACTCAGAAAAAGCCAGAAGTAGCACTATGACTGAACTGGTAGAGCACTAACCTTGAACACAAAAGAGGCTCAGGGACAGCACCTGGGCCCTGTTCAAGCCCCAGGACTGGCAAAAAAAAAAGCCGGGCTGGAGGTGTGGCCCAAGTGGTAGAGCTCCATCCGTGAGCAAGAAAGACAAGAGAGACTCTGATATCTCTTGAGTTCAAGCCCTGGTGCCGGCACACAAACACTTCTGTTTTAAAAAGCTGGGCTGTGATGTCAGGTGCCTGTAATGCTGATTGCTCAGGAGACGAGATCCAGAGATGGGGATCAAGTCCAGCCTACGCAGAAAAAAATTGTGAGACTCCCAACTCCAGAATAACCGTGCCGAAAATGTGTATCTGCAGCCCTCCCAAGGCTAGCTTTATTCCAAGATAGGTGAGAAAAACAAACAAAAACGAGTTGATGATGACCGGAGAGCCGCACGGGTGACGGCGCGTGGGTTATTACCACCCGCGCAGGCCCCGCGGCTTGCCGATAGTCCTGGCAGGCCCAGGCCCAGCGCCCGCCCTCCTGACTTCGGCCCTGTGCCGCGAGGCAGTTCTGCACCACTGGCAGCGTGTGAGATTGCACACCGACGCAGATCTGCCTCTGGGTTGAGACGCCCTCGTACCAGTCCCTGAACCCACGCCACAACCCGCCAGGGGCCGCTTGCTGCCGACCACGGCCATGCAGCCCCCCGCCCCGCCTACCCCCTCGGCACTGGAAGAGAGCAGCTGCTCTGCCGGGTGCGTGTAGCCCCAGACTCTGAGAGGCGGGGGGACCACTCGTTGGAGGTCAGCCTGGGGTGCCTAGGGGAGACCCTACCTCAAAATTTGGGGCTGTGCGGTGCTGGGAGACGTCCAAGCAGCCGTCCATTCAAGGAGACACCGCCCTGTATTAAGATCACGAGCCCCAGAGTTACCACCTCACTGGCCGATGAGTGAAAGTATTGTCGAGGGCAGCCGGGACAAGAAGCCAGCCAGCGGCCGTGCCTTCCGGGACGGTACAAAGGTGCCAGGACGCAGGAGTTCGTGGGCAGGGGAGCCTGCCCCTGCCGTCCACTGCCCTCTGCGTGCGTGCACAGGCGTCTAGCGATGCCTGAACCTGATGCTTTATTCTTGGGCACAGAAAACGCAGAAACGTATGAGTGTTGAGACGGCAGTGATGACGCAGCCCAGCGCAGGCACGCTTACGAAGCATGCAGCCCTGAACCGCACGCGTCAGCCTCAGACGAGCTCTGCAGTATTTTTTCCTGGAAGGCTGCTTGTCGGGAGGTCATCGGTAGACGGTTTATCAGACAAATGCCAGAAGAGCGTGAGGTCACTCCCGGTGGGCGAGCCGCAAAAGCAGGCGACAGGAAACGAGTCCTCGCTGCTAAACCCACGGCGCAGCAGGGCCTAAAGACCCTCAGAGCGGTGCGTGCGTGTTTGCGTCGCTTGTTGTTGAAGGATACAGTAGCAAGGGTGTACCAGAAGTGGGGAGCAGCCTCTGCGCCCTTTCTCCTGCCATTGCTCCAGCTTGAGTTTACCCCACTGTTTCATTCTGACTCCTAACCTCAGCACCCCACGACCCGTGGCTCTGGATGAAGGAAGCAGGGCCTCCGGCTCTGGCTTTCTCCCCTAAAGCGTCCACAGAGTTTGGACACGGGTTTACAGGTGGAGACACTGTTTTGGGAGTGCTAGAAAGTGAGGCCAGCCGCTAAGACATTTCGTACAACGTTAGAACGTTCTTTTCTCTTCCTGGGTTATCCGTCGTTCACCGCTGACCTAGAGCCCCCTGTGTGTTCACCGGCCAGCTGCGCATGCCCGGGCCTGGCTGGCTCCCGCAGCCGTGGCCTGCCCGCACCCCGCTGCTCACTGGCTGGTACTCTGCCGGGTGCCCCGTGAGCTCTGTGAGGTGCCCTGGTGCTTTCTGCCTGTTCCGTTGGGCATTCTTGGGGCTGCTACCCTACCCTGCTCCTCAGAGCTGCTCCAGGCCTGGCGGGAAGTTGCTCCGGGTCCTTCCCTGTGGAATTCTTTTTTTTTTTTTTTTTTTTGGTCCAGTTGTGGGGCCTGAACTCTGGGCCTGGGCGCTGTCCCTCAGCTCTTCAGCTCAAGGCTAGCGCTCTACCACTTGAGCCACAGCGCCACTTCCGGCTTTTTTCTTTTTCCTTATGTGGTGCTGAGGAATCGAACCCAGGGCCTCATGCATGCAAGGCAAGCGCTCTACCACTGAGCCACCTTCCCAGCCCTTCGCTCTGGAATTCTCTGGCTGTTAACTCCAGTGGCTGACGCCAGTGACCACCATGCGCACAGACTTCAGCACACCTTCCTACCCTTGGATCATAGAACTTGGTGTTGTTTTTTCAAGTCTGAAAGGCTGGCGATGTTGAGGTAGGGTGTCCATCAAAATTGTCTCACAGGGAAATGTCAGTGTTTGGGGAAAGATCCGGCGATGCACGCAAGGTTTTATTCTCAGGTGAAGGAACTTGGCAGAGAAAACAGGCTTATTTGTGTTTTTCTCAAATCCTTTTTTCTACCCAAAGCCTGGATTGTTCGCAAGGTGAAAGGGGTGATGTCTGGAAATCGTTGATCCACGCAATGGGTTCGTAGCATCTTTAAGTTTCTCAGAAAGCATTTTTATTTTAAATATAATTTCCTGATTGACTCCAGCAGACGTATCCAGAAGGAGCAACTCTGGTCTGGCCAGCCAAGATCCCTCTTAGCTTCTCAGCGTATGGGAGTGGGAAGGTCTGTCGGTTTGTCAGTCTGTCTGTTTGGAATGGAGGTACAGATTCTCTCACTTGGGAAGGGCCCAAAGAAAGAGAAGCAGGCAGGGAGTTGTACAGTTGGAAGCGAGCAGAGCAGCTGGAGGAGGTGTGGGGGAGGGGTCCCGGGCCCAGCTGGCATTCGTTTGTTCTAGGGAACTGCCATGCTGAGGGAGGCGGTCGGGGAGATCACCAGCCCCGTGGGGCCAGTTCGTGAGGGGCTCTCCTGACCCCCAGAAATGCCGCTGGTCCTCGGGTGTGCAGGGTTTCCCGAGGGAGCTGCCCGTGTGGAAGCCCCCGCCCCCCGCCCCGCTGGCCCCTCGGCCGCCTCTCCGAGCGCCACGGCACACACCGCTCCTCTGCCGGCCGTTTCCACGGGGTTAGCATCCTGGCACGACAGGAAAGGCCGGTCATTACCCAAATCAAGACATTCTCTCCTGAGGGGTTCACACCGCTGCAGCCACGGCTGCGTTTCCGGTGTGCCCCGGAGTCCGACGGTAGCCGAGCTTTCCCCCACACAGCGGTGATTCCGACCATCCGCCCAGTGCGTGCGATAGATGAGCTTGCGTGGCTGGCTACTGAGAGCTCTGTGCCATCTTCATGCACACGTGCGCAGGAGGATTGTGATTAGGGGCCAGCCTGGACTGTCGTGAAGCCTGTGTTAAAGCAGAGCGAATCAGATCAGGTGTACCAACTCAAACCCAGAACCCCAGCTGCTTGGGTTAGGGGCCAGCACGGCTCCCTCGCCAGAAAAAAAGTTTGAGATTCTGTCTTGACCAGTGAGCTGTGGCCACCCCGCGCCCCTGGGTGAACCACCGCCCCTGGGCTGTGTGGCGTAGGCCTTCATTCCAGCAGCCCCGGAGGATCCCAGCCCAGGGATAAAGCAAAAACAGTGCAAAAAAACAAAAGTGGGCTGCACAGATCAAGTGGTAGAGTGCACTTGAGCCGCGGGCGCATGGCCCCCGAGTCCACCCCACTGCCGCCAAGATAAAGGAACAGCAGGGGACGGGGCAGCAGGCGGCGGGTCGGGCTGGAGCCCAGGCCGGCTTCGCCGCGATCTCACAGATAACTCTCAGAGGCCTTCAAACGCTGGCCTGCAGATCAGACCCCAACTCAGCTCTCGTCTTGCAGTCATGGCGGGGGTCGGTGGGGTGGGCAGTGGCTGGAATGACAGTGTGGCCCGACCATACCACCAATGTAGGGGAGGCCTCCCCGCGAAGCCACACTGGACACAGCACACTATTTACGGAAAGTGTCCTCCTTCCTCCTCTGGAGACTGGGCAGCAGCATTTCTGCCTAATGGGAACAGAAGAGACAGGCGGGGCGGGGAGGGGAGGGAGGAAGGCAGGGGGTCAGGGAGGAGGGCAGATAAGGGCATTTCTCTTGACTGATATGGCTCACGTATTCCAGAGGCCAAAGTGACTTTTAATGGGCAGATGCGGGACTGTGCTGGTGGGACGGGATCACAGACCTCCAGATGCTTGCGTGACTATGTTTTGTTTTTCTCAATCGTGGGGCCTGAACTCTGGGCCTGGGCGCTGTCCCTCAGCTCTTCAGCTCAAGGCTAGCGCTCTACCACTTGAGCCACAGCGCCACTTCCAGCTTTTTTCTTTTTGCTTATGTGGTGCTGAGCAATCGAACCCAGGGCCTCATGCATGCAAGGCTAGCGCTCTACCACTTGAGCCACAGCGCCACTTGCAGTTTTTTGAGTGGTTTATTGGAGAGAAGGCCTTTTCTGCCTGGGCTGGCCATGAACTGGGATCCTCAGATCTCACCCTCCTGAGTAGCTAGGATGACAGGCGTGAGCCACCAATCCCGGCTTTGTTTTGTTGTTAACCATTTCCCTTTGAGGGGATAAGAAAGACTAAACATTCTGGCGGTGGGTTGCATGCAATGGGGTTTTGATCCAGGATGAAAATTAAAGTACACTTGCGTCTACTGGGTCCAGACAGGCCCCAGACTCGATACCACGTTATACTCCATAGGCCTAAATCCTGAACTCAGGATCGTTCTCTATGGGATCCACAAAGTACTCCGTGTCACCGTTGAAGGCAATAAGTACCAGGGCCCATTCGGGCAGACCCTTGCATCTGGGAGCTCTCAGCCAGGATGTGTCGGGGAGTATCCTCACGAAAATGCCCGCCCTCCCGCCAGAAGCCCTGGGAACACTCAGGGTGGCTGGTTCCTGTGGCTGAGAGTCGGGCTGGGTGTCCTGGAAGGATTTCTTGCGCCCTTTGGGAGAGGCGTCGACAGCCACTGTGAACGACAGGGGGCTGAGCCTGGGTGGCGAGCTCTGCTCCCGTCTTCCAGACCAGCAGTCACTTTGTAACTGGCTCACCATGACAGGAAAAGAGGATGGGGGGGGGGGGGGACTCGGGGCCTCTGGGGCTGCGTCTTGTCCCAGCGACCCGCCAGTATACAGAGTTCTCCACCCGGGATGGGCGCCCGGGGCCGTGCTCTCGGAGCTGGGTGCTCGGTCCCTGGCTGGTCTCTGGCGTAGCAGAGCACTTGAACATCTCATCTCTGACTGACCCTGACTCTCCTCCCCCCCACTTCAGATCATCCAGCCCCTGTTAGAACTTGACCAAAATAGAAGCAAGCTAGAGTTGTACATCGGACACCTGACAGCCCTCTGCCATGACCGAGACCCCCTGATCCTCCGCGGGCTCACTCCACCAGCCTCCTACCACGCGGACGGCGACCGGGCAGCTTGGGAGACGGAGCTGCAGAAGATGACCCAGGAACAGGTGAGTCTCTCAGCCGACCTTTGACCCGAGCCTGGCAAAGGTCGACACTGCCGTGGGCCGACACTCCGGGAGTGGCCTTTGGCAGCTCGTGGGAAGGACGCGGCTCCAGGAACCATGTCTTAACTGACCTATCAGTTCCCATTTGTTTCTTCAATCCACCACAAAAGCGCGCTACGGGTCCTTTGTGGAATTACACACAGCCCGGGGGGGACTCCCTGGGGCTGGCGTGGAAAGGCATGCGTTGCGTTTGTTTTCTGGTGAGGATGACAGCTCACGGCTCTGTTTTCAAGAGCTCGGTACACCGTTCTCCAGGATGGTGGATGTGCTCCGTATACCCACCCTCTTGCGCTTACTCTGCCTGCCGGAGCGGAAACCCTTCCCATCCCCCACCCCCAAAAACTACCACTCCTCCCCCATCGCAGGTCACGGATAGTCTTCCAAGGTGCTCCCCCAGACTCCTCCCCCAGAGCCACTGCCTTATGTGTCTCAAAGGACAGACGTAGAAAGGGGTCAGGGACAGTCAACCTGCTGTAGGTTATCACGTGCTTGGACAGCCTCTGGACGAAGGTCTGGGAGGGAAACAGGTCTTTACCAGGTCAGTAGTGTGCATCTCTCCTTGTCTTTGGGGAGCTGTTGAGCTTTGGGGGTAAACGAGCCACTGGATGAGTCAGCCGAGGCTGGCCTGGGGTGGCCCATGGGCACCCTGGTGGTGGGGCTCCCGCCGCTGGCCCATGCCCCGACCCCCGACCCTAGAAACCTGAGCAGTGAGCTGTCTACTTCCTGTTCACCTCCCCACCCGCCCGCCCGCCTGCTGCTTCCAAAGACATGCTCATCTCTCCGGGACTTTACCAACCACCAATGATCTGGCTCTTGCTAGGGTGGGAATAATCTGGGCATGTTCTACATTTGAAACAACAGATTGTGAAACTCCTAGATTATTGTCCTTGTATAAGGTAAAAGAAGAAATGGCACAATTTTTTTTTTTAAGTTTCTAGCATCTTCTGGGGTTTACCCAGAGCTTTTTTTATCCAAGCCCTCCAATGCTGCGTACATAACTACGTGTAAGAGACCAGGCCAGAAGGGCTTCAGTCCCCCCAGGGCAGGGAGCACGGTGCATGGAGAGGCCAGCCCTGCCCGGCTTCCCCCCACACTTCAGACAGGGTGGGGGGGGAGGGTTACGTGGGTCGGTGAGGAGCCGCAATCCTCCCGGGCCTGGGGCCGCCCCACGTCTGAAGCCGCCCCCCCCCTTTGTCTTCCAGCTCCAGAGCGCCCTGGAGAAGGGTGAGCGCGACAACGCAGAGCTGCAGGAGTTCGCCAACGCCATCCTCCAGCAGATCGCCGACCACTGCCCCGACATCCTGGAGCAGGTGGTCAACGCCCTGGAGGAGTCCTGCTGACCCTGCCCGCCCGCCCGGCGGGGGCAGCCTGGAGCGGGCGTGGGACCCTCCCCTCCGAAGCACACCCTGCCGTGAGTGCCGCGTCCCCCACCCGCCGCCCGCGCACTTCTGCCTCTGGAGTTGTCTCTGATGGGCGGCTGTGCTGGTCTCCCTGAGGAGCCCCCCGTGGGGACAGGGCGGGGCCACAGCCCACCCCTCTCCCTCCCTCCGTCTAGCGTGGCCGCAGGTGCTTTCTCCCAAAACGGGGGAGGAGGGTTCCGAGGACAGAGCAGGAGCCCCCCACCCGCACCCTGCTGTTCTCTGTGGGGGTGGGGTGCCGTGGAGCTGAGGGAGCTGAGTGTGTGTGCCCGTGCCAGCCCAGCCCTGGGCGTCGAGAACATGCCGGACCTCCCAGAATGCTCTCCACTGCCCGCCCCAAGAAGATGCCGGACCCCCAGAATGCTCTCTACTGCCCGCCCCAGGAAGATGCCGGACCCCCAGAATGCTCTCTACCGCCCACCCCAGGAAGATGCCGGACCCCCAGAATGCTCTCTACCGCCCACCCCAGGAAGATGCCGGACCCCCAGAATGCTCTCTACCGCCCACCCCAGGAAGATGCCGGACCCCCAGAATGCTCTCTACCGCCCACCCCAGGAAGATGCCAGAACCCCCAGAATGCTCTCTACTGCCCGCCCCAGGAAGATGCCGGACCCCCAGAATGCTCTCTACCGCCCACCCCAGGAAGATGCCAGAACCCCCAGAATGCTCTCTACCGCCCGCCCCAGGAAGATGCCGGACCCCCCCAGAATGCTCTCTACCGCCCGCCCCAGGAAGATGCCGGAGCCCCCCAGAATGCTCTCTACCGCCCGCCCCAGGAAGATGCCAGAACCCCCCCAGAATGCTCTCTACCACCCGCCCCAGGAAGATGCCAGAACCCCCCCAGAATGCTCTCTACTGCCCGCCCCAGGAAGATGCCGGACCCCCCCAGAATGCTCTCTACTGCCCGCCCCAGGAAGATGCCGGACCCCCAGAATGCTCTCTACCGCCCGCCCCAGGAAGATGCCAGACCCCCCCAGAATGCTCTCCACTGCCCGCCCCAGGAAGATGCCGGACCCCCCCAGAATGCTCTCCACTGCCCGCCCCAGGAAGATGCCGGACCCCCAGAATGCTCTCTACCGCCCGCCCCAGGAAGATGCCAGAACCCCCCCAGAATGCTCTCTACCGCCCGCCCCAGGAAGATGCCGGACCCCCAGAATGCTCTCTACCGCCCGCCCCAGGAAGATGCCGGACCCCCAGAATGCTCTCTACCGCCCGCCCCAGGAAGATGCCGGACCCCCAGAATGCTCTCTACCGCCCGCCCCAGGAAGATGCCAGACCCCCAGAATGCTCTCTACCGCCCGCCCCAGGCTCACCCAGTGCCCACCGTCCTCGCTGCCTCTTCACCCGCACGTCAGAATGGCAGCCTCGTGCCACGCCTGGAACCTTCTTTGGGCACAGTGAATGTGTCCCTCCCCCTCCGCCCCCCCATCCTCCAGTTGACTGTGTGCCCGGTGCCCGGCACCACCTTGAGAGCTGGGCCGGGGCGTGGGTGCTTCGAGACGCCCTTGAGTCAGAGCACGGGGGACTTTTCCAGAAGAGTCTTTCGCCAGCCACGCGGCTCGAGATGTGTGCCGCCCCGGCGTTGTGCTGGGGGCTGGGGCGGCGCCCGTGGGGATCCGCGGTGGAAGGCTGGGCAGCCAGGGGTACCCCAGCCTCCAAGCCCTGCCAGGCTCCAGGGAGACCACGCACCCCACACCTGGTCCAGGTTCTCGGCCCTCATCCTGAGAGGCAGGCTGGCGGGACGGACAGCGGTCAGACGGTCGGATGCTTGGCGCAGCCGGGCGGCGGCTCCGGGGCCCCCCAGGGAGCCCCCTTGGTCCTGCTCCAGCGGGCAGCCGGCATGAAGGAATCTGGGCAGTGCTTGGCTCCGTGGTACCGCGCACATGGCCGCCTGTGCGTGGAAGGGCTGCGAGAGACCCCTCCCAGGCTGAGGCCATTATCGGGCCCGCACCCACGCGCACCCGCCAGCCCGTGACCCCCTCCCTCCCGCTGCCGCGCACCCTCCCCCACCGCCAGCGCCCCCTGAAGACCTGCACCCCGGCTGCTGTCCACGAGGAGCTGGTGTCTGGCCCACCCCTCAGCACAGGTCTGCCCTGGCCCTGCGGGGGCCCCCTCCCCCCACAGCCGGGAGTGGCCTCTGGACCCAGAGCCCCGCTGCTGTGTGGACGGGAGCCCTCCCCCCTCGCCGTGCCCTCCCCACCCCCACGCCCCGTGTCCAGGACATCAGTGACCCCGAGCCCGCCTCACCTCCCGCCGCGGTCCCCACGCGGGGGGACGGAGGCCAGCGCAAGGGTCTCCATCACTGCCAGCGCGGGCTGCTCAGGACGGGGCCTCGCGGGAGCCCGCGGAACCCCGAAATCCTTCTGAACAAAATGGCTGTCCTACCGACTCTTTTTAAGCAAAAACTCTCTCCAATGTTTTAGTGTCAAACCGTGAACCGCGTGTGTCCTCTCCCCGACGTGTGTGGCGAGTGCCGTGGCCTTGTCTTAGGTATTCCTCCTCCTGCCCCTTTTAGGGAGCAGCGGTTTTTAGGGGTGAACTTGGGGAGTGGATCTCTGTCCCACCCTCCTCCTCCTCCGTCCCCGCTTGTCCGTGTTGTCCGTGTGGCTCAGAGAATCGGGGCGGTTCCATTGTGTCCGTTGTTGAGCATATTAAACTATTAAAAAGTAGACGTAGAGCTGCAGACGTTGAAGCCGCGCGGCGTGTCGGCCATGCGGGGTGCAGGGCAATGGCATGAATGAAGGACTCCGGCCGCAGGGAGGCCAGACCCCCCCCCACGCCGGCCGAGGCGGCCGTGACCACGCTCCCGGTGGGCGCCCGCTGCCCAGGGACCGGCCGAGCCGTGGGCCTGCGCCCCACCCGTGCCAGGAACCCGCTGTACCTCCTCGGGACCTCTGGGCAGAAAGACTTCCAAGTTGGTGACCCCCCCCCCCGCCCCGGACCACCCTCACCCCCATGTCGGTCCCAGCCCAGTGTGCCTAATACTGTGTGGCAGCCCGGGCTCCACTCGGCCCCTCCCGCTGGCCACAGCCCCTCCTGCTGCCCACTCGGTGCTATGCCATTTCACCACCGCCCTGGCCGGCGCCCGGGCTCCCAGAACCACCCTGGGCAGGAAAGGAGGTGACCAGCGCCAGGCGCGAGGCCCCACCCCCCAGAGTGAGCTGGCGCCCCGCCCCGCCCTTCCTCCGCACCCCACCAGTCCTGCGCCCGTCCAGACGCAGCAGGCCCGGCGGCTGCTCCATGAGAGGCACATTGCACTTTAGTGGGGAGCTGCCCCCCCCCCGTGCTTGGCTCCCTGTAGCTTGGGTCCCGGGGGGAGGGGGAGCGCGGGGGACTCGGGGCGCGCGTGTCTCTGACCGGCTCACGTCACAGAAACATTGTGTTCTGTTCCACTCTGCCTTGATCATTATTGTAAACACGTTGTTCGGGGTGTTTTGTTTTTCTTCTTTTTCCTTTTTTTTATTCACAAACTAAATCCGTCGGGAAATTATAAAGTTATTTAAAAGCCGTGTTCCTCTCCGTTCTTTTGAGGCCCGCCCCGTCTGACCGTCCCAAGGGGCCGGCGGAGACCCACGAGACGTGGCGTCCTCCGTCACCTTCCCCCGTCCACGGCACCTGCCACAGGCCACACCCCAGCGTGAGGCAGCAGGATTGGGAGTTCAAAGCCAGCCTGGACCCCGAAGACATTTTCAAAAATAAACAGCCCTGGTCACACTGAGGAGAGTGTACGGCTGTGTCTTCTTCATGGGAACAGCCCTGGCCACGTCTCCAGTGGGTTCTGTCCACTTAGTGTTGGTGGCTGCAGATTTTGGAAATGCTGCTGTTTCCCTATTTTTTTTTTTTTTTTTTTTTGGTGCTGGTCCTGGGACTTGAACTCAGGGCCCGGGCGCTGTCCCTGAGCTTTGTTCAGAGGCTCAAGGCTCGTGCTCTACCACTTGAGCCACAGCTCTGCTTCCAGCTCCTTTTTGGCGGCTAATTAAGAGTCTCACAGACTCTCCTGCCCAGGCTGGCTTTGAACCGCGATCCTCAGATCTCAGCCTCCTGAGTAGCTAGGATGACAGGTGTGAGTACAGCATGGTCCTGTTGTCCTTTTATTGTACGGTGTTAAAAAAAAAAAGGGGGGGGGACATCTGCACAGCTCGGGCGTGGCCACCAGATCGCGGATCTCCAGACAATGTGGGAGCGTCTGGGCAGCCTTGGACACCAGCCTGCGGCTTGGGGAGCCTCCCGGGCCAGGAATCCCTCTGATGTCCTTGGAATTCTCCCCAGCCAGGGGCTGGGTGTCCATCCCCAGCTCTAGCTTCTGTTAAATACAACCATTTCCTCCTTCGGGGGGAAGAATTTTCTCTTAACAGCAGAGCGGAACCAGACCGTGGCCTCTCACACCTGACCATGACCAGAAAGGCTGCCAAGGAAAGCAGTCCTGCTTATTCTTTGAAACTTAACCGCATTTGAATACAATATTCACCCTAGATTTCACTCCAGGCCCAGACGACAGGCAGGAAATTTCAACCTAAGTTGAAACATTCAGACGAAAGAAGGCGGGGAAAAAAAAAAGCCGGGTGCTGGTGCTAACACCTGTAATCCCTGCGACTGGTGGCTGAGGGCTGTGCAGGGGTAAGCCTGGCCTCGAGGTGTCAGCTGTGTCCCTATTCCCTCCCCTTTTACGACCCCGTGTGACGCTACCTCTGGTTTGTCTGTTCCTCCATCCGTGGGCCTTGGGTGGCCTCCACCTCTGGGCGGTGGTGGCCATGGGGTGCACATATCTCCTAGAGACCCTCCCGGCCTTGTTTCCCGGGGTCTTCACCCACGAGTGACTCCATCTACACGTCCCACTGGACTTCAAGCACCTCGCCCTCTTCCCAGGCGTCCAGACCCCAGGGGCCCTGGCAGGCCGGTCCACCGGGGGGCGCTCCTGGGGGCCGGGGGGCGCTCCTGGGGGCCGGGGGGCGCTCCTGGGGGCCGGGGGTCCTGTTTTCCCCCTCCCCAGCCCCCGGGTCTCCGTCCTGTGGCTTGGTGGCACCTGCGGGCATTTTGTTAACTTCGAGGCTTCCTCTATCCTGGGGGGGATGCGCCCGGCCTCCTGGGATCGTGAGGAGATCTGGTGGACAGCAGGACACCCCTCCAGGCGGAGGCTGCGCAGACCCCCCCCCCTCTGCAGCACCGGGGTCCATGGGGCTGGCAGGTGGGGCGGGAGGGTGGCTTGAGCCCAGGAGTTAGACCCATCAACACCTGGCGTTTCTGCCATCCCATGGAGCACCTGTACTTAGTAGCCATAAAAGCCCCTGCCAGTGTGGCCAGCCGGCCGCCAGTCACCCGCAACCCCTCCCCTCTGCCCTCCCAGGACCCCCAATACTCTGTCCACACACACCCTGCCCCCCCCCACCTCTGACTGCCTTAGCTGCTGTCCAGAGAAAAGGCTGCCCTCCGTCCACCCAAGGCACCTCGGGGGGTGCCGGGGGCCTTGCCCGGGGCTCTCCAGTGTGAAGCTGGAGGGCTGGGGGGGGGGGGGTCCAGGAGGTCCTGATCCTTTCCTTGTTACCAGAGAGGCATTTCCAGACTCGTCATTAAAACCCCACCAGGGAGGGAACTCCTGGGACTGTAAGAAAACCTGACCTAAGGCTCAGGTTACCTGCGGGATCCAGGCTCAGGTTAGATCCAGGCTCAGGTTACCTGCGGGATCCAGGCTCAGGCTACCCGTGGGATCCAGGCTCAGGTTACCTGCAGGATCCAGGCTCAGGTTAGATCCAGGCTCAGGTTACCTGCGGGATCCAGGCTCAGGTTAGATCCAGGCTCAGGTTACCCACAAGATCCAGGTCCAGGCTCAGGTTAGATCCAGGCTCCAGTTAGATGCAGGCTCAGGTTACCCACGGGATCCAGGCTCAGGTTACCCACGGGATCCAGGCTCAGGTTACCCACAAGATCCAGGTCCAGGCTCAGGTTACCTGCGGGATCCAGGCTCCGGTTACCTGCAGGATCCAGGCTCCGGCCGTTTCTGGCAGTTTCTGAACCCCACATGCCCGGCCGGGCTCTCCGAGCCGCCTGCCTGCTGACCACGGTTCAGACCTGGGAAGGAGACGCCAACAGGCAGCTGCTGCTGGGGCCGCGCCCCCGCGGGGGCTCTGCGACGACAACAACAATAATAACAATCAGAGTCCGCCGGGCGGGAGGCTGAGCTCCGAGGACGGCGGTTCGAGGCCAGCCCGGGCAGGAACGTCCCCGGAACCCCGGCCGTGGCGCCTGGCTCGGGCGGTGGAGCGCCCGCCTTGAGGCCAGGCCGCTCTGCCAGGTGCGCGTGCGCCACAGGTCGCGGGGCGGCGCCTGAGCGGGGGCGGGGCCTGGGCGGAGGGGCGGGGCTTTGCCGGAGGGGCGGGCCTGGAAGGACGGGGCGGGGCCTAGGTGGAGGGACAGCACCCTGGGGTGGAGCTGGGGGAGGAGTCTGGAGGGGGCGGGGCAGGCCTGAGGGACAGGATCCCAGGGCCGGACTTGGGGGCGGGGTCTGGCGGTCGGGGGCGGGGTCTGGGTGTGGCCTAGACGGAGGGCCGGATCCCAGGGCCGGACCTGGGGGCGGGGTCTGGCGGTCGGGGGCGGGGTCTGGGTGTGGCCTAGACGGAGGGACGGATCCCGGGGCGGGCTGAGGGGCGGGGTCAGGCTGAGGGGCGGGGTCTGGGTGTGGCCTAGACGGAGGGCCGGATCCCGGGGCGGGCTGAGGGGCGGGGTCAGGCTGAGGGGCGGGGTCAGGCTGAGGGGCGGGGTCTGGGTGTGGCCTAGACGGAGGGCCGGATCCCGGGGCGGGCTGAGGGGCGGGGTCAGGCTGAGGGGCGGGGCCGGGGCTGAGGGGCGGGGTCAGGCTGAGGGGCGGGGTCTGGGTGTGGCCTAGACGGAGGGACGGATCCCGGGGCGGGCTGAGGGGCGGGGTCAGGCTGAGGGGCGGGGCCTGGGTGTGGCCTAGACGGAGGGCCGGATCCCGGGGCGGGCTGAGGGGCGGGGTCAGGCTGAGGGGCGGGGCCGGGGCGGAGGCGGCGGCGCCCCGCACTGAGGCCGCGGCCCCTCACTGAGGTCCGCGCCCGCCGCCAACTTGGGCGGAAACTTGATTCCCGCGCAGCCCGAGCCCGGCGCGCGGTTCTCCCGCTGGGCCCCGAGCTCCCGGGCCCCCGGCCTCCCGGAGAGGGGCGCGCGCCCCGGCCCACACACAGGTAAGCGCCGGGGGCGGCCGGGCCCGGGCGGCGGAGGGGGGCGGGGACGCAGCTGGGCCGCGGGCTCCAGCGCCCGGCCCGACGTCCCGCGGGGTCCGCGCCGCGGCCAGGGACCCGCCCGGACGGCGGAGGCGCCGAGCCCGGGACGGCGGCGGGTCACCGCGCCTCAGGGCTCCAGGGTCACCGCGCCTCAGGGCTCCAGGGTCACCGCGCCTCAGGGCTCCAGGGTCACCGCGCCTCAGGGCTCCAGGGTCACCTCGCATTCAGGTGTCCGCGCCCTCGGGGTCCGGGGTGTCCACACTCTCGGGGTCTGGGTGTCCATGCCCTCGGGGTCTGGGGTGTCCACGCTCTCGGGGTCTGGGTGTCCGTGCCCTCGGGGTCTGGGGTATCCGCGCCCTCGGGGTCTGGGGTATCCGCGCCCTCGGGGTCTGGGGTGTCCGTGCCCTCGGGGTCTGGGTGTCCATGCCCTCGGGGTCTGGGGTGTCCACGCTCTCGGGGTCTGGGTGTCCGCGTCCTCGGGGTCTGGGGTGTCCGTGCCCTTGGAGTCTGGGGTGTCCGCATCCTCGGGTGTCCGTGTCACGTCCGCCCCCCTCCGCAGATCCACCAGCGGGCGTGGGAGGGGGTCAGGGCCTCGCTCACCGGCCTCTCCTGTCCCTGGCCGGGAGGATTTCAGCAACTGCCGCCCCCCAGGTTCCCAGCCACCCCCAAAATGGCTGTGGTTGCCACCCAGCCAGGCCCCTGCGGTCAGGGCCAGGCCACCGCTGGCTGGGGTGGGGGGACTCCCTTCTGGGCTGGCCCCCGACGCCCCTGGATGAAGGCCACCCGGCCACCCCGGAGACGGGGCTCACAGAGGCTCAGCCGCAGGTGCCAGCCCTCCACCCACACCCACACCCCCCTCCACGCCCCACACCCGTCCCGGCCACCCACAAGCCCTGAGCCCCCCGTCCGATTCGTGGTGGAAGGCCGGGGACTGGTTTTCCTTCAAATTCGTGTCTGTTGGATTTTGGACACAGACCGTGTGTCGCTGCATCAGCAAGGAGGGGGGGCAAGGGGGGGCCAAGCCGAGCGAGACCTCCCCGGGGCCCTGCGGCAGTCGGGGGGTTCCTCGTGGGCGCTGGCAGGAGGCTGAGCGGACCTCCTTACCAACAGGTGCTTTGGAGGCTCTGGGGGAAGAGGGGCCCCGGGAGGAAGGGGCCTGGAAGTCCCAAAGGACAGCTGTGAAGGCCTGGGCGCTGTCCCTCAGCTCTTCAGCTCAAGGCGGGTGCTCTACCACTTCCGGCTCTTTCTACTTATGTGGTGCTGAGGAATCGAACCCAGGGCCTCGTGCATGTGAGGCGAGCGCTCTACCACTGAGCCACCTTTTCTCTCTTAAATGACAAAGAGCCAGGCATCTTGGTGACTGACCCCTGACATCCCACCACTCAGGAGGCTGAGATCTGAGGACCGCGGCTCAAAGCCAGCCCGGGCAGGAAAGTCCGTGAGGCTCTGATCTCCCAGGAACCCCCTAAAAGCCAGAAGCGGAGCTGTGGCTCCAGTGGTAGAGCGCCAGCCTTGAGTGAAAAAAGCTCAGGGACAACTGGTGTGCACACACACACACACACACACACACACACACACACACACACACACACACACACGGAGGACGCAACACACTCTGTCATCCTGGAAACAGCTCCAGTTCATTTCCTGCTTTCCCAGGCTCTGTGTATGTGCTGAAGGTGTGTAAGGTTGTGTGTGTGTGTGTGTGTGTGTGTGTGTGTGTGTGTGTGTGTGTGGTCCTGTATCAGTCCTGTGGTGACGAGGGAGGAATATTTCCCAACACTAGTGGGCTTTGGAAGGTTGTATGGTTTGCTGGGATGAGCTGACCTTACTTCTAGAACAGTCCCGGCGCCTTGTGCTCGCCGCACCCGGCATCCGAGGTCCCGTGCTGAGACAATCCTTCTTCCTCTCAGAGGAAGACGCCCGTGGGAACAGAAAGCTTTGTGTGGATCCGGGCACCAGTGGCCCACGCCTGCCATCCCAGCTGCTCAGGAGGCGGAGGTCTGAGGATGGAGGTTCAAAGCCAGCCCAGGCAGGAATGACGTGAGACTATCTTCAGTGAACCACCAAAAAGCTGGGAGTGAAGCTGTGGCTCAAGTGGTAGAGCACCAACCTTGAGCAAACCAAAAAAGCTCAGGGACAGCGCTCAGGCCCTGAGCTCAAGTCCCAGGACTTTTCCTTCCACAGAGCACACCACAGGGCAGGCCGGGCCACCCCTGGGTGGCTGTTTACCTGGCTAAATTTAAACACCCGCCCCGTGCGGCCCGGCCTGACCCCGGGGCTGGCGGCTGCCTGGGCTCAGGTCCCGCCGCCCACCGGGACCCGCCTGTCTCTCGGGGCAGCGCCGGACCCTCTTCTGTGGTCTCCCCGCTCCCTGGGCCCGGCCCCTTCCTTCATGGTCGCTTGGGTCCTGGCTCCGAGTCCAGTCCTCGGGGATTCCAGATGCCATGCACGAGACCCACCAGCATGGGTCCCTCCTGTCTGCACCTGGGGTCCACTGAGGCTGGCGGCCCAGGCTGGCGGGAGGGTGGGGACAGGGCGGGCAGGGGCCGGTGCTGGGGGGGGGGCTCAGGTGGGACTCCGCGTCTCACGGCGGGCCTGGGGAGGGGGTGCCCACATCCCCGCCCCCGGCCTGTCTCCCCTGGGTCCCCACGGGTGCAGCATCCCGCATGGAGATGCTGGAGCTGTCACCTGTGAAGAGTCCAAAGAGGACTGAGGCGGCCTGGAAATGATAGCCAGGCTTGAAGCTGGAAAGGGCAGGTGGCCTTTTCTAGAAAGTTCTCTCCCACCCCTCCCCCCCCACAGACACTTTTGAGTTATCTGGAGATGGCAGTTGTTGGATTTGCTGGGTCCTGAGGAGAAGGGAGGGGAGGGGAGGGGAGGGAGGGGAAGAGGCAAATTCGGAACACCGAGACATCTGGAAAGCTGCAGGCACAGCACCGCACGCGGGCCGGCGGGCAGACGCCCCGGCCTCCACCCGCCAGCCTCCGGCCTCCAGCCTCTCCAGTCAGCGCAGCTTACGGTGCTTCACCCCTTCCTGCCCCTGTGCGCTCTCTCGCAGGATTTTTCCTTGGTGGCGATGGAGACCTGCACCCCTCCGGAGACTTGGTATAGCAGTTTGGAAGGAGGAGGGGATGGTTGGACGGGGCGGCGGCCGGGGGGGAGGGGAGGGTAAGGCCTCCGACCCCGGGGGACAGGAGCCAGCCCCCACATCCTTGGGGAGTGAACCCCAGCACAGGTCAGCTGTGTGGCCTTTTCTTTTTCTCCAGTTGTGGGGCTTGAAGTCAGGGCCTGGGCGCTGTCTGTCCCTGAGCTTCTTTTCTTACTGAAGACTAGCGCTCTACCACTTGAGCCACGGACCCACCTTTTTTTTTTTTTTTTTAGTAGTTCACTGGAGATCAAAGTCTCACGGACTTTCCTGCCCGGGCTGGCTTTGAACTGGGATCCTCAGATCTCAGCCTCCCGAGTAGCTGGGATGACAGGCGGGAGCCATCGGCGCCCGGTGAGGACTTAGCTTTATAATGAAGTGTGCTCGTGGCTGCAGGTTTGAGGACCAACGTCCTTCTGGAAAATTCTTCCAGTGCGTGCATTTAGGACGTGACTTTCTCAGCCATGCCGCTGTGGGCCAGGAAAGGGCTGGATCGTGGGCCTCCTCTGTCCAGGCCGCTACGCGCACGCCGACCTTTCTCCTTCGCTCTTCCCGGTGTGCCTCGTTCCAAAACTACAGAGGTAGCACTTCAAAATGCCAAGATGCACCAGGCGCCGGCGCTCACGCCTGTCATCCCAGCTCCTCAGGAGGCTGAGAGCTGAGGATCCAGGTTTGAAGCCAGCCCGGGCAGACAGATACATGAGACCCTTATCTCACATGAATCGGCAGAAACCCAGAAGTGGGGCTGTGGCTCGAGGTGTAGAGCTCCAGCCTTGAGTGGAAAAGCTCAGGGAGAGGGCAGGCCTCTGACCCCCCCCACACACACACCCCGCGCAGGAGGGAGTCTGGGTTTTATCTTGCGCATGCGTGTGCACGTGTGTGCACTGGAGATCACGCTGACCCTGCCCCGTGCACGCTGCGCTGTCAGGGACCGGACTCCATCGAGGGTTTATGAGCTTCTCAGCCTCCACCCCCCGGCTTCCAAACTGCACTGCTGTGTGGGGAGCTGGTGAGGAAGGGGGGGTGAGGCCCCCCCACACACACACACCGGGTCCCCGCGGGTTCCATGACAACCATGGCGTTGGGGAACGGCAGGCCCCGATCCCGGATCCCAGCTGTCAGGGAGAGGAACGAACTGGGCCCCAGCCCGGCCCAGCCCTGCCCAGTCCAGCTCGGCCCGGCACAGCCCGATCTGGCCGCATCTTTTTCCAGGCCCATGTTTGCCCTGGATCTCAGCCTTGAGCTTCACACTTCCTTGTTCCTGAGACTCCTCACGGCTCCCTGCTGCCTCATCAGCCCTTCCTCCCGCGGGGGGTGGGGGGGGAACCCCCAGACACCGGCCCTGCAGAGACACGCCCCTCCAAGGCCTGAGAGACAAAACTGGGGGCCACAGAAGCGGTGCTGAGCCTTCCTCTCTCTCTCCACCCCCCTCCTCTCTGGTGCCAGTCCTGGGTCTTGAACTCAGGGCCTAGCCTCTGGCTCCGAGCTTTCTTTATTCACGTATTGGTGCTCTATCACTCGAGCCACAGCTCCACTTCCAGCTTTTTTGCCAGTTAACTGGAAATAAGGATTTCATGGATTTTCCAGCCCGGGCTGGCTTCGAACCACGATCCTTAGATCTCAGCCTCCTGAGTAGTTAGGATGACAGGCGTGAGCCGCCAGAGCCCAGCCCTCTTGTCTGTGTGTACAGATCTGACCCCCAGGGAGACACGGAAATGGGGTGTTTGGACAAACTGCAGGGGTTCTGGGCACTGGATTGTGTGGGCATTTTATGATGGATAACTTGACACTGATATACCAAACTTTCTTATACTCGGATTCCAACCTCCGCAGCATAGAACTGAACTGGTAGGCCTTGACGCTGGCTTAGAATTAAAACAACAACAACCAAACCCCCAAACACCAGGCGAGCTGCTGTGATTGAAAATGGGGGGAAGGGCTCGGAATCAGGGAGCGGAGCCTGTCCAGCTGTGTGACGCAGCCAGCTGGCCCAACCTCTCTGTGGGCCTGTCCAGTGGATCCGTCGGGCCGGGCGTGGCTTTCCTGGCTGTGTTGGTTAGGGTTTGGGAGACGGGGTCTGTTGGTGTAGCCCGGGCTGGTCTCAAGTGTGTGATTTTCCTGTGGGTATCATCTTGTATAGTGTGGGGCAAAGGGATGTTGGTTGGTTGTGTGGTTGTGTGTGTGTGTGTGTGTGTGTGTGTGTGTGTGTGTGTGTGTGTGTGTGCCAGTAACTGGGGATTGAACTCAAAGCTTGAGCATTGTCTTTTAGCTTTTCCACTCAGGATTGGTGCTCTACCCCTTGAACCACAGCTCCACTTTGGCTTTTTCCTGGTTCATTGGAGATGAGAGTCTCACTGAATTTCCTTGCCTGGCTGGCTTTGAACCACGATCCTCAGATCTCAGCCTCCTGACTATCTGGATGACAGGTGGGAGCCACCGGCGCCCGCCTCAGAATGGTTTTAAGAAGGGTGAAGCAGTTGAGTAACGGTGGGAAACGGTACGGGGAGGTCCCCTCCGGGGACCCCCTCTGAGGCCTGGGGGTGGCCCAGTGGTGGAGCACAGGCCAGGGTCTGCCAGCCCACGAGTTCTATCCCCAGCATCACACAAACCACTCCGGAAAGCCTCTCGAACACCCGCCCTCGGGAAGCACCGACGGGAGATTTGCACTCAGGACCGAGCTGCCGACGTATTAAATGCCGTGTTCCTGCCTCTGCCGCCAGCTCGCGTGGTTTCTGGGGGGAGACGCAGAGCAGCGAGGTGAAACCTGACCGTGCGGCAGCGGCCTTGGGGGGCGGCGGCCTTGGGGGGCGGCGCAAGGCTGTGCAGAGAGGACTTGGATTTCTTTATGTTTTGGCGCAGCCTGGTGTTCAGTGTGAAATGCGCGCTGACTTTGAACTTTCAGGGCTGATGGTTCCAGAAGGATCTGGGGAATTTGTCATTGCTTCCTTTTTTCTGGGCTTGTACACATACCTCCCTGACCGAGCCCGGGATCTCTTTGTCTCTGTGTTTCTCTGTGTCTCTGTCTCTATGTCTCTTTCTCTGTCTCCATCTCTGTCTCTCTCTGTCTATCTGTCTCTTTCTGCTGTCTGTCTGTCTGTCTGTCTCTCTCTCTCTCTCTCTCTCTGCCAGTCTTGGGGTTTGAACTCAGGATCTGGGCACTGTCCCTGAGTTTCTTTTGTTCAAGGCTAGCGCTCTACCAGCTGAGCCACAGCTCCATTTCTGGCTTTTTCTGTGATTAATGGGAGATAAGAGTCTCACAGACTTTCCTGCCCGGGCTGGCTTTGAACTGCAATCCTCAGATCTCAGCCTCCTGAGTAGCCAGGATGACGGGCGTGAGCCACCGGCGCCTGGCCTGGGGTTTCTGTTCCACTTGTGGTTATGAGCACCGCGTGTGTGGGTCTGCGCCCCCTCCCGCTGTCCTCCGCTCTCTCCTGCCCCCCCCCCCCACCGCCTGGCTCCATCTCCACGCCTGGATGTTGAACAGGATGACAGCACTCACCCCTCCCTCCCATTCGTGCACCCTCCCTTCTGCCTCCCCCCAAAAAACAAGTTTTAGCCTGGTGCCGGTGGCTCACGCCTGTCATCCCAACTGCTCAGGAGGCTGAGATCCGAGGATCATGGTTCAAGGCCAGCCCGGGCAGCAAAGGCCGTGAGTCTCTTATCTCCAAGGAACCACCAGAAAACCAGAAGTGGCGCTGTGGCTCAAGTGGTAGAGCACCAGCCTTGAGCTGAAGAGCTGAGGGACAGCGCCCAGGCCCTGAGTTCAAGACCCACGGCCGACAAAATAAAGGGGGTGGGGTCCAAATGGGACCGGATGTGTCTGCCACACTCTCTGGAATCCCCTGGGGAGGGAAGGCCCCAGGGTGGGAAGCAGGGGGTGGGGGTAGGGGGGTGGGGGACATGGGGGGGTCCCCGCCTGCCACCTCCCATTCTTCTCCAGTAATCCCCTAAAAATAATCGCAGACCCAAACCTGCGGCCCTGGCACATTTTCCACTTGATTGGTGGCCTTTGTGCCCGGGAGAGGGTGTGCACACTGGTGTGTGTGCCGGGACCCTGTGTCCAGCTGGGGTTTTCCCATCAAAAGGGGATTTTAGTAAAACTATTATGGGGCTTAGGGGAGAAAAGCCACTGAAGGTGGGGGTGGGGGGGCCAGGGGGGGCGAGGTGGGGGCCGGAGCCCCATGGACGGTGGGCAGCCCGCAGCCTGCTCCCAGGAACCTGAGTTCAAGGCTCAGTACCAGACTGGCCTGGTCCCGGCCCTGGCCCTCCCCTCCCTAGCCCTTCTTTAGTGTGTGTGCCCATTCTGGGACTTGAACTCACGGCCTGGGCGCTGTCCCTGAGCTTTTGTTTTTGTTTTTGTTTTTTTTGGCTCAAGGCTGGTGCTCTATCACTTGAGCCACACCTCGGCTTCTGGCTTTTTGATGGTTCATTGGAGATAAGAGTCTCACAGACTTTCCTGCCTGGGCTGGCTTTGAACCGCGATCCTGATCCTCAGATCTCAGCCTCCTGAGTTGCTAGGATGACAGGCGTGCGTGACAGGCATTCAGCTCCTTTAGATTTTATGACTGGGGGGGGGATAAATGTGCTGTACTCCTTTCGTAGTCGTATAAGTAGACACTCCTCAACTTAAAAACCCGTGTGTGTGGAATCTACCTAGTTGTATGTTCTGTGTGACTACGTGTAGTGTAACACAGAATAATATATGCACAGACATCACTGGGTTTTCTCGGGTGGCGTCTGGAATTGCTCATCATGGGCGACGTTCCCTGGGTTCCGGAATCATCTACATGGATGACATAGGCTTCAGGCTCTGCCCTGGGGGTCCCCTGGGCCTGGAGGTCCCCAGTGCCCCAACGCAGAGGCCAGAGAACTCAGGGAGCCCTGTCCCCCATCCTGAAGGAGGTGAGGTCCCCCCTCCAAAGCCGAGGGGAGGGACGCAGAGACCCGGGCCTGGGGCCTCCGCGTCCCGGGCAGCGCTGCCCCCTGCTGCCCATGCAGGGGACTGCAGGCTCCACCTCCTCCCGCAGCAAACACACACCCCGGGCTCTGCCTGAACCGCGCTTTAGCCACTGCCTCACACCCGACCTGAGCAGCACAGTCACGCCGTCATCCCAGCGACCAGGAGGCTGAGGTCTGAGGAGCGGGGTTGGAAGCCAGCCCGGGCAGGGAAGTCCAGGAGACTCTGATCTCCCATGAACCACCGAGAAGCCAGAAGTGGAGCTGCGCGGCTCAGGTGGTAGAGCCCCACACTCGAGTGTAAAAAGCTCAGGGACAGCGCCCAGGCCCCGAGTTCAAGCCCCACCACTGACAAAACCAAAACCACAACCAACCCACCTTGCCCGGAGCTGTCAGGATGGACGTAGCCGTGACCATAAACAACGTGGGGGCTAGTGGGGGGCTCTCCTCGGGTTTTGTCAGCACAGATGTGCCCCCCCCCCGCTTACCCGCCCCCCCCCCCCCCGGCCTTTGGGGTGAGAAAACCGGCGTCTCCTGAGCCAGCACCGACTGAACAGCTCCATTCGACCTCGGACAATGACTCTGACTTCCTACCCGGCCCGGACGCGGGCGTCAGGGCCCCTGGCGTGGGCGCTGTGCCGGGCTGCGGCTGGGCAGCAGCGATCTCTGGTCCTGAGGTCCGACGAGCCTTCCTCCTCCTCGGAAGAGAAGGGGGCCGAGACCCACGGCCGGGTCACTCACCCTAGAATCAGCACTGGGGGTGCTCCCAGCCATGGAACCCCTGTGTAAGAGAGATGGGGCGCAGGGTGGGCAACCCCAGGGGCGGCCTGCCCCAGCCCCGGACAGTCTGTCCCAGTTACTGACCATGACTTCTGTGTGTGTGTGTGTGTGTGTGTGTGTGTGTGTGTGTGTGTGTGTGTGTGTGTGTGTGTGTGTGTGTGTGTGTGTGTGTGTGTGTGTGTGTCCTGGGGCTTGAACTCTCAAGTCCTGTACTTGAGCTTTTGTGTTCAAGGCTGGTGCTCTACCACTTAAGCTACACCTCTACTCCCAGCTTTATTTTTGTCAATCATGGGGCTTTAACTCAGGGCCTGGGCGCTGTCCCTGAGCATCTTTTGCTCAAGGCTAGCTCTCTTGAGCCACAGCGCCACTTCCGGTTTCCTGGTGGTTTATTGGAGATCAGAGTCTCACGGGCTTTTCTGCCCAGGCTGGCTCTGAAGCGCGATCCTCAGGTCTCAGCCTCCTGAGTAGCTGGGATGACAGGCGGGAGCCACCGGCGCCCTGCTGTTGTTGTTGGTTCACTGGAGATGAGGGTCTTTCAGATGCGCTGTTCCTGGGCTGGCTTTGAACTGAGAGCCTCAGATCTCAGCCTCCTGAGGAGCTGGGATGACAGGTGTACGTGCCGCTGCCCAGGCCCCTTCTCTTTGTGATGGAGACTCCATCCTGTACTTCCCACTGCTGGAACTATGAGGGTCTTTGTAAGCTTTGTTTTGGTCAGTGGTAGGCCCAGAGGCCAGGCCTGGGTCACGCCCAGCCCCTGATGAGTACTTCACCTGAGACGCGGGCATTTCCTCCTTGTCGCTGTCACACACACTTCCCCTCTGCCGGCCAGCCCGTCTCCCCTCAGCCCTGGACGGTGACTCTCTACAAGTGCTCCTTACACATTTCTATCTAGCTACTCAGCGAGGTGACCCCGAGGTCCAGCTGGCCTCGAATTCCCCCCACACCCTAAGATTTAGGTCCTGCCCTGCCCTCTACCAAAGGGACAGAATTTAAAAAGAGAAGGCCTTTGATGTTGAGGAAAGAGAACGGAGAGAAGCCCCCCCCAGCCCTCCCTCCCCTCCCCAGCCCTCCCTCCCTCCCTCCCTCCCTCCCCGCCCCAGCCCTCCCTCCCCGCCCAGCAGAAGGCAGGTCCCCCATTGGCTTTGTTGTACAAATCTGATCTCACAAACCAGAGCTTCTTAAGTCTTGCAAACAGGCCTGGTCCCAGGGGCCACAGCCCCCCCCCCCACCTTTCTGTGTGTGCGACGGTACTGGGGCTTGAACCTACGACCTGGGTGCAGTCCCTTGGCTTTTTCACTTGAGGCTGGTGCCCTACCCCTTGGGCCACAGCTCCACGTCCGGCTTTTTGGTTAACCGAGATAAGAATCCCAAGGCCCTTCCTGCCAGGGCTGGCTGTGTGCGAGGCTCTGTCCTGGGGTCTCAGCTTCCTGGGTGGCTGGAATTACAGGCGTGCTGCCCCAAGCGCCCACGAGCCCTGCTTCCCCTCCGCACCTCCTCTGTGGCCCCACCACACCCTAGCCCCCTGCTCCTAGGTGTAGGTAAGGCCGGAAGGGCTTTGTGTACCCCAAGCCCCCCCTGTCCACCCTCTCCTGTGAGGGTCCCCTTCCTGGAGACCAGGCCCCAAACCTGCCCAGGGAGATAGGGAGCTGGACTTCCCCGGTGGACTAGTTAAAATCCTGGCTCCCTCATTGGCTGGGTGACTTAAGGCTGGCTCAACTCCTGAATCCCTCATTGGCTGAATAACAAATAAGGCAGGCTCAACTCCTGGATCCCTCGTTGGCTGGGAGACATAAGGCAGGCTTAAATCTGGCTCCCTCATTGGCTGAATAACATAAGGCAGGGCAGGGTGAACACCTGGCTCCCTCATTGGCTAGGTGACTTAAGGAGGTTTATGCCTTATCTGTGAAATAGACCTGTTTTGCCAAGTTGCTTTTCAGGTTAAAATTGACTAGTGCTGACCCGAGCCCAGTCCTGGACTTCAGCGCAGGGCCTGGGGGTTTCCCTAAGCTGTTACTGCTCAAGGTTGGAGCTACAGCTTTACTTCTAGGCTTCTTTTTCCTTTTCCTGGGGCTTGAACTCAGGGCCTGGACTCTATGGGAGCTCTTGTGCTCCTGGCGAGCGCTCTACCGCTCGAGCCACAGGGCCACTTCCGGCTTCCAGATGGTTGGCTGGAGATGAGTTTCAGGGAGGCGGGGTGGTAAGAGCTGCTCAGGAGGCTGAGATCTGGGAATGGCTGCTGGAAGCCAAGCTTGGCCAGGAACAACCGTGGATTTCTTTTTTTAATCTTAAGTGAACCACCAAAAAGCCGAATGTGGAGGTGTGGCTCGGGTGGTAGAGCACAGGAGCTGGGGGACCATGCCCAGGCCCTGAGTTCAAGCTCCAGGTCAGGTTCACATACAAATAAGTCAGGGCAAAAGAAAAAAAGGGGGGGCCAGGAAGGTGGCTCAGTGGTAGAGCGCTTGCCTTGCATGCCTGAGGCCCTGGGTTCAATTCCTCAGCACCACATAAGCAAAAAAGAAAAAAGCCCGAAGTGGCGCTGTAGCTCAAGTGGTAGAGCGCTCGCCTTGAGCTGAAGAGCTGAGGGACAGCACCCAGGCCCAGAGTTCAGGGCCCACGACCGGACCCCAAAAAAAAGAGGGGAGAGGGGGGTGCACAGGTGCTCAATTCAAACCCAGCAATGCTGAGGCTGTGTGTTGGAGCCGTGGTGCACACTGCCAGTCAGATTTTGGGGTGTCGGGTTTTGATGGGTGACTCTGTCTGGCCTTGTGGTCTCGGAGAACAGTGGGCCCAGGAACTGCACCACCAGCTGACTAAGACAGCGAGATAAACGAGCCGGCCCCGAGTGGAAGCGCCTGCTCCTCCTGCGGCCAGCCAGCCGTCCCCGAGGACGGACGGCTCCCCAGGAGCCCCAGGCGGGGCAGATGCCCAGGCCAGCTGCGGGCTCCGGACCCACCGTGGCTTTTGTGAGTCCTGAGAGCTGGGGTCCACCAGGAAAGCCGTGCCCCCTCCCCTCAGCCCCGAAGAGACACACGGGGCGCTCCGCGGTGGGGGCGGTCACCACTCCGCTTTCCCCGCTGTCCGGGGAGGCCACGGGCTGGGGACCCCAGGCTGGAGTGGCCGTACCTGCCTAATCTGCCATGGCCTGGGTCCGAGAACCCACTGCGGGGTGGGGGGAGGGAGGGTCGGCCTCCGGGCAGGTCCTGCGCCCCCAGGAGAAGGCCGGAGAGGGGCAGGACCCCCTCCCCGGGGGGACTCGGCCACCAGAGCGTAGGCCCGGCCGCCCTTTCAACTCCGCAGAACAATGGCTGGGCTCCTGCGGCCCCGGCCCCTCCTGTCCCCTCCTCCCCAGCTCGGTCCCCCCAGAGGCCACCGGCCCGGTGTCCGGGGGGAGGCTCTGCCCCCCTCGCGCTCCCCCCGTCCCGGGGCCCCGAGCCCGGAAAGAACTCAGCCACACAGGCGTCTCTTTTGCGTGTGCTTTTTTCTCTCTTTTTTTCTCAAAAACATACTTCATCTTCCTCTCGTTATATAAATATCATCGGTTTAGCCTTTTGCGGTAAGAATATAAACGTCTCCGGGAGCCGGGAGATCCTCTGTACAAATTCACAATCGGTGCCGAGCGCGCGGGGCGCGGGGGTCCCGCGTGGGCCTCGGGGGGCCGGGGGGTCCCGCGTGGGCCTCGGGGGGCCGGCGTCCAGTCCTCCGGCCCAGCCCCGGCCCGGCCCGCCGCAGTCCGGTGCGCGTCCGGTCATCCTCGACGGAGCCCCGGGCCGCGTCCAGTCCAGGCCCCGCAGACTCGGGGACGAGGCGCGCAGACGGCCCCGGCGCGGGCCGGCCCCGGCCTCACCTGACCTTCTCGCCGCCGTCCGTCATCTGCCACAGGCCCAGGTTGAGCACCTTGAGGCGCGGCAGCTGCGTGACGCGCTGCAGGCCGCGCTCGGTGATGCGCGTGCAGCCGTAGAGGTCGATGCCCGTCAGCTGGCTCAGGTGCTCGGCGATGAGCTCCAGGCCGCGGTCGGTGATGCGCGCGCACTGCCCGATGTTGAGCGTGCGCAGCCCGTGCATCTGGCGCACCATGCGGCCCAGGCCGTCGTCGCTGATGCGGCAGGAGCAGAGCGAGAGCGAGCGCAGCCCGTCCAGGCCCTGCGCGATGTAGGCCAGGCTCTGGTCGCCCACCTTGTCGCAGAAGGAGACGTCGAGGCCGGCCAGGCGCAGGCCGCCGGTGGCCAGGTGCGCGATGCCCGCGTCGCTGACGCCGTCGCAGGCGCGCAGGTTGAGCGAGCGCAGGCTGCCCATGGCCGACAGGTGCAGCAGCCCCGCGTCCGAGATGCCGCCGCAGAAGCTGAGGTTGAGCGAGCGCAGGCCGGTGAGGCCGCGCGCCAGGTGGCGCAGCGCCAGGTCGGACAGGCGCTGGCAGTCCTGCAGCGACAGCTGCTCCAGCCGCAGGCAGCCGGCGGCCGCGCCGCGCGTCAGCCCGGCCAGGTGCGCGATGCCCGCGTCCGACAGGTGCCGGCACGAGCGCAGGTTGAGGCTGCGCAGGCGCGGCAGCCCCCAGGCCAGCAGCAGCAGCCCCGTGTTGGTGACGTTGCTGCAGCCGCCCAGCTCCAGCACCTCCAGCCCCTGCAGGAACTGCGCGATGCGGCCCAGGCTGCTGTCGGTGATCTGCTTGCAGAGGCTCAGGTTGAGCGCGCGCAGCGAGCGCACCTCGGCCACCAGCGCGTGGCCCAGCCCGTGGTCCGTCAGGTTGTAGCAGCCGCTCAGGTTGAGGCTCTCCATGCCCGCCAGGCCCTGCACCACGGCGCTCAGGCTGCGGCGCAGGCTCAGGATCTGCACGCGGCGGATGCCCCGGGCCTGCAGGCTGGGGAAGAGCGACGGGTTGGCCCGGCGCAGGTGCAGCTTGGCCTCCACCCCCCGCCACACCGACTTGTGGTAGGCGGCGTCGCGCCAGGCCGCGCACACCTGCGCCGCGCGGCCCTTGTCCCGCACGTCCAGGTAGCCGAAGATCATGGCGAGCAGCTCCGGGAACAGGCACGAGATGTGCGTCTCCATCTTGCGGCGCGGGGCGGGGGGGGACCGGCGAGGCGCGGGACGCGGCCCCCCCTCGCACCCCTCCTTCCGGCCGGCGCCCGCGTCCGTCCGTCCGTCCGGCCCGATCCGGCCCGCCCCGGCCTCACCGCCCGGGCCCGGAAGCCGCCGCCGCCGCGCCCGGGCCCGCCCGCATCCCGCGGGCCCCGCTGCGGGCCCCGGGCCCCGGCCGCTTCCGGCGCCGCCTTTGTCTGCCGGCCCCGCCGCTCGGCCGCCCCCCCGGCCCGGCCCGGCGCGGCGGTGGGTGGAGGGGGACGGGGGGGGGAACCCGGAGGCCGACGCGGAGGGAGGGGCGCCCCCCCACCCCCGCCGCCCGCGGAGATCGGCCGCGGCCGGGCAGCCCCGGCGCCGAGGACCCCGCGCGGCCCGAGCGAGCGCGGCTGGGCGCGGACCCCGGAGCGGGCGAGGCGGGCGCGCCGCCGCCGCCGCCGCCCCCCCCCCGCCGGCCCCGCGAGCGCGCGCGGCCTTGGTAGCGCCCGGCTCCCCCCCCCCACGCCACACACACCCCCGCGAGTGGTACGCGCCGCCGCCGCCGCCGCCTCGGCGCCCCCCCCCCCGCGCGCGCACGCGTACAAGCGCTCGGCTCCCCCCGCCGGCGCCCGCGAGTGGTACGCGCCGCCGCCGCCCCTCCTCCGCGCGTGCGCGGCCCGCCGCCCGGCTCCCCCCGCCGCCGCCCGCCAATGGTACGCGCCGGCGAGGCCGGAATGGGCGGGGCCGTTGCCCGGGAAACCGAGTTCCGCCCCCGCCCCCGCCCCACCCCGCCGGGTTAACCCTGTCGGCGCCGGGCCGCCGCGCGCCCTCGGCACCCGGCCCCGCCCTCCCGGGGGTGCCCGGCGCCCATCACCCACTTCCGCGAGGCCCTCCCAGCCCCGGGCGGGGGAGGCCGAAGCCCGGCCCGCGCCAGGCTAGCTTCGGGAACCTTCTGGAGGGATGTTCTAGAATCATCCGCCCTGGCTTCCGGGTCCCGCCGGCGGACCTTCCGGGTCCCTCGCTCGGCTTCCGGCCGGCGCTCGGGCTCCGCGTTCTCGCGGAGGGGCGCGCGCACGAGGCGCGCACACACCGGCGCGCGTGCACACCCAGGCGCGCGCACCGACGCAGGCGCGCGCACGCACGCACGCACGCCCGCGCAGGCGCGCCCCGGGGCTGCGACGGTCCCCGGCGGCGCCGTGGCTCCCGCGGAAGACGGCGCAGGGACAGCGCCCGGCCCGGTTCAAGGCCCGGAACCCCTCGAGGAGGAAGCGGGGCCCGGAGCCTCCCTCCTCCCCCCCCGCCCTCCCCCAGGCGCCTGCGGCCCCGACGAATAAATGGGACTCCACACAGCCAAGCCGGCCGCCGGGTTTATTCCACGGCATGACAGCGCTGAGGGGGGGGGGCGGGGGCCGGGCGGGGCGGGGCGGGGCGGGGCGGGGCGGGGGAGGCCCCGCGGGGCAGGGCGGGTGGGGGAGGCCCCGCGGGGCGGGGAGGCCGGGTGGGGGAGGCCCCGCGGGGCAGGGCGGGTGGGGGAGGCCCCGCGGGGCAGGGCGGGTGGGGGAGGCCCCGCGGGGCGGGGAGGCCGGGTGAGGGAGGCCGGGTGGGGGAGGCCCCGCCGGGCAGGGTCCCCACCGCAGGGCGGCCCGTGGTCCCGAGCCCTGCAGCTCGAGGCCGGCGCTCTCCCACGGCGCCGCAGCCTTCGCTCCTCCTGCCCAGGCCGGCTTTGAACCCCGGTCCTCAGCCCCCCCCCCCCCCCCGGGTCCCCGGGCTGACGGCGCCCGCTGGCCCGCGCAGCCAGCCTTCGCTTTCCTCCTTCTGGATCCTTCTTTTTGTGGGTCCCCGCTGTGCCCGGCTCCGCGTGGGGGGCCGCTGGCTGCGGGTTTGTGTCTGTCACTGGTGTGGGCAGGGCTGGGTTTGAACCCGGGGCCTCTGCGCGTGTTTGCCGGGAGATCCCGGGAATGGGGGAGGAGGGAGGCGCAGAGCGGAGCCCACGCCGATCCTGGGCGGCCTGCCCCTCCCCGGAGCCTGCCCTGACCACCACTGAAGCGGGAGCCCCCGGCTGGGGGTGCGCGGGGCCGGCCCCCAGCACCCCGCTCCCGAGTGGGGACCCCGATTCCTGCAGACGCAGCCCCCAGCGGGGTCACACGCAGGGGGGGCAGAGCTGCGGGAGGGTCCCGGCCGGGGCCTCCCTCCCTCCCTCTCTCCCTCCCTGGCTCTTTGTTCTCCTCCACCCCATCTTCAGCTCTGAGAAAGTTCCCTGAGACTCTATCTCCAATGAACCAGCAGAAAGCCAGCAGTGGCGCTGTGGCTCAAGGGGCTGAGCACCAGCCTTGAGTGAAAAAGCTTAGGGGCAGTGCCCAGGCCTGAGTTCAAGCCTCAGGACAGACACGGACGGACACACACACACACACACACACACACACACACACACACACACACACACACACACACACACACACACACACACACACACACACACACACACACACACACACACACACACACGGCGCCCCCGGCTGGGCACAGAACCCAGGCACTGTGGCCAGTGGAGCTGCCTCCCTGGAGGGAGGTGACCGGCCCTGGCCTGGCCTGGGGGACAGGGTGGGCATGAGGGTGGGGTGTGGGGTGCAGGGGCCAGCCGGGGAGGGGTTGGAGACTCACAGGGGCGGGTCCAGGGCTGGGCTGTTGGGACGGGGCAGCTCTTTGAAGCTTCTCCAGGCACCCCCACCCCATAAACCCATTAGCTCAGCTGCAGTTCTATCTCTGCACCAACTCCAGTGACTCCGGTCCATCCCCAGCCCTAGGGGATGAAGGGGGGGGTCCCCTCAAAGAACACTTCTGAGCAGACTCTGCATGACAAAGCCGGGGAGCCGGTCCGGTCCCTCCTCTGATCTGACCACTGTCTCCACACACCTGCGGACCAGGCCCCACCCCCCCAGCCAAGACCTCCGGTGGGGAGAGGCTGCATGCGTCCAGCCCTGGCCAACCGCCTTGGCTTGGTGCTCCAGGACCCACACACCTGCCACCCCGTCCCGCTGGGGCTGGGGGCGCGGAGCGCGTGGGCTGGGGTGCAGGACTGTTTGGAGGCTCCACGGGGACCCAGATGGGGGGATAGGAGAGGCTTGTCTCACCTCCCGGGGCATGAACTCAGCCTGGGCACCGTCTCTGAGCTTTTGTGATCTAGGCTGGCGCTCTACCACTTGAGCCACAGCGCCACTTCTGACTTTTTGGTGGTTCACTGGAGAGAAGAGTCTCACCGACTTTGCCGCCCGGGCTGGCTTTGAACTGCAATCCTCAGACCTCATCTCAACCTCCTGAGTGGCTGGGATGCCAGGCACCAGCCTCTGGCGCCCGGCCTCCCTGGCTTCAACTCCTCCTCCAAGAGGAGCCTGAAGGAGGAGCGTGAGCCCAGGGGTGGCGTTGGGGGTCCCCCTCTCCACCGGGGCCGGCCGGCGTGGTGCGCCCTGAGCCGGGGTGAGGAAGACCGCACTGGGAAGGAGAGTCTGGAAGGGACAGAGCTGGGTGCTGGGCCGCTCCAGCCCCGCTTCCTGGAGCCCGCCTCTCCCGTGGGCCCCATCTGCTCAAGGACGCCCCCTTGGTTCTCTTTCCTCCAGGAAGCCCCTCCTCAGCAGGCCTGGGCCCCAGGGCACCAGGCCGGGCCGACGCCCACCATGCCCAGCCTGCTCCTGCTGCTGCTGCCCCCGCCCCTGGCCCTGCTCCCCAGCTGTGCCCAGCTGCTGACCGAGGCCAGCTCCTGGTGGTGAGTGCGTGTGTGCGTGTGTGGAGGGGGTCTCCTGGGGTAACACCGGAAGGGCTGGGGTGCCATACCCTGGTGAAAACCTGTCAGAGAGACATCTCGGAAAAAGAGAAAACAAAAAGCCTGGTGTCCGTGGCTCACGCCTGTCATCCCAGCTACTCGGGAGGCTGAGATCTGAGGATTACAGTCCAAAGCCAGCCCGGGCAGGGAAGGCTGTGAGACTCTGATCTCCCATGAACCACCAGAAAATCAGAAGTGGCGCTGTGGCTCAAGTGGTAGAGCGCCTGCCTTGAGCTGAAGAGCTGAGGGACAGCGCCCAGGCCCAGAGTTCAATCCCCATGACTGACGAAAAACAAACAAAAGGATGCGGGTATAAATAATTTGCACACGTACACCTTCGTCTTTGGTGCGATTCCTACTGACCAGTACTTGAGGGGCGAGTAGAGCGTGGCCGGCTCGCTGTGGGCCTCCAGCCACGGTCCTGGCTGAGCTGACCGACATGCAGGGCGCCAACCCCAGCTTTGCTCCGTCTGGGTGCCCTGTCTGTCTTTCTGTCCAGCTTTGTTTTTGGCATTTTACTAGGGTGTCAGGCGGGTGCTCTGCCACTTGAGCCACACCCCGCAGCCCTTGTCTGCTCTGTTCTGCTTTCTTGCCTTTAGGCCCAGGCCCACCCGGCCCGTGGTCCTCCTGTCTGAGCTAAGGCCAGACCCAGCTTCCTAGTGGTCCAGGCAGAGTCTTGGACACTTTGTGCCTGGGCTTGGCCTTGAACTGTCATCCTTCTGACCTGGCCGCCGTTTCCCAAGCAGCCAGGATTACAGGAGTGGGCCACAGTGCCCGGCTGGCCTTTTTAATCCTTGTTGGGTTTTGTTTTGCTTTTTTATTTGTGCCTGTCCTGGGGCTTGAACTCAGGGCCCAAGCTGTTGTGCTCAAGGCTAGTGCTCTACCACCTGAGCCACAGCCCCGCTTTCCTCCTGGTGGCTTTGAACCGGGATCTTCCAAGGAGCACCTAGGGTTCCCTGGCCACCTCAGGCCTCCTACATCTGAGTGGCTGGGACTGTGAGGGGTGTCCAGGGCCTGCACCCCGGGCTGAGCCTCTGACTGGGGGAGGGGGTCCAGGGCCCGCACCCCGGGCTGAGCCTCTGACTGGGGAGTGGGGGGGTCCCAGGGCCTGCACCCCGGGCTGAGCCTCTGACCCCGCCCGGGCTGAGCTCTGACCCGGGCTGAGCCTCTGACCCGGGCTAAGCCTCTGACCCGGGCTGAGCCTCTGACCCGGGCTGAGCCTCTGACCCCGCCCGGGCTGAGCTCTGACCCGGGCTGAGCCTCTGACCCGGGCTAAGCCTCTGACCCGGGCTGAGCCTCTGACCCGGGCTGAGCTCTGACCCCGGGCTGAGGCTCTGACCCGGGCTGAGGCTCTGACCCAGGGCTGAGCCTCTGACCCGGGCTGAGCCTCTGACCCGGGCTGAGCTCTGACCCGGGCTGAGCCTCTGACCCGGGCTGAGGCTCTGACCCCGGGCTGACCTCTGACCCCGGGCTGACCTCTGACCCGGGCTGAGCCTCTGACCCGGGCTGAGCCTCTGACCCGGGCTGAGCTCTGACCCTGGCTGAGCCTCTGACCCCGGGCTGAGCTCTGACCCGGGCTGAGGCTCTGACCCCGGGCTGAGCTCTGACCTCTGACCTGGGCTGAGCTCTGACCCTGGCTGAGCCTCTGACCCCGGGCTGAGCTCTGACCCGGGCTGAGCCTCTGACCCCGGGCTGAGCTCTGACCCCGGGCTGAGCCCTGACCTGGGCTGAGCCTCTGACCCCGGCTGAGCTCTGACCTCTGACCCGGGCTGAGCTCTGACCGGGGCTGAGCTCTGACCCGGGCTGAGCCTCTGACCCGGGCTGAGCTCTGACCCCGGGCTGACCCTCTGACCCGGGCTGAGCTCTGACCCCGGGCTGACCTCTGACCCGGGCTGACCTCTGACCCCGGGCTGAGCCCTGACCCGGGCTGAGCTCTGACCCGGGCTGAGCTCTGACCCGGGCTGACCTCTGACCCGGGCTGAGCTCTGACCCCGGGCTGAGCCTCTGACCCGGGCTGACCTCTGACCCGGGCTGAGCTCTGACCCGGGCAGAGCCTCTGACCCGGGCTGACCTCTGACCCGGGCTGACCCGCGCCCCCCGCAGGGCGCTGGCGCTGGGCCCCGCGCCCCCGGCGTCCCCGCGTGCGGCCGGCTGCCCGGGCTGTCGTCGAGCCGGCGGCCGCTGTGCCGGCTGCACCGGGAGCTCATGGCCTTCGTCGGGGCGGGCGCGCGGGCCGGCGTCCGCGAGTGCCAGCACCAGTTCCGGCGGCGCCGGGGGAACTGCTCCACGGTGGACGACGACGCCGGCTTCGGCCGCGTCCTGCAGATCGGTAAGAGGCGCGGCGCGCGTGCGCGGGGAGGCGGCCGGGGCGCGCCTGCGCGCGGGCGTCCCGGAGGCCGTGGGACCGTGTGCGCCTGCGCGGGGCGCGGCGTCCCGGAGGCCGTGGGGCTGTGTGCGCCTGCGCGCGGGTGTCCCGGCGGCTGTGGGGCAGTGTGCGCCTGCGCGCGGGTGTCCAGGCGGGCGTGGGGCCGTGTGCGCCTGCGCGCGGGCGTCCCGGGGCCTGGCGGGTTCGAATGGAAGCGGAGGGGAGAGGGAGGGGAGAGGAAGGCGCGCGGAGTGGAGGAGCTGCCCGCGGTGCCGCAGGGCCTCCGGTCAGGACTTGATTTGCACACTTGTGTGTGGAGCGTAATAAAAACATACCCATGTATTATAATTGCAGTATTATAAACACCACCATCAGATCCCATATTCCATATCGGTAACACCCAGCAACCTGTCATACAGCACCCATGACATCCCATAATAACCTGTCATACAGCACCATGACATCCCATAATAACCTGTCATACAGCACCATGACATCCCATAATAACCTATTATACACCACACATGACATCCCATAATACCCTATTATACACCACACATGATATCCCATAATACCCTTTTATACACCACACATGATATCCCATAATACCCTATTATACACCACACAAGACATCCCATAATAACCTGTCATACAGCACCCATGACATCCCATAATAACCTGTCATACAGCACCCATGACATCCCATAATAACCTGTCATACAGCACCATGACATCCCATAGTAACCTGTCATACAGCACCATGACATCCCATAATAACCTATTATACACCACACATGACATCCCATAATACCCTATTATACACCACACATGACATCCCATAATACCCTATTATACACCACACATGATATCCCATAATACCCTATTATACACCACACATGATATCCCATTGACACATAGTAACCTATTATATACCGCATATGATATCACATTAACACATAGTAACCTATTATATACCGCATATGATATCACATTAACACATAGTAACCTATTATATACTGCATATGATATCACATTAACACATAGTAACCTATTATATACTACATATAATGTCACATTAACACAGAGTAACCTATTCCTTTATTATATGTCACATATGATATTATTAATACATAGAAGCCTATTCCTTTATGATATATCATGTTAAATATTATATATTATACATATCGTAATACATATGTAATTATATATTACATAACATATGGTATATTAATATATACTATATAAATGTATATAATACATAATTGTATTATACAGTAAGATAATATACTATATGCTATATGATATGTTATTAATATACACAATATATTAATTATAATGTAACAATGTAATATATCATCAAGTAATAGTATGTGTTAATTAATATGTAATACTAAGTTATATAACAAATAACATACTGTATTGTACAGTATAATATATATATTTTATTGTAATATGTTTTATTAAGTACCACATAATATATGTGTATTATTATAATACCATATATGTGTGTGTATATATATGCATTTTTAAATTTTTATTTTTTGGTCTTGGGGCTCAAACTCTGGGCCTGGGCGCTGTCCCTCAGCTCTTCAGCTCACGGCGGGCACTCTACCACCTGAGCACAGCACCACTTCCCGTTTTCTGGTGGTTCATTGGCGGTCAGAGTCTCATGGACTTTCCTGCCTGGGAAAGTGCTGTTAGTCCATGGTGGGGACAGCCAGGCGGGTGACAGAGTGGCCTCCACCCCGGACCCCCAGTCCTGGCGGGTTGATGGCAGCTCCTGACCCTCAGCTCCACTGGAGGCCTCCGCTGGGCCTCATCTTGCCTGCTGGCCCGTGCTGCGGGCCCGGGGGGCCCAGACTCAGGGCAGCCCCGGCGGGCGCCGCTCCTGCCACTAGAGGGCAGCAGAGGCCGTCAGGGCGTGGGGCACCTTCACCCAGGCCGTGGCAGCCTGGGAAGGGTTGCATTGACATGGGGTGCTTTCTCCCTCTCCCTCTCCCTCCCTCCCTTCCTCTCTCTCCTCCCCTCCCTCCCTCCCTCCCTCCCTCCCTCCCCCCCCCTCTGCCTAGCACCCTGTTGGCTGGGTTATCTTTTTTATCATTTTTTTTCCAGTCGTGGGGCCTGAACTCTGGGCCTGGGCTCTGTCCCTCAGCTCTTCAGCTCAAGGCTGGCGCTCTACCACTTGAGCCACAGCACCACTTCCGGTTTTTTCTGTGTCTGTGGTACTGAGGAGTTGAACCCAGGGCTTCATGCGTGTGAGGTGAGCATGCTACCCTTGAGCCACCTTCCTGGCCCCTTCTTTTTATTTTTTTACAATAGTGCCTAGGCCCTGAGTTTAAGCCCCAGGACCACGTGCATGCGTGTACACGTGCGTGCACGTGCGCACGTACTCACACACACACGCGCACGCACACACACACCGATAACAAGCTTCTAGCCCCATGCTGGTGGCTCACACCTCTCATCCTGGCAGCCCGAGAGGCTGAGATCTGAGGATTGCAGTTCCACACCAGCCCAGGCAGCTCCTGCCCCCGTGAAGCTCCGCGCTCCGGAAGCAGAGCTGTGGCTGGAGTGCAAGAGCAACAGCCTTGAGCTTAAGAAGCTCAGGAGGGCTGCACGCCAGGCCCCGAGTTCAAGCCCCAGGGTGGGCATGCACGGGAGGTGGGGGACACAACAGTGACTCACCTTCTGCACTGAGGGCAGGGCCGGGCAGGGCAGGGCAGGGCAGGGCAGGGCTGGACAGGGCCGGGCAGGGCAGGGCAGGGCAGGGCAGGGCAGGGCAGGGCAGGGCAGGGCAGGGCAGGGCTGGGCAGGGCCGGGCAGGGCAGGGCAGGGCAGGGCCGGGCAGGGCAGGGCAGGGCAGGGCAGGGCTGGGCAGGGCAGGGCAGGGCAGGGCAGGGCAGGGCAGGGCTGGGCAGGGCAGGGCAGGGCAGGGCAGGGCTGGGCAGGGCTGGGCAGGGCAGGGCAGGGCCGGGCAGGACCGGGCAGGGCAGGGCAGGGCAGGGCTGGGCAGGGCAGGGCAGGGCAGGGCAGGGCAGGGCAGGGCAGGGCTGGGCAGGGCAGGGCAGGCCTGGCCAGGCGGGAGGGAGGTAATCGGTGGTTCAGGGGCTGTCACCCACCCTGGTCCCCCCCAACAGGCAGCCGGGAGGCAGCCTTCACGCACGCGGTCAGCGCGGCCGGGCTGGTGGACACCATCGCCCGGGCCTGCCGGGAGAGCGCGCTGTCCACCTGCGGCTGCAGCCGGGCCGCGCATCCGCGGGAGCTGCCCTGGGACTGGCTGTGGGGAGGCTGTGGGGACAACGTGGACGACGCCTACCGCTTCACCCGGGAGTTTGTGGACACGCGGGAGCGGAGCCCGGCCCGGGGCTCGGAGGAGCAGGGCACGTGCTCGTGAACCTGCAGAACAACAAGGCGGGCCGCAGGGTGGGGGGGGGCCGGGGGGGAATGGGGAGCGGGGGGCGGGGGGGCTTCCTCCTCTGGGGGGTCTCAGCCCTGCAAGGCCAGAGGCCCAGCGAGACCTCTGCAGGCAGGACAGCCCAGCCAGACATCATCATTATTATTATTATTGTTGTTGTTGTTGTTGTTGTTGTTGTTGTTGTTGTTCATTGGAAGTTAGAGTCTCATGTCTTTCCAGCCTGCCCGGGCTGGCTTTGAACCACGATCCTCAGCTCTCAGTCTCCTGAGTAGCTGGGATGACCGGCGTGAGCCCCTGGCGCCCGGCTTAAAATTGGGTTTTTAAGTCTACCTTTTTTTTTTTTTTGGTAGTGCTTGGGTTTGAACTCAGGGCCTTCTTACTTACACAGGGGGTGGGCTTGACGGTGAGCTAGGCCCGGCCTGGTATCTCATTATTATTATTGTTTGAGTTAAACAGGAAGGGTCTAAAATTGGGAGCATCCCTTGCCCCCCCCCACACACACACAGAAGGAGCTTATAAAATATGAAGAGAACAAAACAAAAACATGGCCGTGCGCACTGCAGGAGACGGGCCGTGAGCTACAGAGCAACTGTGTCTTGGGTTTGTTTGGCTGAGATCCTGCCCTCCCTGTCTGTCTGTCTGTGGGGTGTTTGTTCCCCAGTCAGTGGGGCTTAGGGGAAAGGTACACAGTTCTAGAAGCTTCCTGCTTCCTCCTTCCTGTGGTCCGTTGGCTGCCTCTAAACCCAAGGGTCATTTCCACAGCAATGTCCGGCCTGGCCCAGGCCCGGGCATGTGGGACGGACGGGTAATGGCAGGGCCGGTCTTTGAAGTGGTTGTGGAGATGGGGTGTCAGCCCTTCACCTCCCTCCCCTCCTCCAAACCACCTGAGATCTAAGCACATGCGGTGGGAGAGGAAGGGGGGACCAGGGGAGGCTGCGGAGACCTTTGGGGTTCCCGGAGCTGAGGGGGAGACACATCTCCAAGAGAAATCTAAAAGAAGCGCTCAGCTGGTCACACTCACTCAGTCCCCAGAAAATTGTGGGTGTTTTTGGGTTTTTTTGGGGTGGTGGTGGTGGTGGTATGCATGACGCCCCGGGTCTGCACACCGTGTGGAAGCGAGAGCCGGAGTTCCAAGCCCTTCTGCTTGGTCCAAGCTGGGAACTCCGTGACTTCCTCTGGGGTAGATTTGTTTTCAAAGGAAATGACCCCTGGGGGTGAGCGCCCCCCCCCCCACTCCCTCAGCCCCTCCCAGGAGGTGCCCGGGGGCCCTGGGGCGGAGAAAGTGGTCTTGCAGACAATGGGACAGTTTACCAGGCCCAGGCTCAGCAGGCTGAGATCTGAGGATCGCGGTTCAAAGCCAGCCCAGGCAGGAAAGTCTGTGAGACTCTCATCTCCCATAAACCACCAGAAAACCAGAAGGGGGCGCTGTGGCTCAAGCAGTAGAGTGCCCTCCTTGAGCTGAAGAGCTGAGGGACAGCGCCCAGGCCCCGAGTTCAAGCCCCAGTAATGCAGCTTCCCGGGACGAGGCTGAGCCCTCCCTGGCCCTTTGGCAGTGTAGCAGATAGCCGCTCCACAGCCGCTTCACGCGGCCCACGCCCGACGACCTGGTCTACCTGGACCCCAGCCCCGACTACTGCCTGCGCCACGCGTCCACCGGTTCCACTGGTGCTGCTTCGTGCGCTGCAGGAAGTGCTCGCGGCCCGTGGAGCAGTACGTGTGCAAGTGAGGAGTCCGCATCGCAGAGTCCCAGAGAAAACGCCTTCGTACGTGTGAGTGGACGGCTGGCGAGGGACGCACCGTGACCGCTGGGCCTAGTGCCCCCCCCCGACGGTGACGGGGGCTTTTCATCCTCTTTCCCACACGTGTGGGGAGGCCTCGTGTCCCTCTGATGGGGGGGCGGGGGGGAACGTGCTTCGTGGAGAGTAGAAGTGGCCGGCAGGGGACAGGACCGGCGGCCAGGCACGCCCATCACCTCTGCCCTGTGAGGGGTCCCCTCCCACATTAAAGAGCCCCCCTCTCCCACGAGTCTCGGTCCACACTGAGACTGTCACTGCTAGGGGCAGAACTCAGGGCCTGGAACCTGAGACACATGGTCCCCCGGCCTCCAGGGAGTTTTGATCTGATTATGTTGTTGTTGTTTTGTGCTGGTCCTGGGTCTTGAACTCTGGGCCTGGGTGCTGTCCCTCAGCTCTTCAGCTCAAGGCTGGTGCTCTGCCGCTTGAGCCACAGCACCACTTCCAGTTTTCTGAGTGGTTTATTGGAGATCAGAGTCACACGGACTTTCCTGCCCAGGCTGGCTTTGAACCACGATCCTCAGATCTCAGCCTCCTGAGTCGCTGGGATGACAGGCGGGTGCCCTGGCTTCTTTTTCAGCCCCTTATTGCCTTTTTCCCCTGACAACGTAACAAGGTAATGAGAAACACTTTTCCTGCCAACATTTCCTCCTCCTCCTCCTCCTCCTCCTCTTTCTCCTCCTCTTCTTCTTCCTCTTCTTCCTCTCCTCCTCCTCCTCCTCCCCCTCTTCCTCTTCTTCTTCCTCCTCCTCCTCTTCACCCTCTGCCACAAAGCGGTTGTGGTGGAGGTGAGGGAAGGCTTTCTTGTCAGACGGGCAGACGTGGCTACAGGTAGTGGAGAGTTATAGCCCTCTCTCTCCAAAGAGCTTAAGAAAAGGAGTGTTTGGGCATGTGTGCTTGTGCAATCCTCCAGCACACAGAGCTGGGAGGAAGGAGGAAACTCATTTCAGCCTGGGGCGGTGAGTCCGGCCTCGGGTGGGGAGCCAGTGGGGAGCAGCAGCCTCCAAGGCACCTGACAGCCGGGCTGGGTGTGGAGGCCCACTGGCCAGCCGCCCACCGAGGACACACACGCGAGTGCGCACACACACACACACACATGCATGAGTATATATGCAAGTATATAAACATGCATATATACCTATATACACTTGCAGCCATATTTGAATTTTCGCATTATTATATGAAATATATTAACGTAGAAATATGTTATATATTTTTAAAAGTACACATTTTTAGGCTGGAAAACTGGCTCAGGGGTAGAGCACTTGCCTAGCATGCAGGAAGCCCTGGGTTCAATTCCTCAGTACCACATACATAGAAAAAGCCAGAAGAGGTGCTGTGGCTCAAGTGGTAGAGTTAGCCTTGAACAAAAGAAGCTCAGGGACAGCACCCAGGCCCTGAGTTCAAGCCCCAGGAATGACAAAAAAAGGAATAAAAAAAAAATCCAAGATAGGGCTGGGAAGGTGGCTCAGGGGTAGAGTGCTCGCCTTGCATGCATGAGGCCCTGGGTTTGATTCCTCAGTACCACAGAAGCAGAAAAAAGCCAGAAGTGGTGCTGTGTGGCTCAAGTGGTAGAGTGCTAGCCTTGAACTGAAGAACTGAGGGACAGTGCCCAGGCCGAGTTCAGGCCCCACGACAGACAGACAGACAGACAGACACACACACACACACACACACACACACACACACACACACACGAAAAAAACCCAAGATAGAAATTAAAAAATCACCTGTTTTTAAAAATTGAAATAGCATTGGAAGTAGGGAGCCTGTCTAGCTTCTCTAGGTCTTGAGTTCAATTCCCAGCACAGGAAAAGAAAGGGAGGCAGGAGGGTGGGAGGGAGGGAAGGGGGAGAAGGGGGGAGGGCGGCGTCCCAGGGCCACACCGCGTGGCTCCTGTCTGTGGGTCTGTCTCGGGTGGACAGGACCCAGAGCCCCCGAGTCGTCCATGGGTAACTGTGGAGCCCCAGGTCCCACCCCAGCCCTTCCTCCCTGGCTTGTTTTCCTGCTCCATTGTTTCTGTGGGACAAAGGCCACAGTGAGGCGGCTGGGCCTGGGCGTCTCTAGACAGGACGGTAGCCAGAGGCCTGGGGGGGGGGTCTGACCCCCCCCCCCCGTGTGGGCTCTGACAGGGCACCCAGGGCTCAGGGCCGGGCTACGCCCTCATTTTTAGCTTCAGGCCGGGGTCTGCTGAACTCAAGTCCTCTGGGCTGAGTGACCAGGGCTGCGCGTGGCCTTGTTTATCTGCGGGGCCTGGGGAATTCTCCCGGAACAATAGGCTTTCTCGGGAACACTGGGGACACGGTGTCCGGGCGATGGGGCCGGCGCTGGCTGGCTGTCCCCCGTGGGGGTGGGGCGGCCGGGCCGGCCTGTGCTCAGCTGTGACCCCTCCCCCACGGCCCGTGGCTGGGGTGGTGCGGGCAGGTTCCCAGCCAAGAAGATTGCCTAACCCCGTCCTCAGCCAAGGTCGCGCCGCCAGATACCCTCCTCCAAGAAACGTCCGTAACAGATCCAACCTGCTGCCAGGGACGGAGCACTGGACACAGAGTCCTTCCTTCCACAAGTCGGGGAAGGGGGTGGCTGGGAGATGGGGATCTGCGGGGGTGACAGGCGTGAGCTACCGCCTCCCCGCGTGAAATAGAGTGCCTCTATCCCCCCCCGCCCCTCCTCCCAGAAGTTGTCCAGTCAGGACCACAGCTGCGTCTGTTCACCCTCTGTCCCCCCGTTTTTGGGGGGTGCAGGAAAGAGCAACTTTATTGTTGTCAATTGCGGGGCTTGAACCCAGGGGCTAGCCACTGAGCCCCTCTGTGCTCAAGGCGAGCGCTCTTACTTGAGCCACAGTGCCACTTCCAGCTTTTTCTGCGTATGTGGTGCTGAGGAATCGAACCCGGGGCTTCGTGCATGCTAGGTGAGCGCTCTACCAGGGAGCCACCTGCCCAGCCCCGGCCCTAGTTTTTAAATGGTTTATTTGAGGCTCAGTGGAGACTGCTTTCCTCGTCTGCCCGGGACCCTGGGTTGCATCCCCAGGGCTGCATGCACACACACACGTACACACACACACACACACACACATACACACACACACACACACACACACACACACACACACACACACACACACCCTGATTTGAGCTTTGTGCTCCGGTGTCTGCATGCATCCCGGGCCACACCTGTCTGGATCACGAGGCCAGAGCGTGTCTCCAGATGGTACCACACACACTAACGATCCTTTTACGGTTGCTGCTAACTCTGAACTCGGCCTGCTCTTGGCACATAGACCTGACCTTTGGACACTGGAGGCCCCCGAGTCAGATCACACTGGCATGGCGTTTTCCGAACACGTCCCGAGAAGACAGATTTGCACAGGCAGGCCACTGCCCGCCTCTCCCCTCCCTCAGCCCTTGCTTCACCCCGGCTCTCCAAGCGCATGGGATATTCAGTGACAAAACCAGCAGCAGGGAATGTCTCTTTACTTCTTTTTTTTTTTTTAGTGCCAGTCCTGGGGCTTGAACTCAGGACCTGGGCGCTGTCCCTGAGCTTCTTTAGCTCTAGGCTGGCGCTCTACCACTTGAGCCACGGCACCACTTCCAGCTTTTTCTGTGTTTGTGGTGCAGAGGGATGGAAGCCAGGACTTCATGCGTGCTAGGCGAGCAGTGGACCACTGAGCCACCTTCCCAGCCCCCGGTTTGCTTCTTAGGACATGGAAATGTCCATTTTTTCTGCAGTGGCCAAGGACAAGCTGCAAGTGTGAAAGTCACCCGACCTCCCCCCCCCAGCACACCCACAGAGGAACACAGGTAGCATTTGATAAATAACACATGCTAAAACACCCAATCCAGGCCAGCCGTGGTGACGCCGGCCTGTAATCCTAGCACCCCACACAGAGACTCTGAAGCCAGCCGGGTGACACAGAAAGACCTTGTCTTAGAAAACAACAACCACCAAGGGACAACTTGCAAAACACACCGGCCGCCCCCCTCCCCCAGCTCCCCCCCCAGCTGCCCCTCCCCCGGGGCCTGTGTGGTACACCCCCCGTTTTTCCATCTTGAACACCGGATCCTACGTGAATCTCGGGGCGCAGGGAAGCCTTGCACTTTGGACTTGGAACTGGGGCAGAGGGCCTCTATCTCAGAGCGATATTGCTGTCAGCTGTCTCCTTCCAGCTGGTTTTGTAACTTTCTGTGGCCATGACCCAATCCTTGCTGGCCCAGACTCAGGCCAGACCGCTTCCATCTACGCTCCCTCTGGACACAGTGTGACCCAGAACGGAGGCCACCCCCCCCCATGGGCTCCCTCTGCCCCCACAGGGACCTGCCTTCCCCAATGCCCGGACTTCTGCCCTCTTGTCCCTCAAGCCCCTGTGCTTGGGGCTGCAAGCTGTGATTGCTGCGGGACACGGGAGGGAAGGGGTCAGCCGAAACTCTACATCAATTGGGAAGCCTCGATTTAAAAAAATCCCTCATCGGTCTCCTTTCTCCGACTGTTTCTTTTGCTGGTTGTGGGGCTTGAACTCAGGGCCTGGGCACTGTCCCTAAGCTCTTCAGTTCAAGGCTGGCACTCTACCACTTGAGCCACAGCACTACTTTGGTTTTCTGGGGGTTCATGGGAGATCAGAGTCTCATGCACTTCCCTGCCCAGGCTGGCTTTGAACCAGGATCCTCAGATCTCAGCCTCCTGAGTAGCTGGGATGACAGGTGTGAGCCACCGGTGCCCGGCTTCACACAGGATTCATGTTACTGGTTCTCCTCAAATGAACTCCAACAGGTCGTGCAAAAAGTCACAGGTTGCTGCTGGAGCCCAGGCCCTTCACCAACCACAGGATCCTCAGCTCCGCTTGCTCTTCCCCGTGGAAGATGAGAGGACGTGTTCTAGATGCTTCCGAAGTTCAGACCAATGTGACCATCGGCCTCCCCGCACTCAGCTTTTGCCAGAGAGTGGAGTGGTGAACCCCTATCTGAAGACTGAGAAGTCAAGGCTACAGGGGCCCCAGCCTCTGGAGGACAGATGATAAACCGAGGTAGAAAGTGGATCTCTGGGTTTTGTTTTGTTTCGTTGCAGTTTCTTTGAATGCGTAAACTGCACCCGGGTCCAGTCCTGGTTTGCTCTCCAACACGGGTGGACATGGAAAGGAAACAAGGCAAATCTTAGTTGAAGAAAACAGTGATCAGAGCCGGGGCGCCACTGGCCCACGCTGTCTGTCCTCCCGGCTACTCGGGAGGCTGAGATCTGAGGATCGTGGTTGGAAAAAACCACCAAGAAGTAACCAGTGGAGCCGAGGCCCCAGTGGTATAGCTCTGGCTTTGAGCAGAAAAGGCTTAGGGGCAATACCTGGGCTCTGAATTCAAGTCCAAGCTGGCGTGTGCACAATGCACACACACAATCAGAGCTCCCAGTAGGCAGAAGTGTCCAGGACAAGCAGGGTCTGGGGTGGGGTGTGTGCAAAGGACGTAACACGTCTGTAGGAGTCGTGATCACGATCACTGGACAGGTCATAGACATGTCAGTGCCCAGACCCAATCAGAGGCTCCTCAGCAGCTCCCCCCACGCCTCCAGCCCCTCTGATTGGCTGCAAACCCTCACACCACTCCAGCCCGATTGGCTGCTAGTGTTCCTCCTCAACCCCTCTGATTGGCTGCATGAGCACGCCACACTCCTCCAGCCCCTCTGATTGGCTGCATGAGCACTCCACCCCCCCACAGCCCCTCCAATGGGCTGCAAACATGCCACACTCCACCAGCCCTTCTGATTGGCTGTGGGTACTCCTCCTCAACTCCTCTGATTGGCTGCATACGTATGCTACACTCCTCCAGCCCTTCTGATTGGCTGCTCGTTCTGGCACCTCTGGGTTCCGAGGCAAGTCTTCCAGGGGCACTGAGCCAGGCAGGGCGCCCGGGGCCTGCACGCCGGGCTGCTCACGGCCTTAATGATCAGATGCCCGAGGGTGGACATTCAGCGCCGCTCACGGCCAGGGTGATGAGATGTCTAGCACCTGCACGCAGGCCTGCCCGCTCGCCTGGGCTCTGCCCCACGGCCGGCCAGCCCCGTCTCTCCTGGACATTCTGCTTTCTTTTTGGTAGCACTGCGGTGTTTGTTAGTTTGCCAGTCCTGGGGCTTGAACTCAGGGCCTGGGTGCTGTCCCTGAACTTCTTTGGCTCCAGGCTGGTGCTCTACCGCTTGAGCCACCGCGCCACTTCCGGCTTTTTCTGTGTATGTGGTGCTGAGGACTCGAACCCAGGGCTGCGTGCATGCTAGATGAGCGCTCTACCACGGAGCCACCTTCCCAGCCCCGGAGCTTCATCCTGACAGACGCATGCAGACCTTGGACCTTGATGAGGCTCTCTCCCACCCCCCCCACCTCCCCTTCCTCAACTCAATCTCAACCAGCGGCTGGCTGTTCTGAGCAGGCTCTCCCTCCGCCCTGCCCCTCCCCCTCAGACCCTCCCCTTAATATATATATATATATATATATATATATATATATAGTTATTATTAAGGTGTGCTGTACAGGGGTTATTTACTCTTTCATGAGTCAGGTGATGAGTCCATTTCTTTTTTTCTGGGACACTGTCACCCCTTCCTTGTGTTCCCCGTTTCTCCCTTGTTAGGCATTTTTTTTTAAGTATGTGTTGATTGTTCAAAGGGGGGGGCTGCCACAGGACCCCAACGCTGACCCTAGCATGCCGTGACCCGGGGTGCCGACCTACTCCTGTATTCTCCGTAGCCCCAGGTCCTGCCCTGCCCACGAGCTGCTGTCTGAAGCAGAATCTGGTGGCAGTGACAATCTGTGACACCAAAGGATCCACACGAGGTAAGCGCTTCTCTTTAAACCGCTATAAACGGACTTTTTTTTCTTTGGTTTGAACTTGGGGCATACATGCTTTTCCCTTGAGCTTTTTCACTCCACCATTTGGTCCCTCAGTACTTTAGGCTTTTTGGTGCTGGGACTGGCTTTGAGCCTGGATCTCAGTTCTCAGCCTTTTGAATGGCTAGGATTACAGGCATGTGTCACTGGGCTGGCTGAGATAGATAGATAGATAGATAGATAGATAGATAGATAGATAGATAGATACATACATACATACATACATACATACATACATACATAGATACATAGATACATAGATAGATAGATAGATAGATAGATAGATAGATAGATAGATGGATAGATACATACATACATACATACATACATAGATACCCAGGTAGCCCAGGCTGGCCTCAAACTCACAGTCCTCCTGGCCCTTCCTCCTGCTGGTGCTGGGATTGGAGGTGTGTGCAATCATACCTGACTTGCCAGTTAGCTTTCACTTTGCTTCAAATAGCGTATTTCTTTTCTTACTTGGCAGTACTGGGGTTTGAACCCTGGCCTCTTATTTACCAGCCAGGCGCTCTACCACTTGAACTACTCTGCCAGTCCCCAGTAGAATGTTTCTGTCCATTTTACACTGAATTCTATCCTAGAGTTAAAAATCTGACAGCGTGCATCCGTTTACTGTCAGAATCTAGAAGTGAGAGACTGGAGAATGAAGTTCTGTCCCCCCCCCCCCCCCCCCAGTCTGTGTCTCTGATCACGGGGCTTGAACCCTGGGCCTGGGCGCTGTCCCTCAGCTCTTCAGCTCAAGGCTAGCACTCTACCACTTGAGCCACAGCGCCACTTCTGGTTTTCTGGTGGTTCATTAAGAGTCTCATGGACTTTCCTTCCCCGGGCTGGCTTTGAACCGTGATCCTCAGATCTCAGCCTCCTGAGTACCTGGTTGGGTTTTGCTTCTGTCTCTCATCGCTGAGACGCAGGGCGGCGGGGGGGGGGGGGGGGGGGGGGGGATTTTGTTTCAGTCCCAGGAGTTGGGCTCCACCTTGGCTCGGCTTCCTGCTCAGGACACACCAGCCCTTTCTTGGAGCTCCACTTCTGCAAACTCCTCACCCGGTCACCAGAGTTCCTCCCCGGGCACTTGGGGACCCGAGTCTTCTCAAATTACCCTGACTAAGAACCTGGGTCTTCAGCTCAGAGTCTGGCTGTACTGTCACGCTATTTCCAGGGGAACAAACCTCTTCGTGTTAGGGATTTTAAGTGTGTAGCAGCAACAGTTAAAAATGCTCTTTTTTCTTTTTCCTGGCTCATGGTTTTCTGTGTGTGGGTGATTGCTTAGGCAGTTGATTTTTTCTGAGCAGATGCTATCTTCAATTTTTCCTTAATAAAGAGCTGACAGATTAAAAAACAAAGTTAACAGGTGCTTCCAGCTTCCTGGGGAAATTACTTTCTGCTTATTGATGGTTGCTTCTACCTGCTGTCTCTCAGGATCTGTCCTTTTCTAACACAAAGCATTTATGACTGATGGTGTATGTGTGCGTGCGTGTGCATGTGTGTGCGTGCGTGTGCGTGTGTGTATACACCAGGCCTGGGGCCTGCTTGCTGTCCCTGAGTTTTCTCACTCAAGGCCGGCGCTCTATCAAGGAAGCCACAGCTCCACTTCCTGCTATTTATTTATTTTTATTGGAGGTAAGAGTCTCCCGGACTTTTCCTTGGAATCCTCAGCTCGCGGCTTCCTGAGCAGCTCGGGTCTCAGGCGTGAGCCACCGGCGCCCGATGACTGTAACACCATGAGATACTTTTGTGTTCCCGTCTTGATTCTCGCCGCAAAGGAGATGCCCAGCCGAATCAACCTGTTGTCGCTTGGGACTGCCAGAAGACCTGGGTTGTTAACTAGGTTTTTTTCCTCCCCACACGTTTTCATTAGGGTCAGTTGTGCCCAACGGGGTCTCCTGTGACACGGGTACCTACGTGCAGTGTACCGTGATCACATCCCGTCACTCCCCAAGTTCTTAAAGAATTCTTTGCTCGCCTTTTATTTTGGCAAAACATTTGAATTGAAGAATACACAGAGACCTCTTGTAACGCGATAGTTAAATGGTAAGAACTGAATTTTAACAAAGTAGGCAAAAGGCTGGGCAGGGTGGCATGCGATTGTAATCCCAGCACTCCGGGGCTGAGGTAAGAGGATCGCAGTTTAAGGTTGACCCTGGCAACTCAGTGAGATCCTGTCTCCAAAGAAAAAATAAAAACGGGGGTGGACGGAGCTCAGTGGTAGATTATTTGCAATGCAAGAGACCTCAATACCTATATATATATTTAAATTAAAGATTCGAGCAGATCCATTGCAAAGAAAAGCAAAATTAGGTGGGCGCTATTGGCTCATGCCTGTAATCCTAGCTACTCAGGAGGCTGAGATCTGAGGATTGCAGTTCAAAGACAGCCCAGGCAGAAAACTCCAGGAGGCTCTTACTTATCACCAATTAACCAGCAAAAAGCTGGAAGTGGAACTGTGGTTCGAGGGGTAGAGCACTAGCCTTGAGCACTAAAGCTCAGGAATAGAGCTCCAGGCCCTGAGTTCAAGTCCCAGGATGGGCGTATGTGCACGCGCGCGCGCACACACACGCGCGCGCGCACACACACACACACACACAGCACCTGCTTTAGTTAGGTATGTGCGCCCAGCCCCTGGTTACTCTGGACTGGCCTTCCCGGAGACCAGGCAGAGACCTGGTCACTTGCCTCTGGGAAATTCCAGGCTCAGTTCACAGCCTGACCTTCCCGGGTCTCCAGTCCTCCTCGCTGACTCACAGCCCAGGCTGCGCTCAAGGCCAGCGCACCTGTCACCCAAGCCACCAGCCACCCACCTTGGGTGACACCCTCTTTGTCAACAAATGACAGGGACGATGACCTCACCACCCACAGAGCACTGTTGGGTCACTGGGAGGGGGCGGGGGACAGGGAGGTAGGGGGCAGGAAGCGGTTCTGGGAGCCATGGAGCTGTGGGGAATGAGAGGCGTGACCCCCTAAAGATGGAAGGCACTGGGGGTCTCAAGACCTGCAGGTGACGCTGGACCACACAGGTTTCCACCCAGCCCTCCGGGTTTCCTTCCAGCTCACCAGAAGACCATATAGAAAGGCGAGGAGGGAGAGGGATGGGGGGGGGAGGGAGGGAGGCCAGGCTGGGGAGGGAGAGGGATGGGGGGGAGGAAGGCCAGGCTGGGGAGGGAGAGGGATGGGGGAGGAAGGCCAGGCTGGGGAGGGAGAGGGATGGGGGGTAGGGAGGCCAGGCTGGGGAGGGAGAGGGATGGGGGGAAGGAAGGCCAGGCTGGGGAGGGAGGATGGGGCCTGCATACAGGTGGAGCTCAGGAAATCCTTCTCTGGTCAGGGAGGGTGAGGCAGTTCCTCTTTGGGCAGAGTGAGCAAGGGGAAGAAATGGTGTGGTTTGCCTCAGCACTAAGAACTTCAGGCCTAACCGGATGCCAGTGGCTCACGTTGGTCAACCTAGCTACTCGGGAGGCTGAGATCTGAGGATCTTGGTTCAAAGCCAGCCCGGGCAGGAAAGTCTATGAGACTCCCATGAAACAGCAGAAAACAGGAAGTGGCGCTGTGGCTCAAGTGGTAGAGCGCCAGCCTTGAGCTGAAGAGCTGAGGGTCAGCGCCCAGGCCCAGAGTTCAAGCCCCACGATCAACAAGAGAACCCAAAACCCCAAAACTTGATGTCTTGGCCCAGGCAGATAGACATGGTGATTGGTATGTCTTTTATGGATAAGGTAAATTAAAAAAACAAACGAACAGTAATTCAGTTTGCAGGGTCAGCTATTCCTGGAGACGGATCTGGCTTGGGCTTCCCTCCGCTCCGGTGTTCTGAGTGGGCTCCGAGAGCGCCTCCGGCCGGGCGAGGCCCCTCGGGGGGTTTCTCCCGAGTTCGGTGCCGTGCCCTTTGAGCCACAGCTCCCCGTCCAGCTCTTCTTTTCGCTGGTTAACTGGAGATCAGAGTCTCACCTCGGCCCGGGCTGGTTTCGAACCTTGGTCTTCAGATGGCAGCTGGGCGGGCCGCGCTCGGGGCTGGGGTCCTGCCTGCGGCCTCCCTGGGGCCTGGGCTGCCCGGCGGGGGGTGTCAGCCCCAGAGGCCGGCCGGGGTGCGGGCCTCCGCCCCAGGGCAGGTGGAGCCGGCCTACCATGCCTGAGGCCCCGGGTTCGAGTCCCAGGCAGGAAAAGCCGGAAGTGGCGCCGTGGCTCAGGTGGTAGAGCGCCCAGGCCCCGAGTTCAGGACCCAGGACCGGCCACGAGTAAAGTGACCCGGATGAGCGTGCGCGCGGGGCCTGAACCGGGGCTCGAACCCGCGGCCGGGGCCGCCCTTCCTGCCGGGGCTGGCCTCGCACCGCGGTCCTCCCGATCGCAGCCCCCGGGGCCGCCACCGACGCCCCGGCCCGCGTGCGCCATTGTGCACCGGTATCCACGGAGACCGGGCAGGGCGTCCGCGCCGCTGCCCCCGCCCGGGCCGTGGGGAAGCGCTCGCCCCCCCCCCCCCACGCCCTCCTGCGCTCCGTCCCGCCGCCGCGGACGCCCGCGTCCCGGCCGAACTACAACTCCCAGGATGCACCGGGGCGGCAAGCGCCTCTCCCCATCCCGCCCGCCCGGCGAGGCGACTTCCTGTTTGGGGCAGCGCGCCTGCGCGCGGGGCGGGCGCCGATTGGGTCGCGCCGCCTCGGGCGATCACGTCACGGCGACGCGCGCGGCGGGGGCGGGGAGAGCGCGGCGGCGGCGGCGGCGGCGGCGGTCGGGCGGCGCGAGCTCCGTCCAGACGCGGATCGCGGCGGCGGCGGCGGCGGCCGGGCCCTCCTCCGGCCTCCTCCCTCCCTCAGCGGCGGCCTCCGCCTCCGGTGAGGACCTCGCTCGGCTCCCGCGGGCTGTCCGGGCGCGGAGGTGACGGGACGCCGGGGCGGCGGCGGCGGAAGCGCGCGGGCCGCGACCTCTGACCCGCCCCGCCGGGGCGGGGGCGGCCGGGGGCGCCGCGACCCCGACCCGGTCCCGGTCCCCGACCCCGTCCTCAGCCCCGACCCCGACCCGGTCCCGGTCCCCGTCCTCAGCCCCGACCCCGACCCGGTCCCGGTCCCCGACCCCGTCCTCAGCCCCGTCCCCGACCCGGTCCCGGTCCCCGTCCCCAACCCCGACCCCGACGTCCCCGTCCCCAGCCCCGTCCCCGGTCCCCGTCCCCGGTCCCCGTCCTCAGCCCCGACCCCGACCCCGACCCGGTCCCCGTCCTCAGCCCCGTCCCCGACGTCCCCGTCCCCGTCCCCGTCCCCGTCCCCGGTCCCCGTCCCCGGTCCCCGTCCCCAGCCCCGTCCCCGTCCCCAGCCCCGTCCCCAGCCCCGTCCCCGTCCCCAGCCCCGTCCCCAGCCCCGTCCCCGTCCCCAGCCCCGTCCCCGTCCCCAGCCCCGTCCCCAGCCCCGTCCCCGTCCCCGTCCCCGTCCCCAGCCCCGTCCCCAGCCCCGTCCCCGTCCCCAGCCCCGTCCCCGGTCCCCGTCCCCGTCCCCAGCCCCGTCCCCGTCCCCAGCCCCGTCCCCGTCCCCAGCCCCGTCCCCGGTCCCCGTCCCGGTCCTCAGCCCCGTCCCCGTCCCCGACCCCGTCCTCACCCCCGTCCCCGACGTCCCCGTCCCCGTCCCGGTCCTCACCCCCGTCCCGCTCCTCGTCCCCTCAGCCCCGGTCCCGTCCCGGCTCTTCCCCGCGACCCCCCCCCCCCCCCCCCCCGTCCCGTCCCCGTCCCCACCCCGGCGCTCATTCCCGGCGGGGTGGGGGGCGCCGGTTTGTTTTCCCCGTGCTGTGTGGGAGAGTGTGGTGTATCTAATCTGTGCTTACATGTAGTGCTTCATATGCACGACACACATGTAATCACACACACAGTGCATGCATGTATAACACACACAACAACACACGCACAGGTGACACATGTAACACACACATAACACATGTATAATACACTCACACATAACACAGTGCATGCATGTACAACACATACAACAACACATGCACAGGTGACAATGTAACATACACACAACACACACAATACATGTATAATACACGCACACAACACAGCACATGCATGTATAATACAACAACACACACAGGTGACACATGTAACACACAACGCACACGTGTAACACAACGCACACGTATAACACACTGCATGCATGTGTAACACATACAACACAGGCACAGGTGACACGTAACACAATGCACACGTATAACACACATAACAGTACATGCATGTGTAACACAACACAGACACAGGTGACACATGTAATACATGCACACATCACACACATAACACTATAATACATGCACACGTGACTGACATACATATACAGTGTACACATGTAACACACATATATAATATGGACATGTATGACAGACATACACGTGTATGTTCTGACTCGGTTTCTCAGGCATGTATCACACTCTGTCTTCTGAAAACAGACCTTCTATTAGGAAATTCCTTCAGTGCAGAGCTTTGTTTTTGACACCAGTCAAGATCTACCTCAGGGCTGGGGCTCGGCCCCGGGTTAAAGCCACAACTGATCGGCACGGTGCTGGGCAGGGCCTAGGCCTCAGCTTGCCCTCTATACCCCTGTAAGGTACACTGTGGACGCTCACACTGTTAGACTGCTTATTTCCCTTGTTCTTCCTTTCAGATTTGTCACAGTGTCGAAGGCTTGATGCCGTCATCAGCATTAAAACTTGGTAGAGGGCTGGGAAGGTGGCTCCGTGGTAGAGCGCTTGCCTTGCATGCTTGAGGCCCTGGGTTCGATTCCTCAGCAGCACATAAGCAGGAAAAAAAAGCCGGAAGTGGCACTGTGGCTCAAGTGGTAGAGCGCTAGCCTTGGGCTGAAGAGCTGAGGGACAGCGCCCAGGCCCAGAGTCCAGGCCCCACGACCGGACCCCCAAAAAAAAAAGACTTGGTAGATAGGGTGGCCGCCAATTGGCACAGGAATACAAAAGAAGGAGGAGTTAAATTGGTCTGCATAGGAAAGGCCTCGTCTCTCTCCTGACTTCTGGTTGTGTCTGCCTAGACTTTGGATTAGTTAGCAGCAGATTTCATCTCTGGGTGTGGGGACGTGAGCTAGATTTACAGGGTTTAAAGATTTGTGTTTCCTGTCCCCGTTCAGTGTGAATTTATAAATGAATCTTGTCAGTCAAGTGGTATCAATTTGGCTCGCATACTTTATTTCAATGTTTATCTTCCTAAATGTAAAACAGTTTTACTTCAGAGGTTGGCAAACCAGTCTGCGGGCCAAATCCTGTCTACTGCTGTGTGTGTGTGTGTGTGTGTGTGTGTGTGTGTGTGTGTGTGTGTGTGTGTGTGTGTGAGTGCGCGCGTGTGTGAGTGCGCGCGGGTGCGTGTGCACGCACTTGTGCGCTCAAGGGTGCAATGCTAGGGTTTGAACTCAGGATCAGAGTGGGAACCTGAGCTTCTCTGCCCAAGGCTAGTACTCTACCTCTTGAGACACAGCTTTGTTTCAGGCTTTTTGATGGCTAACTGAAGATGAAAAGTCTCACAGACTTTTCCTGCCTGGGCTGGCTTTGAACCACAATGCATACATCTCAGTCTCATGAGTGGCTAGGATTACAGGTGTGAGCCATGGGCGCTGGCCGCTGCTTGTTTTGGTAAGTGGAGTTTTATTGGAACGTGTCCCTGTACGTGTTAGGTATCACCGTGCCTGATCCTGTGTCACACAGTCACGTGGTGAGGCTGTGCCAGACCCATCCAGCCTGAAGTTTTACTCTAGCCCTCAATAGTCTATTAAGAAAGGTGCATATTCAAGTCACTGTGCCACACCTAACACTCAGGAGGCCAAAAGATCCAGAGTTCAAGGCCAGAGCTACTTTGCCTTTAAAAAAAAAAGGTAGGGGTGTGTGTGTGTGTGTGTGACATTTATTATACAGTTAAAACAAGTCAGGAAAGTAGTAACGAGAAAGTTAAAATCCAGAATTGTACCACAGGGTTGGTTGGTTTGGTAATTAATCCTTACAGAATCTCTTTGTAAGCATTTTTATACAAATGGGATCAATTTGTTAAGTATTGGTTTATAGAATTTTTCTTTTTTGCCAGTCCTAGGGCTTGAACTCCTGGCCTGGGCGCTGTCCCTGAGCTCTTTTGCTCAAGGCTGGCACCACTTTGAGCCACAGTTCCACTTCTGGTTTTCTAGTGGCTCATTGAAGATAAGAGTCTCACGGACTTTCCTGTCTGGGCTGGCTCTGAACCGAGATCCTCAGATCTCAGTCTCCTGAGTGAGTAGTTAGGATGACAGGCATGAGCTGCTGGTGCCCGGCTATTTATTTTTTTATTTATTTTTAAATTTTTGGGTCCGGTTGTGGGGCCTGAACTCTGGGCCTGGACGCTGTCCCTCAGCTCTTCAGCTCAAGGCTAGCGCTCTACCACTTGAGCCACAGCACCACTTCCGGCTTTTTTTCTTTCTTTTTTTTTTTTTTTTGTCGGTCATGGGGCTTGAACTCTGGGCCTGGGCGCTGTCCCTCAGCTCTTCAGCTCAAGGCGAGCACTCTACCACTTGAGCTACAGCGCCACTTCCGGTTTTCTGGTGGTTTATTGGAGATAGGAGTCTCACGGTCTCTCCTGCCCGGGCTGGCTTTGAACCACGATCCTCAGATCTCAGCCTCCTGAGTAGCTAGGATTACAGGCGTGAGCCACCAGCGCCCGGCTCCGGCTTTTTTTCTTTTTGCTTATGTGGTGCTGACTAATGGAACCCAGGGCCTCAGGCATGCAAGGCAAGTGCTCAACCACTGAGCCACCTTCCCAGTCCCCATGACCGGCTATTTCTATATTCTTTAAAAATTAGTATTTTTCATTAT